>NC_138901.1:35901007-36208507 GCF_965194825.1 Balaenoptera physalus
GGTTAAGAATCCACCTGCCAATGCAGGGTACATGGGTTTGATCCCTGGTCTGGGAAGATCCCACATGCTGTGGAGCAACTAAGCCCGTGCGCCACAACTACTGAGCCTGCGCTCTAGAGCCTGCAAGCCACAACTACTGAGCCCGTGTGCCACAGCTACTGAAATCCGTGTGCCTAGAGCCCATGCTCCACAAGAGAAACCACCGCAATGAGAAACCCATGCACTGCAATGAAGAGTAACCCCTGCTCGCTGCAACTAGAGAAAGCCTGCGCGCAGCAATGAAGACCCAACGCAGCCAAAAATAAATTAATTAATTAATTTTAAAAAATTCAATTTTCACTCTGCATCATTCTTCAGAGAATTTTAAGTAACTTACAGCAAACAAATACAACAACATCATCATGAAATAGAGATACAAGTAACAAACAAATAAAATATTAATAAGAGTAGGAAGTTAAGAGACCATTGTTATAGATCAATGGCAATCACCTGATTTTGAATCTCCCCAACATTATCCTCCCAGAAAACATAAAGTTTACAGAGCAAAATAAAACCATACAGGACCCATACCGGTTTCTTTTGTTTGCTTGTTTGGGTTTTTTTCTGGCTGCGCCACTTGGCTTGTGGGATCTTAGTTCCCCAACCAGGGATTGAACCCAGGCCCATGGTAGTGAAAGCACCAAGTCCTAACCACTGGACTGCCAGGGAATTCCCAGGACCCATACCTTAAATATGGCTATTGGACAGAGAACACAAGAACCTTCAAACTACATACAAATAGAGTTTAAAAATTCCAACAAGTTCTTGCAGCTTGCCTGCACTGAAACCTGGAGTACAAAGAGCAGAGGAGGTAAGGCTTAAAAACTCTGAAAAAGAATAAGGAGAAACAGAGCAATTAGATGAAGTACTACAAATAAAATCACCCCCAGAAAGAGAAAAATGCAACTATTAATGCCAAAATACTGAACAGAGGCCAGGATTTTGTGGTTCTCAGGACTTGAGAAAGTGTGTGCAACCAGAAGTGGCAGCCTTTGAGAATCATTTCGTCTGGGGAAGAATCAAATAGAGAAGGGGTGGTATCCCTTGGAGATTAGGAAATAAAGAGAAACAAGGAAATAAGAGGGGAAAATTAAGGATCTTGCAGAAATGAAAGAGAAACAAGACATACCAAACCTCCTCTATCTACCCTCCACTATGACCGTCAACAACATGATCCATAAAAGAAATTGCACAGAAGAGGGTGCTGTTGAACTAAGAACTCTTTCTATGAAAGAAAAAGGAATTGGAAAAAAAAAAAAAATCTGTCCCTGTCATTACAAGACAACTGTAAAAATCAGACAATATGAATTAAAGCTTTTCTCCTAATGAAACCTCCAAAACAATTCAACCACAAAGCTGACAAAAACTGTAACACATCACTGCAAACTCAATTTAATATCTTCAAACAAGCATTTGGCATTAAGAAAAAAACCACCTCAAATCAGAAATTTAAAACTGACTTAGAAAATGACAAAAAACAGGAATAAATGAAATGAGAGTTGATAAAACTTAGGAAAGAAAGAGAATAAAAAGACAAAATGATACCAGAAATGAAAACTAAATTACAGGTTTCCCAAGGAAGAATATAATCAAATGAAAAGGCATTGAAGAAAACCAGAAAAATAAGAATGAAATAAAGAAGTAAAAGATTTTCTTAAAGAAGTAAATCAAAACAACTGAACAGCACTAATATTTAGACCTATAATCCAAGAAAACTTTTCAGAAATAAAAGATGACCTGACACTGTTATTGGGCAGTGGGGAAATTTGGCCTGGAAAGATCAATTGTAGGACATATCCTAGTAAAACTAGTAGACTTTAAAGATAGAGAAAAAATATGCATAGTGCCTCCAAATGAAAAGGTCAAATAACTTACAAAGGCAATAGAATTAGACCAGCATCAGCCTTCTTGACACAACATACAAAGTAAGGCATTAGTGGGGCAATATTTTCATGAAACTGAAGGAAAGAATGTGTAAACCAAGAATATTGTATACCACCAAGTTGACTCCCAGATATCAAGGCCATAGAAAAACAGTTTAAAATGTGCCAGTATTCAGGGAATAATGTACACATGTAGTATTCCTGAGGAATCTGGGAGAGGTGAGTTTCACCCAGCCAAAAAATGCCTGGGATAACTTTGACAAGAATTTCCAAACAGTGAGCGTTTCCTATCTGTTATTATATAGCTGAGACTAAAACGAGAGGGAGTTCACGGGTAAAAGAATAATGTGTAAACATTACATGTCTGACAAAAATCAAAGATGCAATTTTTTTTTTAATTAGAGGAGAAGGGAGAAAAAAAGGGAAAATAGCATAATATCATTTTGTTGTATGAGTAAAGTATAATAGTCACTGAATATTATTTAAAACTGACACCAAATATTAAAAAGATGAGGTAAAGATTGAGGGAATCTCAGGCACTATAAAAAGCAATAATACAAATGTAACCTGTAGAATGAAAATACACATCTTCCTAATTACCAAAAGAAATCTTTTTTAAAAAGTAAAAGGGATGCATGAATGAAGAAATGCAGTAAATATACACAATAATTTCAACAAAAGGCAGTATGACAAAATTGAGACTGAACATAATCTTAATGAACATAACTGGGATTAACTCACCTATTAAAATGTTTTAGGAAAATATCATTTACCAAAACTGACCTCAATAGAGATAGAAACTTTAATATACCAATTTCCATAGAAGAAATAAAGTTACCAAGAAGCCACCCTATAGAAAAGGACCAGGCCAAATAGTTTCACAGGGGAATCTAACCAAACCTCTGGCAATCAATCCCCCATAAATGGCTTCAGAGTATTAAAAAAAAAGAAAAGAAAGAAAATTTCCAAATTCTTTTCTGGCAGCAAGTATAACATTTGATGCCTAAACCTGATAAAAGTAGCACAAAAAAAGAAAATGCAGTTAGACTAGAAAGACAACTAGGGACATATGAATTGGAAAAGAAAAAATAAAGCTATCTCTGTTTGCAGATAACATAATAGTAATCCAGAAAACTCTAGAGTATCAATGATAAAACTAACTCATTGGAAAAATCCACAAGCCAGCAAGATATAAAATTAATATGCAAGGGACTTCCCTGGTGGCACAGTGGTTAAGAATCGCCCGCCAATGCAGGGGACACAGGTTCAAGCCCCGGTCCGGGAAGATCCCACATGTTGCAGAACAAATAAGCCCGTGTGCCGCAACTACTGAGCCTGTGCTCTAGAGCCCACGAGCCACAACTACTGAGCCCATGTGCCACAACTACTGAAGCCTGTGCCTAGAGCCCACGCTCCACAACAAGAGAAGCCACTGCAATGAGATGCCTGTGTACCGCAATGAAGAGTAGCCCCCGCTCGCCGCAACTAGAGAAAGCCCGCACGCAGCCACGAAAACCCAACGCAGCCAAATAAATAAATAATTAATTAATTTTTTAAAAAATTAAAAATAATATGCAAAATTCAGTTGCATCCATATACACAACTTATAAGCAGAAGTTTTAACAGTTTAGATGAAACCAAAAATTACATAGAAAAATGGGTAAAAGACATGAGCAGACCACTCACGAAAAAAGTTATAAAAAGGTCATATGAAACATGAAAAGATATTCAGTCTTTCTCATAATAAGAGAAATACCAATTAAATCTACATTGAGACAGGACTTCCAGCTTCTAGTACTGAGCAAGACACTTGCAGAGGACATTCTCCAAGAGAAAACAACTCTAAAACCTGGACATTACACACTAAGCAACAACCAAAGGAACTGGAACGTGAGCGCAGAGAAGCTGCTCCTCTGGGAAGAGGGGAACTATGTGAACTAAATTTCTTGTTCTGAGTGTTTTAATCCTGGAGCTAACAGCAATCTGATACCAGTGGAAATTGACCCTCACTTGGGGTCACTTGGTATTTGAAAATGTTCACAGACAATTCAATGAGGAAAAGCTGCTCATTACAATACATGGTGCTAGAACAAGGGAGTATTAGTGTGAGAAAAATTGAATCTCGACCACTACCTCATTTCATATTCAAAAACTAACTCTGAATGGATTACAGATCTAAACGTAAGAACTAAAACTTAAATTCCAGAAGAAACTTTTGTGACATTGGGTTAAGCAAAGTTATCAAACCATATGCCTAAAATTAGTAAATTTTACTATTATATATATAAATTCTACCTCAGCAAAGCTATTTTTTTTTTAGATATGCCAGTACAACTTTTCATCCATCAGATTAGCAAAATTTCAGAAGCTTGACAGTGCGCTGTTGGTGAGGCTGTTTCAAAACAGGCACCCTCATACATTGCTGGTGGTAATGCAAAATGGCGTGCAGCTATGAAGGAGAATTTGGCATTTCTAACAAATCTATGTATGCATTTACCCTTCAACCTGGCAACCTCACTTCTAGGACTTTGCCCTGAAGATATACCTTTAATAATATTAAAATACATATGCACAGTATTTATTGTGATATTATTTGTAATTAGGAAATATTGGAAACTACCTTAATCTCCTAAGCATAGGCGATTGAATGGACTATGGTCCGTACGGGCAATGGAGCTCTATGCCACTGCAGGAGAGAGAAGGAAGATCTCTCTTCAGTAGTACAAAGTGATTTGCAAGAGATACTTTCAAGTAAAAAAGAGCAAAGGATGAAAGAGTGTATATAGTATTATCATTTATAAACAAGAGAAATTATCGCGTGTATCTATCTTTACAAAAGAAACCAAAGGAAGGATAAACTACGCAGCAATGAAACTGGTTATCTACAACACGGGTGGGCACAGACTGGACAAGATGCAGGAGGGAGTGACACCTCTCTGAGAATACCTTTTTATGTAATTTTTACTTTGGGAGGCATGTTAATATTCTACACATTTTAAAAATATATAAAGAAATCAGGAAAGATAGGAAAGGGAAAATGAGCTTAAAACTGCAAGCAAAGTGAAATAAATTAATTCATTTGCATGTCAAATGAATACCATAAATATACCAAAGGAAAACAAAGGAAAGAATCAATTTCAGTAACTTATGAACACAGTATTTATGTTCAGTGTTTGACAGGTTGGGTTGAGTTAGAAAAGAATTGCAAACAAATCCCAAAACTTTTATAGTATGTTTTGTTGTCTTGTTGTTATTTTAGAGGTATGGCCAAAGCCATTCTGAAACAATTTTAAGATGTAATATAGGTCTCAGCAAATGTGTTGATTGTTGTTGAGAGCCAGAATCTCAATGAAAAAGCAAAGACATTCAAAGCAGAATGAAGGAAGTCAAGAAAGAATCCTGTGGATGGACTAGAATTGGAGGTATCATTGTGAATGCATCATTTATAAAATATACATGTATGTATGTATGTGAATATGAATAATATGTGCCCACATATATATGTATTTATACACACACGTGTGTGTGTATGTATGTGTGTGTGTGTGTGTGTGTATATATATAAAATCCTAGCTCTGACAGCTGAAAGAGCCAAGAAGCAGACACCCCAATAGCAATGAGCATATAGCATATCTAAGTGCCCATTTCCCACTAATAGGAATCCAGGCTTCTTGGAGAAATGACTGATTTCAGGGTCGGGGGTGAGTAAGTACAAAATGAGCCTGAAACATCTTATGCTAGAAAATAAGGAAATGCCCAAAATGATGGTATCATGTCACAAGGAACCAGCTTGAAGGGCCTTCCACTGGCCAATCTGGAAGTACTTGAGCACCAAAATAATTAAATACAGTAATGAACCATTGAAAAAATTGTGATTCATGAGTCCATACCATAGTAAAGAGATGAATTCATTAATGGGGAGAACTGAGGGCTCTTGTTCATTATAGACTGTTGAGTGCTGACTGATAACTACAGTTATCAGAGAAGCTGCCAGATTTGGGAAGTCAGCATTTTGCATCTGTTTCAGTAATGGCTGGATCAGACTCTAATCATAAAATGCTAAATCTAGGGGGAATTTTTTTTATGAAGAGCAGAACATTTACATATTTACATGGTTTTAAAGTGGCTTTTTATAAACTGCTTATTAATTGCAGGGGGAAAATAGTAATTATACAGTAGTGAAATCAGACAACTCCTAGACTGGTGCTAAAAATGGATGTCACCAGTGAAGAACAGATGGGCATGTGTGACTTCAAATGTGATACCTTGAAAAGGACACAACATCAGTTATGTAGTATTATGGCTAAGAATGTACAAACCTGAATCTGGCCATGAGGAAGCATCAGACAAACCCCAAATGAGGGACAGCTTTATTTTTTTTGAAGGTGTGTGTGTGTTGGGGGTGGGGGCGGGGGTTATATTCTTCAGAACTGTCAATGACATAAAGAAACAAAAGAATAAAAAGGAAGGGAAGGAGGGAGGGAGGGAGG
This sequence comes from Balaenoptera physalus, assembly GCF_965194825.1. Lineage (NCBI taxonomy): Eukaryota > Metazoa > Chordata > Mammalia > Artiodactyla > Balaenopteridae > Balaenoptera > Balaenoptera physalus. The sequence continues at coordinate 35,907,420 of NC_138901.1, forward strand.
AAGGGAGGAGGGGAGGGACAAAAGAAAGAGAGGGACGGGGGAGAGAGAAAGAGAGACAGGAAGGAAGAAAGAGAGAAAGGATGAGGGAGGGAGGAAGGAGAGAGGGAGGGAAGGTCCCAGATTAAAAGAGGGTAAAGAGACGTGCAAACTAAATGAAAAGCTGATCCTACACTGGATCCTGCACTGGAATGGGGAAAATGCTATAAAGGATATTATTGGGTCAATTAACAAAATTGGAATACAGATGGTAGATTAGATAAAAGTATTGGTTCAATGTTAAATTTCTTAAATTTGATAGCTGTACTATGGTTGTATAAGAGATAGCCTTATACTTAGGAAATACTGACGTTTGTAGGGGTAAAGAACCATGATGAGTGTAATGTAACTCACCCTCAAATGGTTAGAAAAAATTGTGTGTGTATGTGTATATATATTTATATACATATGTGTATATAAATATGTATATGTATACATATGTGTGTACATATGTATATAAGTGAGAGATTGAGAACATGCAAAATCTCGGTAACAACAACCTTGAAATATCAGTGGTTTGCAAGAATACTTTATTTCTCACTCATGGACATGTTGGCAAAAGGGTGAATCTGTGAGTTAGGTAAATTTGGGCCAAGGATATAAAGATAATTCTTTCTACTATTCCTATTCTTGTATCTCTTATGTAAATTTGAAATTATTTCCAAATTAAAAGTGTTTAAAAGTCCTCTATTTTTTGTCCAGTTTTTAGACCCCCCATTTTATTAAGTTTTTTTGTACTTTGATTGATATGCCTTTTTAGTTCTGTATCTTCAATACTTGCATCAGTTTATATGGCCAGGCCGATTTACATTTTAGTGTTTCTTTGAATGCTCAAAGTGGACATTTATAAATCTTCTTTGTTAATTTTTACATGTAGAATAAATTAAGGAGTAGGGTTTTTTCTACATTTACTTAAAATTTTCTTTTCTCCTAAATGCTTGGAACTTAAAAGCTTTAGAATATCAAGCATACTTAGTAAAGTAAGGTAATATGATAGTATAAATGTATATAGCACGAAGTAAGCACTCAACAAATGTTAACTATTATGGTCATTATTATTAATAATAGAAGAAGAAATATTAGGTGTGGAGAAAGAGGTGGAAATGATTTGTTTTAACAATTTGATTTAGAGGAAGAAAACCTAATTCTGGCTGACGGAATAAGGAGACTTTTATTAAAGAGAAGGTGGACCAGACATGGAAAGGGGATAGCATTCCAGTTAGAGGGTGCAGCATGAAAATCGTGGTATGAAAGGGAAAGTCTTATCTTGAGAGTCAAAATGAGCCCTCTTTTGTATGTTAATTTTACTATTACTTGTTAATATGTTTGTATCTAAAAATGTGATGATAATGTCTGTCTTATAATTTGTTCCTAGTTCTTTAGCGTTTAAGAGCCTAAAACTATCAGTAATATAGTAAGTTCCTAAAAAATAATAGTTTTGATTTGTATTCTTTTATCGTTATTAAAGGCCTAGGAACATAAGGGAAACATGGACAGATGAAAGCATTAGGAAATAACATTTGGGGGCTGTGGGGAGGTGTTGGTTGGGGCCAAAGCATATAGGCACTTGAATACCAATCTAAGATTTTAGACAATGGATTGCCAGTGAAGATACTTGACAAAAGGAGAAGAAAGATCAACTTGTTCCACCTATAATCTGACCCCTGTCTTTCCTTCACACTCTACATCTAACTTGTTGGCCCTACTTTTTAAAAATTGGAGAATTCTGCCACTTTTTATCACTTCCATCACTGGTCTAAGCCATCATCATCTTCTGCCTGTGTTGTAATTATAGCTTCCTACCAGATCACCCAGCTTTTACCCTTGCCCCACCCCCATACAGTCTGATCTGAACTCAGCAGCCAGAAATAGCCTTTTAATACTTGTTAGAACTCTCCGGAACTTTCCATCTCACTCAGAATAAAAGCCAGTCCTATCCCCCATCCCTACACCCCTCTAACCTCAATGACCTCATTTCTTACCACTCTTCCCCCCACTCCCCTACTAGTTCTCCAGCCCCTCTGACGTCCCTGCACCATCACCCCACTAATGCTCCAGCTCTCACTATCTGTGGATAAGTTTTTTGGTATTCCTGATTGCTTTCTTATATATTTTATACTTGTTATGTTTTTGTCCTTCATCTATATCCACCAACTAGAGGGTAAGCTTCATGAGGAGGGCAGCTATCTTTCATTTCTTCTCTGATTTATCTTAGAACAATCACTGACATAGAGTAGGTACTCAATAAATATTTGGTGAATAGATGAAGGGATGAATGAAGACTATCTAGACTTTAAGAAAGTTAATCTAGCAGCAGGTTTGGAAGTAACTGAATATCAGCTAAGAGGCTTTTATAATAGTCTAGACCTGCACTGTCCAATAGAAATACATTGGAAGCCAACTATGCCTTGTTGGTTTTCTAGTAGCCACATTTTGAAAAGAGTAAAAAGAAACAGGTAAAATTCTTTTAAATATATATTTTTCATCTAATATATCTAAAATATCATTTTAACATGAAATAATATTAAAAATTCATTAATGAGATATTCTTACATTCTTTTTTCATACTGTATTTTTGAAGTCCAGTGTTATTTTACACTTACAGTGCATCTTAATTTGTACACTAAATTTTCATTGGAAACACTGCTGTGATTAGATTTAACAAGATTTATACTTTTATATTCATATACCCAAATGTTCCAAATAAAGTTAAAACGTTCCCAATAACTAAAATGAATACCAAAAATATTTTTCTTATAATATTTATGTCCATATTGGCAAAACTTTTTCATGTTTTTAGAAGACTTAGTCTTTAAAGCCACATCATTTCAAAGCCATGTCTTTTCAAGTTAAGTATATCATAAATTCAAAGGAGTACTGCATATATTGAAGGCAACTGTAAATGTATCAATATCAACTAAGCATACTTCAAAAATTTTAAGGTTTTTGGAGCTAATTTACATAACATTATCAATAATTAAAATCTACATATTGATTTATGGTAGAAAATATGTAAATCATTATTGATTTATATTATGAAAATGTTCAATATCAGTATAAATTCTTATACTTGTCTAGCTTCACAAATAAGCTTTCTCTTTCCTTAGAGCGTCAAATTTAGCTCATTCGTGTACAGTGTGATATTGATAATAAAATGTAAATCACACTGCCATTTTTTGTCTTTGATTATTGAATATTAGGCAGCCATTCCTTTTGTTTTAAGAAAATCTTCAACTGGAGTTAAAAATACAGTAAATTTTTATTAAGCTCTTCCACAGCTCAGCCAAGGAGCCCTGGCAAAGAACACAGGATCTTTAAATTCATTGTCTTCTAAACTAGTGAAGATTCATAGAATTTGCACATATATATTAAACAAGGTTAACAACTGTATCCATGATGTTTTTCATACAGTGAGCTTCAGGAAACTGAGCACAGAAATTTTCAAAATATATCCTACAATGGCATGAAACAATAAAGAAAACAGTCTCTTGTTCGAAAATGTCAGCAAATCAGAATTAGCTGGAGCACCTATTATGATAAAAAAAAATTTTCTTCATTATCCAGCTGAAATGCTTGTTTGACACATGTAAAAGTTAAAATATCTACACAATAAGTCTGATTTTTTTAGGCTGTGGATTGACAACTTTTTGTCATAAATTTGGAAGTCCTTTAAGACAATACATGCCTGAAGTATGAATTTGATAGTATCTCCTATATCCCATTGCTCATCTAAAGCTGAAGAAAGGTACTTGTAGTTTTTCAAATTTTGAATCAATTGGTCATTGATATTGTTAGAAATGTCTTGCATTCTATGGATATTTGTTTTGTGACTTAATTGAAGTTCTTTCATTTTTTATTAAATATATCTTCTAATCATCTATCAAAACTGAAATTACCATATTGATCTAAAAATGGTTTACTCTTTTATACAAAAAAATCCAAGCCATTTTATAGCTGGCCAAAGTTAGCAAATGTTGAACATTTACTTCCGATATCAAGTGACTAATTTCATTAGTTCTTATTTGACTGTTAAGAGAAAACTTCTTAACAAACTCATTACACATTTGCAAAAATCTCTCAATTTCTCACTTTTCATATGTTTAAAAAAATTTTACACAACAAACAGCTTTGTAAATTGCAGTTGCATTCATCATAAAACTTGCAACAGATTTTCTTCTAGTCTGTCTTCTATCCTCGTTATATTACTAGCTAATTCATCTTTACTTTATTCTGCATCGATAATATGTCTTCATTTTAAATTAAAAATTGTCTCCATACCTACTTTTTTAAATACAAAAATAATTTAACTATATTCTAATAAAAATAAGTATTTCAATTTAATTACCAATCATGATTTACACAAGTATTACTGTAACTCATGCTGTCTGTATAAAATATTCAGATAAGCATACAGTTGTGTAAAAAATTTTTGAAATTAATTAATTCATTAACAGTGACCAGATCAGTTATGTGTTTATGTATACAACTCAAATGACTCACGTGCCTGGCACAAACACTACAGTTCAACACTAATATCTTAAATGATACAGTGATAAAAGTAAAATACAATTCTACCAAAACAAAAAACTTCTGTGCAATGGAAAAATATTTTATGCTTATTAAGTTTTTAAATTTAAATGCAAACTGAAGAAAATTAAATTAAAAGTTCAGTTCTTCAGCCTACTTAGCTATATTTCAAGTGCTCAATAGCCACATGTAGCTAGTGGCTACCATATTAGACAGGGCAGGTCTAGAACTCTGCATCCTTGCTACTCAAAGGACCAGCAGTGTCAGCAACACCTGGAACTTAGAAATGCAGGGTCTCAGATCTTACCCCAAGACCTACTGAAATAGAATCTGCATTTAACAAGTCCTTGGGTGATATGAATGCACCTTAAAATTTGAAAAGTCCAGATAACAGGAAATGGAGGATTTAACTGGGTAGTGCCAATGGAATTATACCAAGTATACCAGGGCGGTCAGTGTGAAAGATACCATGAGGGTAAAGTCAACCAGACTTAACAGGGATAGCATGTGCAGTAATAATCAGAAAAAGCGGTCGAGGCTTTGTAATTTGGTGATTGAGAGTCTATAATAATGCAATTAACAAAGCAAGAGAAATGAGATTGAGAGTAAAGACGTTTTAATTCATAGTATAGATTAATGCATATTTTCCAGTTTTAGCAAAAATAATTTTTGAAATATATATGTGTATACAAACACGTGCATACATACTGGCACAACTACTCATTTCAGAAACACACACTTGCAATAAAAATATACCACCCAAAATCAACCCAAAACTGTCGTTTTTTTTAGTATATTGACCTTGCATACCATTCATCTTCTCTTATTCATGTAGAATGTTATTATTCGGTTTAAGGGGATTTCAGACTTATTGTTCATGAAAGAGTTTCTATGCTTTAGTGAAAATACTACTTCTCCATTTTTCCAAGGATTAATTTCTTTTTTCATAATTAGCAAGTCTAAAAATTACAAATACATGTAATGAGGTGGATGGACCTAGAGTCTGTCCTACAGAGTGAAGCCAGAAAGAGAAAAACAAATGCCGTACGCTAGCACATATATATGGAATCTTAAAAAAAACGGTACTGGTGAACCTAGTGGCAGGGCAGGAATAAAGACACAGCCGTAGAGAACGGACTTGAGGACACGGGGTAGGGGGGAAGCTGGGACGAAATGAGAGAGTAGCATTGACATATATACACTACCAAGTGTAAAATGTATGGCTAGTAGGAAGCTGCTGCATAGCACAGGGAGATCAGCTCGATGCTTTGTGACGACCTAGAGAGGTGGGATAGGGAGGGTAGGAGGAAGGCTCAAGAGAGAGGGGATATAGGGATATATGTATACATATAGATTCACTTTGTTGTACAGAAGTAACTAACATAACGTTGTAAAGCCATTATACTCCAATAAAGATGTAAAAAAAAATAAAAATGACAAAGTAATTGTGATTAACTCTTCTCTTAAAAACTTTTAAAAACCAGTAATTTAAAAAAAAAAAAAAACAGTAATTTGAGTCATATGAAATTTGGCAAAATTTCTTTCCCCTTTTTTAGTATCCTTTTGAAGATCTTGATGTGAAATCAGTACAATACTAATAATTATACCATATAAATCCTTTAAATACATAGGTAACCTAATTATTAAAACACCATTAGATTGACTTTCAATTTATTTTACAGTGCTGTTTCCAGTTGCTTCCAAAGGAGAAGAGAGCACAATTTGATATCCTTTGTTCACTTAAAACTTTTAATTTAATTATTGTGAGACCTGATCCTAAAAGCAGAATAATCTCTCCTTTTGAAGGTACAATAGCTATTTTAAATTATGGAAATTAATTTACCTTTATTTAGTGTAATGACCCAAAAAGAAAGCAAAGAAGAACTAAAGAGAGGGAGACAGGGAGAATGGGGAAAAGGAAGGGAGAGCAAGGGAAGAAAGAAATTAAAAGAATGAAAGAACAAGCTGTGAAGGGATCCTTTTCCACTAGGAGGATCAGGTACATTTGTATTTTTTTCAACCAGGGATGGCTACCATAATACTTTACTCACTGTTTTGTAAAGAATTGGTGGTACTATTCTCTAAAATCTAAGTATTTTTGATGAGTTTTCATGCCTTACAAAATAATCCAACCTAACTGTTTAAAATCATGAGCACAGTTTCCCATGAAATTATATATACTGCTTGTTATTTTTTCTTCAAGTTCTAACAGCTTTTAACAAGCATGGGCCATTTTTCTAGCAACTTCCTTTGATCAACAGCTTTCTAAAGCCTACTCTCATACAAGTTGTTTTTAAAGTTTCTTTCAGCATAGTGTTATGACCTAAGGCAGCAATGAATTGGTGAACAGTCCAAAGCCAAAATATTTAGCTTGTCTAAACCAGTCTCTGCCCTAGAGAAACACGGGAAATTTCTCCAAGTTCAGATAAGCCCAGTTGTAGTTGGCCTCACCTGTGTAAAGTTTGCGTTGAACGCCTGAGGAGGGCGTGAAGTCCCGAGGCTGAAACGTGAGGTCAGATCAGCACAGTATTCTCTGTGGACAGTTGAGCATGAACTTAGATACAGCTGGAACAGCTGGCATGTGCACTATCTTGGTTTATGGATTAAGCAACAATGGAAACTTTAAGAACAGATTAAATATATCTCTAAAAGGAACAATAATATGTGATTACTAAAGAATATTCACATTTTCACACTTGAAGAGGTTTGTTAATTTTGTGCATTTATTAAAGAAACAGTAAAGCCTCTAATTTTTAGAATTGATATGAGTTCTTACACCCCTTTTATTCTTCTTGAGTGATCTGAACTTTTTACAATAGTTCTGTATGGAACTAGTAGATATTCCAAGATGCCAATCTCATCTTTAGAGGAAAAAAAGAAAAATACATGTATTTGTCAGGTTTTTTTTTCTGTTCTGAAAGGGAACTGTAGTAAAATGTTCCTGTGTTCCCATTTCAGATGGTCACTTGTAACCTCAGAATGTCAACCTGTATTTTCTATTAAAAAGCCTCTTTGCAAGGATCCCTCCTACTACTCTGTTATAGTCTCAGCCACCTCCTTCCATGCCCCATCTCTTAACATCCGGCAACCACTAATCTGTTCTCTGTATCTATAATTTTGTCTTTCCAAGCATGTTATATAAATGTTATCATACAATATGTCACTTTTGGGGATTGGCTTTTTTCATTCAACATCATTCCCCTGGAACCCATCCAGGTTGTTTTGTCTATTTATGTTGTTCCTTTTTATTGCTGAGTGCTTATAAAACTGGTGAAATCTGATTAAGGTTGGTGGATCGTATCAATGAAATTTCCTGGTTGTGATATTCTACTATACTAATGAAAGATATAACCATTGGAGGAGACTGAGTGAAGAGTACAGGAAACCTCTCTGTATTATTTCTTACAACCATGTGTAGTCTACAATGATCTTAAAATGATTTTTAAAAAGCAAATAAAACAAACAAAAAAGCACCCTCTTTGAGAAAAAAGATTATAAAGCTCCTACAATGATAGCAATCTGAGTGGAGAAACTTGTTAAACAAACTTGGTTGGATTTATTTTTCAACTTTAATTCCCTTTATGAGAATCAAAAAAATGACTCGTGTATTATCCAGTGTTAAACTTTGTCCAAGTAACTGCCTAAGTTAAAGACAGCTTGCTTGGAAAAGGAACACGAAGACAGCCCAGCTGGCATTCCTATTTGCAGACAGCAGCCATTATCTAGTGATTCACTGGAGGTGAATGTAGCATTCTAACCTAGCTTCCGCAAACAAAGATGTCTATTTCAGATACCCATTTCCAAATAGTTGTTTCTTTTTAATGTAGAAAAGTTCTTACCATGTTAAGAATTCTGAGAGAAATTTTATTACCCTCTTGATACTATAGAACTGTTTTAATTGTGTTAGATTAACTAGACTCACAGAATTTTCAATGTTAGAGAAGTTTGGGAGGAAAGTGATCTTATTCTTCATAGAAACCTTTCAGTTCAATTTGATTACAGCATATTCTGTATCAGTCGTCTTAGTTAGAACTGATGTTAGGGTTCTGGTTTCCATATTGTGAGCCACTTATCTTCTGGCTGTTCAGGGACCACATTCAGCATTCTTTCATCAGTTGTTTCACACATGCCTGCAGTAACTTATAAGGGCAACTTGGCAAGGGAGATGTTTCAGCTTCTTTTATTTAATGCTCGTTTTGTGTGAATGCACTGTGAAAGCTAGATATACTCTTTACAAGGAGCTCTCTATCTAGGAAGAAAAACGAAAAATAGAGGAAAACCATCACTTCCTAGAAAGCACTTCAGAATAGGTGCCCTATAGGTGGTGAGTTGTCAGAGACATGATTGCATACCAAAGTAGGCATTACTCCCTATAATTTTCCTTATTTAACCAAAAACAAGCAAATATAAATCTGTAAAATTCCATAAGTCAGTTGCTAAGAGAGCACCTTCCCAGGGTATATTTTAAACATCTATGTAGATGCCAAACATTTTATGTTTCTTAGTGTAAGAGCAATATATATTAACTTGGCTGACAAACTAGTAAATTTTACCCAAGGAGGAAGTAGTGATAAGGCAGTTGATACTATAAAACTCCTGTCTTGGCAGTTTAACCTGTGAGAAACACTTTCAGTACTCTTACTTTGCTGTGTGACTCATGACATTGTGTTAAATGATTTATTCACAAACTACTTTAGAACTAAAAACAAGACTTCTCTAGTCCTACCTAACCTTACATAAATAAATCACCCTATTTGAAAATATTGTACGCACTTTTGATTCATTGTCATCCGCATTAGATACCAAAGATTGTCTATGACCATGGGTTTCAAATAAAATTGTGACTTCCATCACAATTCTTCATATTCAAGGCAGCTGGTTTCCTGATATGATTGCTCATGACATTCTGCCACTCCTGACCATTATGCCCCTTATGTCATTTGTATCCCCTTCCCACTCTTGCTTTTTCTTCTTCACTTCTATTCTTAATCAATAACTGTTTTCCCACTTTCCCCACATCATTTTATAAGATCTCTTTACATTGTAGTTATTAACCCTATTTCTACCAAATCTATTGCAAATATTTTCCCCTATATACAAATTGTCTTTCTAATTTTTTAAGTTTTTAAACACAGGTGTTTTTGTGTTGTCAAATCTATCTTTTTCTTTGTGATTTCTCCCCCCACCTTTTTTTTAACTTTAAAAAATTTCATTCCTAGCAATTTCAGATACATATTTACCTGGTTTTCCTCCCATCTCTGTTTTTGTTTAGCCCACCTAAGAAATTACTCTGTTTGGTATGTGGTATGAGATGAGGGTCTACACTTTACACTTTTTTCCCAAATAGTTTGTTGTCACAACCACTCATTGTTATGTGGTATCTCCATTACCATAAATTAAATTCTCATATAATCTAGGGGTCTGTTTGGGGCTGTCTAATCTTTCCAGTTGCTTTGTCAATAAATATTGGGTGAATGAATGTTTTATCTAACTCTTCTTTGGCTAGCACCAACTTTTGTAGTTTATATATGCCTTAAATTCTTGGGCCATGTCTCACATTATTTGTTTTCTTTCTTTCTTTTTTTCCTTCTTATTGTTGTTGTTTTTCAGAATTTGCTTACCAGTTCTCACTGATTTTTTTTCTTCCAAATCAATTTAAGAACCTTATTTATTATTTAGATCTTATTATATCTAGATGCAAATTTGGAACTCTTGGTCAAGTTCCATCAAAACAAACAAAATTTGATAAAATTTTGATTCTAACTGAATTCTCTAAAAGTTAATTTGGAAGGACTAAATTTCTGTTTTTAAACTCCAAACTTCAGATGAATTCTAAATATCTGATAGCTAAAAAAGTAGCCTTTGAGTGGTACTAGGTTTCAATGAACAGGATATAAATTCTGATTATGAAAGGAATTTCTAATACTGTAAATGTTCTCTTTTGGTACATTTGTAACCAGAACTGGGGAAGTAGGAAAATAGTTTTTTCTTTTACGTCAGCCTTCACTAAACTGGAAAATATGTGTTCAGGATTAAATGTATTGTCAAAACAGAGTTTTAACTAATTTATATTTTGAACAAAGTTCACATGGTAAAATTTATTAGATAGATGTACTTGTGTGTCTGTCTTTGATTAGGGATTTCTGTTTATAAACAGAGATTGAACATTGTTTCTTTGATTTTCTTTGATGTTCAGAGGCAGAATTCAATTTTGCACCTTTTGAAGGATGAGGCAGCTGCAGGTGAAGAAGTTGACAGCTCTTGGGAGGGTTAATTAGAGCTAATTATAATTTGATTGACCTGCTTTTCCTCCAGAAAGCTTAACCAAGTCTTCCTTTGCAAAGTTAGGATTTTGCTTTTTCATACAAAGTAAAGAAAATCTTTTTTTCTTGGATTGACAAATATCTATCACTTTTACTTTACAAAGGAGTGTCACCACACAAATCACAGAATCAGGGATATGGGTGGGATTGGAAAGGACTTTCATGATTATATAGTCCTTGGGAGCATGTATTTATTATATTAACTTATGGTGGAAAATTGTAAATTTTAGAGAAATATAAACTAGCATGCATAATTTTTAAATCTTTAAATTTTTAAATCTATTTAACGAAAAAGCAAGAAATAAAATTGTCAAACACAAATAAAGGTAGCTATCTGTCCGTTTTCGACCTTGGTAGTCTTCATTCCACATGGTTTAGATGTAATCTCATTTACTTGATAAATACTATAAAAGGATTTTGTTTATATATAAAGAGAGTGTAATGAAATGATTTGCTTTTCATTACGTGGTATTTTTCATAGCATGGCTTATGGTTCTTACTGTAATTATTTAAATGAAATACAGTTCTCAAATATTCCCATAAAATTGAAACCTTCCTGTGAAAACTTCTTACCTAATAAAGTTCTCTAAGGCAATTATTATATATGAAAAACAAAATAGTCATTTTCACTGTTTGTCCACTCAGTTATATCTCATATTTCTGTTGAATGGAGCACCTGTTAATATCAGATAGGGTTTTACTCTCAGACAGCTTGTGTTCTAATTTGGGCAGTCAAGACCTTTTGACATTAGAAAGTTTGGGAGTAAAATACTATTTTAATGACAGTTCAACATAGCCATAGGAGATATTAAGTAGTATGTGATTAATTAAAGACAACAGATATTATTAAGAATAAAAGGAGGGGAAATCATTGTAAGCTTAAGGGATTTGGAAAGATTACAGGAGGTAAAATCTGAAGTAGATTTTGAAGGATAGATGAGAACTGGATGAAGAAAAAAGAGGAAAAGTGCATTCACCTAGTGGAAGGAATAATGTGCTCAAAAGCATCTTGGAGGTGGGAGAGTTTAGTCTGGGAAATTTGGTAAGTGAATGTACTTGGATATGGTAATCCTGTAAGAGAGTCAAATGTGCTAAAACTGGAAAGGTTGATTTGGAACAAATAGTGGAGAACCTTGAAGTATGGAGGTTGAGGATATATTTATCATGTACCCTGTACTTACCTAAGCAACATTTTATCTAGTTACCTTAGGTTTGTTACCTAAGCAATATTTCAGGAAAATTGATCCTTCATAAGTATGCAGAATACATTATAGTGAAGAACACAGTAGGCAGAGTGGTTATTTATGTGATTTTCATAGTACCTAAGTTTGAGGTGTTAAAGACATGAACAATAGCATGATGGTAAGAGTGGATATTAAGGAATGGTACAAATACATCATCAATGAAGACTTCACAGGTGCTTAATAACTGGTTAGGTATGGAGGTGGAGTAGTGGGATGGCTGTATGCACGGAGAAGGCATAAAGAAAGGGAAAGGAGAGAGCACATATCAGAGACATATATAAAGTTCTGTGAATTCATTTTCTCCCCCAAGTGCATCGTGGTTAAGGGATGAGTTGTAGGTTAATTTTGTGAACATCTAGCAAATTACTTTGTGATCATCCATTGAGAGGAATATTAAACATATTTTAATAAATTTGACACATAAGTTAAGGAAACTAGATATAACTTGCTTTTAAACGCTTTCCTTCAACAGCCCTCTTCCTGCAGTAACCCTTAATCTTTTTCACAAGGTGTAATGGGACCAAGACCAAGAAGGGTTTTCCAATGAGTGGATGTAGGAAGCTGATAAGAGAAGTATTCTTTTGGGCTTGGTAGTGTAAGTTACATTACACTAAAACATATATCTCTTTGCAGTCTCCTTTTTCTCCTGTCAACCATTGACATTTTGAAAGATTTACTGATTAGCTTAAAAATTACAGAACTTCTAAGTTTAGTGATGTGGATGTGCTACCTAATTACAAATGAGCAACTGCAGTTAGTGCTTTTTCCTTCTACTTTAGGGAGCCGTTAAAAACTCACAACTAGAGAAGGAAAGGCTTTACATAATTGTTGCTAACATTAAAAAAGACATGTACACGTTATATTTCCGAACAACTATTTCAGTGCCTCAAGAAAGCCTTCAATCATTTGATGTAGTCTAGCCCTTTAATCACATTGGTGATTATGAATATATTTCAAAAGCAGTAAAGATGAACAGGAAAAAAACTGTACCAAGAACTGTAGTGGTTTCTTTAACCCTATTGTGAGTGTTGTTTTGATCTTATAAAGTAGGTGCTGTTATTTACCATTATACAAATGAACAGAGTCTTGGAGAATTACAGAACCAGAAAACGAAAAAAATCACATATCTAAGATTCTGAGGTATATCTCATCAAACGCCCATATTTTTTATTCAATATCATGTTAGTGCCTTAAGGGGGAAAAAGTGCTATATGTGGAAAAACAGATAATATATTGTCTTTTGTCTGAGCTTATGCTCCCCTTTGAGTTTATACTGCCCTTTGTTTCAACACAGTCACATAGCTAACTTCAAAGTACTTGTAGCCTACAAAGATTTTCATTTGTTTGAACTATATTTTCAAAGAAGAATGTGGTCTGATCTTCCCTGAAGGTTCATTGTGAAATTGTGAGGTGGAAAATCCTGAGTTTACAATAAGACAGTGTGAGTTGAAGGCATTTCCTCAGTGTCACTGAAAGAAAGTTAAGTCAGAGATTTGCCTTCATAATTCAGGATTCCCTTCTAGTGCATTTGTTTGTACTGCTTAGTATTAAAAAGCATAATGCTTATGTTGATTTTTCTACTTACTATTACATCTTAGTTTCTCTTATTTTCTAACTTTCTAAAATGAATTAATCTGTACCTAATACAAAGTAAATCAGTGAACTGGCTGCCGCATTTACCCTGATGGGATTTCAGGCTCATGGTAAGGTACTGGGAAAATTCTGGCTCAATTGTTACTGACATAGGAGGCTTTACAGTTATTAGAAGACAGCCCAGGAGGAAAAGAAAAAATGGATTTATGTGATCCTGTATTGCTAAATACGGCACACTGCTGCTATCTTCTCTTTACTGCTTCCTTTAAGAGTCGTCATTTCAATACACTAATCTTTTAAACAGCCGTTCGGTGGGAATTGGGCTAGAACTTTGCTAAGGGGTCACATTTACCAACCTGACAGTTATACATTTACAAAAGAAATAACATGAATTTATTCAGCATCAAAACCTCTGCATCTTTTACCACCCAACTGCCTTTCACACCGTATTGCCATCAGTGCACTATAATGGCTGTATAAATTCCATCCAGATTCTTCTTTTAATTAACTAGTATTCTTTGAACAAAAATAAAAGTGCTGTTTTTATAGAGGAATAAAAACTGCACGAAGCGAGTGTGAAGGAGACAAATCACCAAATTAGTTATTCTTTATTGCAGCTATGGAGAATTCTCTGTCCCTCGCTTTCTCTTCAGTAGCAATATTTTTTTTCCTAGCCTGAGTGAATGGAAAATGGGAAACAGTGTAGCAGCCTCGAATGTGTTTGAGTTTATTGTAATGGCCACATCCTAAAAGCTCATGGAGGGCTGGGCACTGATGATATTGTCATCTACAAGTGATTTTGTTTTTTAACATTTTCTGTAGTTGGTAGCCAAGAACACAAACTTTGTAACTATACTGCCTGGGTTCAAATCCCAGCTCAGCCACTTACTAAGTTTGCGATTCTGAGCAAGTTCCTTAACGTTTCAGTTTCCTATCTATTAAATGAGGATAATAATAGACATACCTCTCACAGCATTAGGTGGATTATCTGAGTTGATCCATGTAAAACAGCTAGAGCTCTGTCAACACATACTACGTTACCTCCTGTATGCAGTCTAATGTGAAGTTGATCCTGCTCTGACACTGGTGACCCTTGATCACCTGGGCTGAACTGACTGATGTGGTAGTTAGGTAAATGTCCTTTTATTTCCTTAGATATTTCTTTCTAAAAGTACCTTTTATTACAAGACAATTACTTTTAAAAATAAGGAAGCAAAGTTATTTGAGTCAAGGGTACAATAGGCAGTTGGCTGGCCATGTCTCCATCCTGCAGCTGCTGCCAGATCTAGCTTTCTAAACCCCTGTGTTCTCATATCAATTTCTGCTCAGAAGGTTTCAAGCCTTCCCCAGATCCAAGCACCTTTGCCTATCACGCCATTTCTACCAGAGCCCAGCCCTTTCCCTCCCTCTCCCCAATCTTTTTTATCCATTGTGCCCCTAGAGGAAGCATCTACTCCAGTCAAAGTTGATCTATTTCAAAGTTAGTCATTTCTCAAACGCACCGCATTCAGATACCTTCTTGTCCCTCTTCCTTTGTTCACATTGTTCGTGTGTCTAACATGTCCTACTCTCTTCCTCCACTTATCTAAGTCATACCTTCTGTTCTAAGCTGAGCCATAAAAGGGAAAGTGTCTTTTACCCCCTTTGTATTTTTTATCACATAACATGATTGTCTGGATGCAGTAAGTGCTAAGTAAAAGTTGTTAATGATGAAGAACTCTCCTGTTAGCTCTATTTTCAAGCTACATTTATTTTTTTTATTTTTATAAATTTATTTATTTATTTATGTGTTTTTGGCTGCATTGGGTCTTCATTGCTGCGTGCGGGTTTTCTTTACTTGAGGTGAGCGGGGGCTACTCTTTGTTGTGGTGCGTGGGCTTCTCATTGCGGTGGATTCTCTTGTTGCAGAGCACGGGCTCTAGGCACGCAGGCTTCAGTAGTTGTGGCACGTGGGCTCAGTAGTTGTGGCTTGCGGGCTCTAGTGCGCAGGCTTGTAGTTATGGCACATGGGCTTAGCTACTCCGCGGCATGTGGGATCTTCCCGGACCAGGGCTCGAACCCATGTCCCCTGCATTGGCAGGAGGATTCTTAACCACTGTGCCACCAGGGAAGCCCTCCGACTACATTTAGAATCTCACCACTTCACACCATCTCCACCACTGTCACCCTGTCCAAGCTAAAGTAACTGTAGCTTGCCTATCCCATTCCTCTTCTCCCTATTCCACCCTTGCCTACTCCTGTGAAGAGTTGTCTGCTCTCAACACAGCAGTGAGAGTAACCCACATAAAATTTAAGTCAAATCATACCACTTCTCTGCTCAGAACTCTCCAGTCACTTCCCCTCTCACCCTGAGTAAAACTAAAGTCCTCTCAGTGGCCTCCAAAGCCTCTTGAGATCTGCAACTCCACGCCAACACCATCCCTGCCCAAACTCCTGTGACCACTTTGCCCTCATATTCCCTTCTTCCTGTCCCCTACTACTGTCTGCTTCTGCCACACTGGCTTCCTTGCTGTTCTCTGAAGATGCAAGGCACAATCCTGTCTCAGGACCTTTGCACAAATTGTTCTCTCTGCCCTGAAAGTTCCTCCTTGGGAAACTTTCATGGCTCCATCCTTCCTGCCGTTCTCTAATTAAATGTCTTCTCAATGAGATCTTCATTGATTATCCCTAATTTGCTGTCTATCTTCCCAAACTTTCAATAGATTGTAAATTCTGGGGGACAAAAGGAGGACTTTTTGTCTATTTTGTTAGGTGCTCTGTCCTCAGTACCTGAAACAGAAACTGACAGATAATAAATACTTAATAGTTATTGAATGTATGAATGAAAAATTGACCCTTAAAAATATGTCCTATAATAAAAATACTTCTAACCCTCCCTTAGGCTCAAACAAAAGCAAGTGTCCTATAATAGCTCCCAGAAAATTAAAATAGCCACAGTTGAATATTAGCCATGGCAATTGTAGCAGAAAGTTCCATTGCAGAGAAAAGAGATTTCTGCATCAAGTAAAGAAAAAGAAGCGGTTTACATTATAACAAGTGCCATATTAAATTATATTGGTGTCCTGGGGGACTGTTATTGACCCAGCACCACACATTTTTGAGAGAGCAAGTGGTTCTGCCCACACCGTCCTCTTCCTAAGGTAGAGAATGTAGCTATTATATAGTTTTGTTTTGTTTTTGTTTTTGTTTGTCATCTAGCGGTGGAATAAAATGGTGAAAAGAGCATTAATGTTGGAGTCAGGTAAACCTGGGTTTAAATTCTGGCACTAGTATGTGTCCTTGGATAGGATATGTAACCTCTCTGAGCCTCTGTTTGATTATGTATAAAATGGTTTTTAATAATGCCTTTCCCTCAGTGTTGTTCTAAATGTTAAATGGGAGAAGACGCATGAATTACCTGAGACGTAACATGTGGTTAATAAATGTATCGTGAACATTGCATCCCATAGAAATAGCTGTATATTTTGCTACTGAATTCTACCTATTGGCTTAAATCATAATGGAGAAGTAGCAGTTAGACTGATGTCTAGGAATAAGCTTTGGCTCCTGGGGCTTGGACCACGGAGAAGCCCTCAACACTATAAATCTCTCAGCAGTATCTGATGAAGCTGCAAGAGCCTTCCTAGAACATGAGCCTACCACCTGCTTGACTTTTGTAGAAGCCTACTCTTTTTATCTTTTGAGCTAATTCTTAGTCTTCTATTTTCCACTTTCAATTCTCTTTTGCTTGTCTTATTTTCAAAATTCTATGCTAGATGTGTGAAGTTGGAGATTCCATACTGAAAGTTTTCTAAGAAATCAAGAAGGGAAAAATAAGGTCAGGCAGCTACTCTGTATAATAAAATAATGTGAATATTAATTTTCAAATTGAGATGTGAGAAACATATGTGTATTGATTCACTTTTAGAATTAGAACTTCCAGAAGGAGGAAAATATTTTGTTTAAACCACTGAATTGTTTTTACATGTTTTTTTTTTCAATGACATTATTTTTTGAAATCTTTAGGAAGCCAAAGCTGTGGTCGAAGAAACAAGAGCCCTGCGAAGCCGGCTTCATCTTGCCGAAGCTGCACAGAGACAGGCACACGGAATGGAAATGGATTATGAAGAAGTGATCCGTCTGTTAGAGGCCGAGATTACAGAGCTGAAGGCTCAGCTTGCTGATTATTCTGACCAAAATAAAGTAAGCAAAACAGTTCTCTCTTCTAGTTACCATGGTTTCCTTGTCGTTGTCATGTATCCTGTTTTCATTTTCTTTTCATCTGCACTTCTAAACTAGGTCAGTGTTTGTCTTCTATAATTCAGTGATAGGATGATGTGTTATGATGGGGGCAATGTGAAGGTTATGAGCCTCCGTTTATCCAGATAGCTTTGGGATGGAAAAGTATGTGCCCAAATTTATTCGGGTCATTGGTCAACATTGTACAGCTCAGGCACTAAGTCCTGGAACTATTTAACATTTAATTGATTACATTGGTTTCCTCCTTTTTCCTAAACTTGCTAATTTGTCCTGTGGGGATGGGAGGAGGAGAGTCTAGGGATGGGGTTTGTTCTTTGATTAGAGCACTCAAGGAAGTGTGAAAGTTAAAGAATTTTTTGCCCAAGGCCCAAGATAATTAATAGAAAGAAACTTGAGTTTGAATTTAGCAGACTCCAATTTCAATAGCGAAATACTGAATGCTTTTCAGAAGGCAATGGGAACTTTTTTTAATGTGAATTTTTTCATTATGTGATTTTTTTAAACATACTGTATTCATTGAATGGTCTTCAAAAACTGTAACAGACATTTTTATTTCACTGAAGTAAGGTAGAAAATTAAATAAATTGAAATAGATATTTTATAACTTCATAGAGTTCATTTATAACCATAGTAAGTGTTTATATCTCTCTAATACAGTCATCTTTCAAGAGAACATGAAACAAATTTGAAAAATTTATGTGTATTTATTTAAACATAAAAGAGTTAAATACTTTAAATATACCAAGTAGAAATGAAACCAGTTTTAGAAAAGCAAAATACAGAAGAAAATCTGAAATTTTCTTTGGTTAGCTCTTAAGAATCACTAATATATTTCTCACATCTGTCCATTTAAACCAATTCCAAAAGAAGGTTGACATTCCTGTCACCCTTTGATAATACCACAAGGCCAAGGGGAAAACATTACTTGAGACAGCAGAAATACTTAGGAATATTACATGTATTTATTATTCTTGACCCAGTGTTTACATTCTGAAATCAGAGATATGTGCTTATTTCATGTGAGTAACTTTAACATGATTCTGAAAATATTTTGGGAATTTTCAAAATACTAAAAGTACTTTTTTTTAATAATAACTTGATTTACTTTTGGAGGGATAATCAAGTCTTTAAAAATACTTTCTTTTTAAATAATATAACACTCAAGGAGTTCACATGAATTTATTCTTTCTTTTTAAAGCATAAGTTATTTGCTATTCTTTCTTCCAGCTCCTAGCTGAGAAACATTTTTGTCCTTAGTCGTGTAGTAATATAATTAATTCAGTTCTTCTCTTTTTTAGCATAATGGTGCCTCATGCCATTCCTCTTAACAAAATCCTAAACTAAACCATTAACCTGTCTCTGAAAATAATCTTCTTTTTTTCCAAAGAGGAGATGTTATACATGAGCATCTTAACATTTTCCAAACCCAATACCAGTGGAGAAGTAGAAGGAAATTTTTTTTTAATTGTTTGAGATTGCTTGAAGAGACACTGACCAAGATATGACAGGATTCAGATGCAAATATTCATTTTTAAGGCAGATTATTTTTGTAACAATATTATTTTTCTTACAAATTTTCCCTTATATTATGTCTATATATACTTATTTCCCTTTTTTTTTCACCTTCAGCTTAAGAAATAAAACTTTACCAGTACCTTCGAAGACCCACAATATCCCTTTCCAATTGCATCCCCCTCCCTTGCCCTCATAGGTAAACAAACCACTTTCCTGGATTTAGTGTTAAACATTTTCTGGATAATTTTACTACCTATGTATATATCCCTTAACAATATGTTGTTTAATTTTGCCTGTTTGTCAACTTTATGTAAATAGAAATATACTACTTTTATTGTTCCAACTTGGTTTTTCACTCAAAATTTTGTTTTTGTGATTCATCTATTTGAAGTTTATAGCTAGTTTATGTCTTTTCATTGCTTTTTTGTACTCCATTGAGTGGATATACTACAATATATTTGTCCATTCTGTATTTGATGGACAGTCCAATTGTTTCAGTTTTCTTCTATTATGAACGATGTTGCTGAAAACAGTTTTGTACATATATCCTGCTCCACATGTGTAACAGTTCTCTTGGGTTCATATCTTGGAGTGGAATTGCTAGGTTGAATGATGATTGTATGATCAACTTTACTAATTACAATTAGGCAATGCCTAATTGTGTTTGAAAGTGTTTGAACCAATTTTACTCCCAACAGTAATGAATGAGAATTACCGTTTACCCCAAATCCTTGCTGATGCTTGCTTTCTTTTACTTTTAATTTTTATCAAACTGTTAGGTGTGATAAGTGTATCTCATTGTGGTTTAATTTGAATTTCTCTAATGATTTTGAGCTACTGATATGCTGGGACCAGCTGGTACTGGTTTATGAGAGCTGACTGTGTACATTTCTTCTTAACTGCATGTTCAAGGACATCAGGTTGTTAGCTTGAAATCAGCCATGGTGGGGTTATTTACACCCCCAAATGCAATAAACCAGGGCTTTGCCCCTTGTCCCAGATAGTCAGTTGAGCTACTATTTATGCATTTATTAGGGATTTGTGTTTCTATGTGAAATGCTTCTTCATATCTTTTAACCATTTTTCCATTGGGTTATTTGTCTTTTTTATATTCATATGTAGTGATTGTTTGTATGTTCTGGTTACTAACCTATCTTATATTTTATGTTGTAAAAATCCTCTCTGGAATTTATAGCTTACCTTTTCAGCCTCTGGTGAAATGAACAGGTGTTATTTTCAAGTAATCAAACTTTTCAGTCTTTTCTCTCATGTGTCTTTCCAGAAGTCCTTCCATTCCCAAAGATATTTTTATATTTGTCTCTAAAAGTTTTAAAACTTTGATCCTTCTGTCATGGTTTTATGTCATTGTATAAGGTGGGGATTCATTTCATTCTTTCTTTTTTATTCTAAGTGAATGACCAACTATCCCAGCACCGCTCATTCAAAAGTCTCTTTTACTCTAAATCTTGATCCGATCAACCTGTCTAGTTCTTTTTCTTTAAAAGTGTGTTGGCTACAAAACCCTTTGATCTTTTATATGTATTTTAGACTCAGATTATAAATTCCATCAAAAGAAATTAATACGATTGCCATTTTTACTGAAAATGCATTAAATATATAATTTGGGGGAAATTTACATATTTATGATTGCGTCTTGATTCATAAACATCACTGAGGAACAGAAAGGTTAATTGCATGTGGCCAGAGAATCTAGTCTATAGATAACTCCAAAATTCATTGATCGTTGCTTCATGGCTTACCATATGACCAATATATACAAATATTCAAAGAGAGCTTGAAAAGAATTCTGCAATCATTTGATGTGTTGCTTTATATAGTCCACCAGATCAGGATCATTAATTGTGGGGTTCAGTTCTTCTCTAGTCATATTAATTTCTTTGTCAGAGAGTAGGTTAAAATTTCCCTTGTGATTACTTTTTAAAATTTTCTGTATATATTTGAAGTAATGTTTTTAATTGCATACAAGCTTAGAATTATATCATCCTTTTACGAAAATGTTGTGACTCTTCAATCTTCTTTCCCCCTTAATGCTTATTTTTGATTGATATTAAAATAGTTATACCAACTTTCTTTTGGTATTTACCTATGTATTTTTTCCATCCTTTTACTTTCAACTTTTCAGTGTCCTTATATTTTCATTGTGTCTATGATAAACAACTGGTAGTTGGATTTTTTTATCCATTTTACTGATTTTTGACCTTTAATTGGAAAGGTCTTTCCATTTACATTCTTATTCGCAAATGCACTTGGCTTCATTTCTACCCTTTTATTTTGTACATTTTATTTGTCCCATGTTTCCTAGTTGTTTATCATTTCTTGCCTCCCTTTTTTTTTTCTTTTTTGGATTGGGTGAGACTTCTCCTGTGTTCCCCTACTCCCATTTCATTTATTTTACTCTGCTAGTTTAGAAGTTAGACACTCGGTTTCTAATTTTTAAAGATTATATTAGAAATGTTAACATTCTATTTTAACTTAAATTATAAAACTAATCACTGGCTTTCCCACTTCTTCTAAATATTGTAAGGACTTTAAAACATAAATCCTATCATCTGTTTCTGCTTAATTTCTATTAACTAAGTATTTTAGTTCTTTCTTGACTTTTAACATCATAAATTAGATACTATTACAGTTTATTTTGTGCAGTCAACCTTCATTTAGATAGACCTCCATGTTTATCATTTTCTTTGTTCAACATTCTTCCTTGCATTTCAGACATCCTTGTTAGAATTACTCTCTTTTTTCCTGAAGTACATCTTTTAGAAATAGTGAGGATCTGTTGGTAATAAACTCTATTTTTGTTTGTCTGGAAACATCATTTTTGACTCTTGTTCTTGAAATATATTTTTGCTACATTTAGATTGTTAAGTTGGCACTGAATTTCTTTCAGTGTTTTTATTCCATGGTTGTGATATCAGATGTCAGTCTGTCATTTGTTTGCTATCTGTTGTTTCTTTATAGATGATTTTCTCTTTATCTTTAGTGTTCAGCAGTTTGACTATGATCAGTCATGTGTTCACTTATTTTTATTTATATTGCTTGAAATTCATGGAATGAGGTTCCTGATCTGAGGAACAGTGTCTTTCGCCATTTCTGAAAAACCCTAAGCTTTTATCCTGACCTATTCCTCTTTCATTATTTCTAGTCTGTCTTATGTAATTCAGATTGGATGTATGCTAGATCTTCTTCTGGTTATTTTGTCTCTTCATATTTTCCATTTTTATTTTTATGCTCTATTATGACAAGTTTCTTTACCTCTGTCTTCCAGTTCACCCATTCTCTTTTCATCTGTATCTAATTGGATAGTAAATGCATAAATTGAGTTTCTAATTATTACTGCATTTTTATTTTTTATTTTTATTTTTTTAAACATCTTTATTGGAGTATAATTGCTTTACATTGTTGTGTTAGTTGCTGCTGTATAACAAAGTGAATCAGCTATACGTATACGTATATCCCCATATCCCCTCCCTCCTGCGTCTCCCTCCCACCCTCCCTGTATTTTTACTTTTCGTATCGATTTTTTTGTGTCATCTGGATCTATTTTGATAGTTTCTTGTTTCTTTATTATGCTTTAAATTCTTAATTTTTAAAACATATTAAACATAACTTTATATTCTGTATCTGATCACTTCAGTAGCTGCTATCTCTATAGGTTTGATCCTATAATTTGTTTCCTTCAGCTGACTTTTCATCCGTAGTAGCTTATTTGCTGAGATCATGTTCTTTTGATACATTAAATGTAGGCATTCTTTGATGTCTGAGTTTATCAAATAACCCACTAGAGAAATTTCTTGTTTGCTTTTACCAGCCAGGGACCAATTTAAACTAAGTTTTCAGCTTATGAATGTACAGGCCACACAGGTAGTATAAATTCTGACCTGGAACCTGCATGAGCTGGGGGACTGTGGTTGGCAGTTATTCAGGGGACATTTTTTTAACCATTCACCAGAGGCAAAATCAAAAGGTTTGTTTCTCCCTAATTCACCCATTAAAGTTCTCCTGTTTGCCGTTTGTGCCTGATGAAACCCCAAACTATAGGCCTCCAAGGATCAGCAAATACCCTGAGATCAAATTGTGCTACAGTGTACTCTAACTTCAGTGGGTTCACTCAGCATTGCTATTGCTTATCTTCATGAAATTCCTTCACTTTTCCCGGAATTATTTTACTTCCCCATCAGCTCAGCTTTACATTGGGTCATATTATATTAAATATGTGTATATATCTTCAGCATGTTGGATTGTGCCACACTAATAGGGGTTTCCGTCAGCATCTGGTAACCATGTTGTCAAGAAACACCACAAACTAATTAAAATGTATTTTAATATAAGAATATAATATAAACTAATTAAACTGTATTTTATATTTTAATATAAAGTTATTTATAGCTTATCTTAAAAAGTTTGCAGCATTCTGTGCAGTTTAACTTTTAAAAATATGCAATTAGTTAAGTACCCCCCAAAACCAGAAGATATGTACAATAAGAGAGAAAATAAATGATATAGTAATGTTGGATATTAGTTAATAAAAAATGAAAATAACAGGCACTAGTATAAAATTGAAGAAAGGTATAATATGTTCCTTTTGCTATCTCTGTCCAGGAAAGTGTTCAGGAGTTAAGAAAGCGAATCACAGTACTTGACTGCCAATTGCGAAAATCAGAAATGGCTCGAAAAACTTTTGAGGCATCCACTGAAAAGCTTCTTCATTTTGTAGAGGTAAATTTTCCTGTTACATCACTTTATGTCCATTTTTAAGAAATGTATAGACAACTGACATACAGGTAAATGTCATGGTGTTTGATGGCTAGTGAAACATTCTCTGGCCTCAAAACAGCAATGGTGACTTACAGTCAGATTTTAAATTGCTTAGATAATGAAAAGACCAGCTAACATTACAGATTAAGAGAAATAATTGAGACAGGGTAATATGATCCCAAATATATCCTATGTTTTAATGAACACTTTCTTAACTTTTGATACTATGTAAACATTAGTTGATAACTACCCTATAAAGAAATGTTTCTCTGTGTATTATAATTCTGAGTAGAATTGTATGTTAATGTAATTGATTTTTTTCCCTATATAACAGAAATACCTTTTTAATCGTATGGGTAGAGGGGGTTATAAATATTATTTAAGCAAGAAAAAACATTTTAAAAAGCTATCAAAGTTACATTATCACCTTCACTCTCTTGTTTGTCTCTAGGCTATTCAAGAAGTGTTTTGTGATAATTCTCTTCCTTTGTCAAATTTAAGGTAAGAAAATTTAAGTGCTTTCTGCAGAGTATGTCCACTGATTACATTCTTCATCTGGTACTTGTGCTAAACTACTAAAATCTCTTAAAGTCTTAAGATAGTCAAAGCAATTTTTTCCTTTTATAAAGACTGCCACTAGCAATGTAGTTCTACTTCTAGCAACGTATGCTTGCAGAAACATAGGAAAACTCCACCCTTTTCTGTGAAAACAGCAGTTCAATAAATGAAGGTGATTCATTATATTTTAAGTTTCCACATAGCATTTTTGAATTTAGAAAAATATGGTAGTACATGGTAGTACATATGGCAGTACACCTTTAAACTCATTTTAATGTAATACTTTATTTCTTCAGGTGAAATCTGATGTTTTTATTGTTATCTATGCTGCTTATGATGTAAAATAATTATGTGAATACCATGATGGTTATTTTCAGTACGATGTTAAAATACTCAGCAGTCAGATTCCGCTTGTATGGGTTAGACATGTCCCAAACTCCCACCACCCAAGGTTTCATTGTGACCTTGAATAATAATTCAAAAGCTTTGGTATTAAAAATGACTGTTTAAAAGCCAGAGCCTGCCCTTGCAGGTTCACAGGACAAAGGTAACTTTAAAAAGCAACATTAATATATGTAACTGAATCACTTTGCTGTACACCTGAAAGTAACACAACATTGTAAATCAACTATACATCAATTTTTTTTAAGAAAAAGCAACATTAAGCAACTTTTTCCTACATCTTGGAAAGTTAAACACTAGTAAAATTCGGCTCAGTCTTTTTAATACACTATATCATCTGTAGTGGATATTGGCCTTGGTATTCTACACGGAATAAAGGCTCTGTATTTGAATTTGAGAATTGATGCTTTAGTTTCTCCTTGTGAATTAATACTATCATGCTTAGGAAGATGGATTATAAGTAATGATGGCTTTGTCATCAGTTTAAAATTGTCTCTTTTCAAGTAAAAGTTTCAGCATAATGGTAAAAGTAAAACCTTGCATTTTAATTGTATCAGAATGCATTCATTTCAGGTGACATTTGCATTTTTTAGAAGTGGTATAAATGCTCTAGGCTTTTTTAGATTTAGGGATAGCAAATGGAAGAGTTTAAGAGAGAATTTCAGGAGCAAATATACATATTGAATTTATATTTAATATTACTAGAAGTAGTAGTAAATGTCTCTTTAACAAATTTATGTTTAAGTGCTTAATTTAAGTGTTTACAAAACTAAATAAAAGGCCACATCATGTTAGCATAACACAAGCACTCACAAAATAAACCAAACAAATGATTTAGGAGGGAGCTATCCTTCTATCCCTTCCTCCTTATGTATAAGGTAAACCTAATTTTTTAAATATGCCTATTTATTATATAATAAAGAATTGAAAACAGAAATATTATTTTGTGGGAATTATTTCGATTATGGCTATAAGAATATAATGTTCCCAGAAATCAAAAATTTTTGTACAATTTCATAACTAATAAGAAGAATTCAGATTTAGCAAAGATAGATATTATTCATTGTGTAATAAGTTTAGCTTTATTTTATTGCCCCCATAGTGAAAGAAGAGCTATGTTAGCTTCCCAGACATCCCTCACACCACTGGGAAGGAGTGGACGTAACATCCCAGCAACGCTGGCACTTGAATCTAAGGAACTTGTTAAATCTGTCCGTGCCATACTTGATATGGATTGTAAGTTTTCTGCATTTTTTTCACGCTTTTAAAAATAACTTATTTAGCAAAACAAAAGAAGAAAATTTCAAGTTTGATAGTTTAATCTTGTTAAATGCATTGGTTTGCCTACAGTAAAATTGATAGCTTATCGATAAAAATCTTAATGCAACCAATTGTAGGGGGAGAATACTTGCTTTATTTAAAGTGCTCAAAATGGCTTCCAACAGAAGATAGCTGATTAAGACTTTTTTTTTTAACCTCTACTTCCATCTAAAGTCTCTTTGAAATGGAAGAATAAATATAAAAATAAATCCACAACAGCACTGGAAACCTAGAAGGTTGGAATCAACATTGAGGAAATTTTTAATAATATACAACAGATGGAATAAGATTGAAGATACAGCCCAGCTGTGCAAAAGACCCCAGAACACAATAAAGGTGAAAGACAGTGAGTTAAGTAGAACCATGAAAAACCCTCAAGATCACAAGCAGGGAAAACTAGGAACAAACCCTGGGGCAGTCAGCAGGGTAACTAATTAAAGGGCTGTAGAACAGCTGAACCAGTTCCCTACTCTTCAGAGCTGAGAGAATACCTCTCTCAAGGGACTGCATGATCTGTCACTGGACACCCCCAGAGTCAGCGGTGCTCTCAGTAACCTCCAACATCCCAACTGACAGGGAGATCCTTGGGGAAAGCTTAAATGATTAGATATTTCCATCCTTCCCTCTTCCTATCTCCAGGTACTTTTTTCCCAACATGTATTTGGACTTCCTTTTTGTTTGTTTTCTGTCTCTTCTCTTGAAGTCAGTATGTCTGCTGGTTGTCTTTGTGCTAGCATCTAACGGTCTATTATTCCTCTAATCTGCACTCTTAATCTCCATGCTGGGGACCAGATTTTATATGTATATATATATATATAGAGAGAGAGAGAGAGAGAGAGAGAGAAATAAAAGTCTGTGTTAATATACTAAAAATTCACAAAAAATTTATAAAAGAAAAAAAAAAATCTATGTTAATCAAGTATCAAACTAGTAAATTTTGAGTAAAGTCCTGGGTAGTAGATGACTTGACTAGGTAATAGGGGCAATGTTCAAGACCCTTCCTTCAAGGTAACCTTTGACTTTAAAACAATACTATAGAGGATTGGAATCCATGCCTCTAATAGTATCTGCTCAATTTCTGCAATGAGTATTTTTTTGTAATTTTGTATGACCTATTACATTTTTTAAAATCAAATTATATTTTAGAAACCCTATAAAAACTCTTTTTATAAAGAAATTCTGTATTTTTTAGGAGGGATGAAAGTAGCCACTACTAATGTATTATGTGTAAGATCAGAATTTTATATATCAGACATTTTTAAGCTAGGGTGGGTACAGTGGAGGGAAACACCTGCACAGACATAGCCCAGTGGACATTGTAATCATTAATTTTAATTATCTTGCTAGCATGAACCTTTATATTTGTCAAACATGATTATTCAAAGAAAATTTTTGAAGTTCAGCAGAACTTCTTTGGAAGAAAAGTGGAAAATTACATCTTCACTTTTTATCTGTTATAAGATTATACCCACTCTGCTGCTTAAAACTAGCAAATTGTTTCTATGTTGTCTTCCTATTTAGAAATACAATTGCTAATGTTTGCATATTTCCCAGCACTTTTGTAATTATATGTGACATATCTTTTTCAGTGTGATAATTCAGATAAACTCAGCTCATTTTTCTTTCTCTTTAAGCAGTAGCTTTTTCTATCTGTAATGAAAAGGAGAAAATTGCTGTCATGTGGTAGATAATTCAGCCACAGCCTCCACCTCATTTCCTTTGCCATGGCTATCTGATTATTTCAAGTTTCAATTTGAAATTTTCATTTGGGTAATTGCCTCCACTTTCTTGTTAATTTAAGTATACTCCAGGATGTTATACTGTGGAATTTCCTCAGAAATGAAATTAAGATTTCTTAGGTCTTATAGATTAAAACCAGTCACTAAGGAATATCTAGAGGACAATTCCGAACCATTTTTGGATCATGGACTCCATTGAAATCTGGTGAAAGTCCTCTTCCCAGAAATATGCAATTAAGCACATTTTTTTCATGCATTTTCAGAGTGTTTATGAACCCCAACTTAAGAATCCCTGATGTAAAATTACAGGGGACACGAATGCTTTCTACAGCATTGCAAACATGGCCATCCATCTCTCACAAGAATACCTCTAGCAGTGGAGAAGTATATGAATCACATAGGCAGCCAAGAGTCAAGCAGCACTTTGAATCCACGTAAACAATGTACCTCAGAATCTCTGATGTTCCCTAGAGGTACCCCAGGGAGCACCTCAATTGGTCATCCAACTTCATTAGGCAAATTACTTAACCTCTGGGCCTGTTTCCTCATATAAAAGGTAGAGATTATAAAATCTGAAGTGGCAGGATTGGAGGATTAAATGAGACACATGTAAAGTACCTGAAAGTATAAGATGTTCTATAAATGGCTGTTACTGCTGCTGGTGCCACATTACTATTTATAGTAATTAATTTAAAGAATACTTTCTCTCTATGGTAAGTATTATATAATTATTTTCTCAAGTTTGTTTAACTTCGATACATTTGAAAATGTCATAGCTGAGAGCTTTTCTTAATATATAATATTTAATGCTATTATTGATTTTGAGTTAGAACGTAATCATCATAGGAAACTGCGGTTAAATGTATGAATCAGCAGCTTATCTTTCAGTTGTTTATTGCTAACTGTAAGGAAACTTAGATCTGCTCTGTTACATTACCTTCAGTGAAACAGTATGTAGATACAATAGGCATTTTCAATCAGTACTGGGACCCCTGGAGGCCCTTATATTGATCTCCATCAATATTTACATGGTCAGTATTGTAATGCTTTAGTGTCATCTTTACTTGAAATAAGTACATGTTTTAAAGTGTAATCTTCATTTGATTGACATCTAGATTAACAAAATTCTGTAATGAAAGCACGAAGAGGCAGTTCTATTTTTAAAAAATGCATATTAAGACAATATCTGAAAAAAAATAAACAATATCTGGCTGGATATCCAATAGGAGGTTTTTTATAAAAAGAGAACTTATTGACTCCCTGGTTAATCAGCAGAGTAAACACAGGCTTCTACCTTCCTTCCCATGGAAATGATCAATGGAATATAAAAATAGGGGGGAAGTCTTCAAAAGCACTAGCAGTTACAGGCAAATCCCCAAAACTTTTCTACATAGGGCAGGTAGGACCACATAGAAGAGAAGCATGAAGGTCCTCTGCTAAACAACAATAGCAATTATGGGAATAACTGGAGGGAACCCCGGCAGGAGGGAACCCCTTCCTGCATTCTAATTTGAAGGGGTAATGAATAAAGTCAAAGACTGGCTAGGGGGTAGACGGACTCTTTTTACTCTATTATTTTGGAGAGTCAATGTCATTTGTTGAAATCCTCAGGGTCCACGCAGTTTCTGTGTCAAGCAGAAGGCCACCTGGGGCTTGGTCCTTTAGGCAGCCTAGACACACTTTAGACCTGACACACACTGGGGCATACAAGAAATGTATGTAAAGAAATAAATATAAAGGGAACCTGGCACAGCAGCTTCTGCACCACAGGCCACACTGCTCTGCACAGCCGCCTCTGGTCCTGGCTCATGACTCACTCCCCTCAGACTGCTGCACTGACCTTATACTTGCAATGCAAGTGCACATGGGCCAGCCTCCAGCCTGAGCTTTAGAGCATACCTTCAACAACAACTTGGTTGGGTGTCAGGGCAGCCAGGGATCCACATATTCTTGCAAAGGTCAAAAACCAATTCTGAGTAGAGAGCTCTCTACATTCAAGGCTTGTATAAAGAGAAACATACAACACACACACACAGTTCATTCAAGCTCTTATAAACAAATATATATATATATATATATGTATACATAGAAATATATGATTATGAAAAAGTCCACTTTCAAGAAAATAGGAGGTAGCTGTCAAGATTCAGAATAGACTTCAGGATCAAGATGGTAGGGTGATCTCATGCCATTCTGTTCCTACACTTAGAAATGACGTTTAAAGTTGTGTGTGTGTTCAAAAGATAAAAACCGAGAAAGGAACGCCTCCCTGCACCAAAAACAGAGGGTAAAACTATAATAATAACTGGGGTCTTCAGCTTCTGAGATACACAGGATTGACATGAGCAGCTGGAGCAAAGGTTCAAACACCCATGAGGGCCCAAATGATGCCAGAGCAAAGGACGCAAGGAGCAGGAACCTTCCAGCATAAAATACACTTTCTTTTCTCAACTTACTCACATATAAGGCATTAAAAAAAAAAAAAATCCCTTCAGTTTAGGAGCCATCTGGGCCTGCCACCAATTAAATTTGAAAGTAAGTATTCTCATCCGCTACAGGTGGGAATATAACTTGACACAACATTCTTGGGAATCAGTTTTGCAGTATATATCAAGAGCTTTTAAAAAGTCTACATGAAAAGTTTTTTTGAAAGTTAAAAGAAAATTTTAATGGTCATATATTTTAACCTGATAATCCCACCTGTTAGTATTTTTGCAAAGAGAATAATCAGTGATGTGCTTAAAAATGTATATACAAGTATTTTCATTGTGGCATTTCTTTTTTTTTTTAAATTTTTTAATTTATCTATTTATGGCTGTGTTGGGTCTTTCGTTTCTGTGCGAGGGCTTTCTCTAGTTGTGGCAAGCGGGGGCCACTCTTCATCGTGGTGCACGGTCCTTTCACTGTCGCAGCCTCTCTTGTTGCGGAGCACAGGCTCCAGACACGCAGGCTCAGTAATTGTGGCTCACGGGCCCAGTTGCCCCGCGGCATGTGGGATCTTCCCAGACCAGGGCTCGAACCCGTGTCCCCTGCATTGGCAGGCAGATTCTCAACCACTGCGCCACCAGGGAAGCCCCATGTGGCATTTCTTATAAAAGCAGAAGTATGGATGTTCAACTGTTACATATTGGTCGAATAATTGTATAGCTTTTACTCGACCCATTGAAAATAAGGATGAACTTTTCCCCTACCAAGCAACAACCATCCAATTACACATATTTGTCTATGTAAGACTCCTGTCTCAATTTAGATATTCCTGTCTGAAATTAGCAATATTTTAACTTTTAAAATTAGAATGTCAGTAATAGCTGCTTTTTGTCTTTACATTCTGATGGTAATTAGAAGTTATTTAGGCAGATGGGAAAAGGCTCTTTGAGAAAAAGGGGAAATGCAGTACTGCAATATTTAAAGGCCTTCACAATTTTTCTTTTGGATCCAAAGCTCACACTTGATATAGCATCTTCTCATTGTACTTATTCGAGGTCTCAGACTCTCATCTTTGCTTTCCTTATTTCCTTCAAAGCATATTTTTATTAACCAACATGAATTTATCAAAGGAAAAGCCTTGTATATATATATATACCATGGGTATACGTGTGTATAGCCATGTGTGTATATATATATATATATATATATATATCTTTGAAAGTCAGCTATACTATTTAAAATGGGCATTATTGTATTTACTTCCCATAAAGTGATCATATTATTTATATATCTTTCTTCTCCTAGAATTGGGGAAAATGTTTCACACATAGGGAATAGGTTATGTGATCTGATGCCATTTGAGAGACAGTTTCACCTGTTTTTTAAGACAGACCTATTCTCTAGAGACTTGGTTATTCAGAGCCAGATAATAACCACTGTAAATATTTCTGGTGTCTTACCATTCAAGGAAAATGGCAAACTCACATATTCTCTTATATTGTTGCAAATTGAAAGTAGGTTACTGCTATAATGTTCCATTAAGAAAATATATCAAATTTAATCTTGGGTGGTTTCTGGAAAATAAACTATACTTGAGTTATTCAATTTTGTTTTAAGTGGGCAAATTATTATTAGCCTCAAGCAAAATAAGTAATTTCTTTCCTGGTACAATTTTATTTCCAAAAACAAAAGTGAGGGGAAAATATATCACTTAAGAAAAGGTAATCATTTAGATTCACTTAGATTCATTACTTCGTTCTTTCATGAATTATTTATTGAGTATCTACAATGCGCCAGACCCTGACATAGACCCTTTGATAACAGCATAAACAAAATCCTTGCTATCAAGCTGCTTAAGTAAATTGTAAGGGCAGAGATGGACAAACAAGTTAGCAAATAAGTACATGACAATTCCAGACAGTGATGACTGTTAGGCATATAATAAGCCAGATGATGTGTAAGGGAATGTGAGTAAGTGGGGATGCTCCTCCTCCTTTTTCGAAGAGGTGTCATTTGAACCAAGATCCAGCCAGGAGGAAACCTATATGGAAAGAGTTTTTTAGGCCAACTATAAAAGCCTTTAGATAGGGGCAATCCTGACATATTTGAGGGACAGAAAAAAAGCCTGGGTATCTGATACATATGAGCAAGCACGAGAGTAGCAGGAGGTAAGGGTGGAGATTTAGAAAGGAGCCAGGTCATATAGGGCTTTGAACAACATAGGAAGGAGTTTGGATTGTATTTTGAGTATTATAGAAGCCATTAATGGTTTTAAGCAGAAGGAATAACATGATCGATCTGGTCTACATTTTAAAAGATCATTCAGGCAGTTTTTTGAAACTGGACTGTAAGAGTAGCCAAGAGTGAAGAAAGCAGGAAGACTAGTTGGCTATTACATGATTTACATAGGAGATGGTAGTAGCATGGGCTAGGTTTGGAGTAGCAAGGAACAAATGTTCATTTTTAAAAAGAGAAGTTGGGGCTTCCCTGGTGGCGCAGTGGTTGAGAACCTGCCTGCCAATGCAGGGGATGCGGGTTCGAGCCCTGGTCTGGGAAGATCCCACATGCCGCGGAGCAACTCGGCCCGTGAGCCACAATTACTGAGCCTGCGCGTCTGGAGCCTGTGCTCGGCAACGAGAGGCCGCGATAGTGAGAGGCCCGCGCACCGCGATGAAGAGTGGCCCCTGCTTGCCACAGCTAGAGAAAGCCCTCGCACAGAAACGAAGACCCAACACAGCCATATATACATACATACATAAAAAGAATGTAAGCAGACAAGAATAGCATTTAAAAAATAAAAAAAAATTTTTAAAAAAAAAGAGAAGTTGGTCAGCATGTATAATTTTTTGGAACACTTGAAATTCGGTATTAATGTTTAAATTTGATAACCATTGCATATCGGGTCAATGAGTAACCAAAAGTCCACAAGCACAAAGCAATTGCCTGTCATCATCTTGGATCTTAGACTACCTCATATTTCCCTACTGCTCCTTCTGCACATTAATTAAGTGTTGGGTATTTGCCTTTTTCATTAAACAAGTTACTGAGAATTGAAGTGTTGAAATGATTTAATAATACCAAATCTGTAGTAACCATCTGCTATTCTCTATTGGTACATAGGAAGCAAACATAATACAGTTTGTCAGTCATAAAAATCAGGAAGCCACCATGTTTCCAGTATTTAGTATACACAAACAGATATCCAGGGTGAGTCAATCCCAGAGCTACCACATCGTATGCGTTTTCATAGAAGATCATTTACAGGACAGTATTTCAGATATATACTTTAATCACATATACTACCAGCAGCCGTAAGGTATGAAGGCATGGCTAGACAAGCAAGACCTAATTTCTCACACAAAGCAGGAATATAGTTGTCAAGGGGATTGCAGAATGCACAATATCTAGGATTTAATTAAGTAAAAGGCTGTATACCTTAGTACTAACATGGTGAACAGACTATAACATAAAATGATTTCCAACACAAAAGCAGAAAAAATACAAGGAATGCTTCAGAAATTACAGAAGGCATAGATGGTAAAATGTAGTGAATTAGCTCTTCCAAAAAATGAAACTAATTCCTTGCACAGTTAGAAACCGCTATAATAATAGGATGTCTAAAGTATAGTTCATGTTTCTATCCTATAACTGGACAAGCAAAATGTAAATGGTGGCAGAAAGAAATATTTTCCCTCAAGGCCTGAAAATGTCCTCATTCAAACTGAATGCATTCTTTTAGGTTAATGGAATAGGTGTTCTCCAGAGTTCATATGAGGACAAAGTATTAACTCATCTCAGGAAAGACAGCAGCAGTAGCAGTTGTGTACAGCTACAGCTTTAATGATTATTTAATATGATAAAATAGTTCAATTTAGATCCAGAAGTTCCTGCCTTCAACAACAGAATATTAATATTACTATTACAGATAATATATTTTAAAATAATAATATCAAAGATATAGATTTTTTAAATTTTATGAGTTTTACAGTTTAAAAGTACCATTTTACATCAATATGTTCTCACACAACCCTGTGAGATAGGCATTATTATGTCTAATTTAAAAGATTTGAAAAGATTAAGGCTCAGAGAACTTAATTTACTTAAGTCACATGCTTGGAAAGGACAATGCCAGGACCCTAACCTAGGCCTTCTAATAGTAAGTCCTATAAGTCTCACAGGGGTATAGTTAAGTCATTATATCACAATTAATTGGCAGAATTTTTTTTTCCTTGGGAACATCTAAAATGGCAGGATGCCTTATATTCAGTGTTATCCTAGATATGATAAAATATGATAACCTCTCGGAGTTTGATTTCCTGTCTCTAAACTGGGGATACAATCTTCATAAGATTGTTTCAAGGATTAAATGAACTAGTATGAAAGCACTTTGTAAAATATAAAGTGCTATGTAAAGATAAGATTATGTTTTAGAGTTCATTTTTTATTTTAATTAGAATCATTGACTAATTTTCATGACTTACAAATATTCAGAATAAAGCAACAGATTACATTGGTTCAGGAAGCTTTAATAATTTTCAATCAGGTATAGATGGATACCTGACTCAGTGATATAGTTGTTTTCTCAGGAGGTCAGATTGGAAGAGTATCATTTTTTTTTTTTTATTAGAAACCTCTGTATTGTTTGATTTTTTTTCTTTGTTTTTTTAGAGTGAGCATTTGTTACTTCTAAAATTTAAAGGATCCTTAAGTAAAATAAAATTTTAAACACCATGGAAACCTCACAGTAAAAAATAAAAGCTCTCTGGGCTTCCCTGGTGGCGCAGTGGTTAAGAATCCACCTGCCAATGCAAGGGACGCAGGTTCGAGCCCTGGTCTGGGAAGATCCCACATGCCGCGGAACAACTAGGTCCGTGTGCCACAACTGCTGAGCCTGCACTCTAGAGCCCGCGCACCTAGATCCGGTGCTCCCCAACAGGGGAGGCCACCGCAGTGAGAGGCCCATGCACCGCAGCAAAGAGTAGCCCCCACTCGCCTCAACTAGAGAAAAGCCCAAGTGCAGCAACAAAGACCCAATGCAGCCAAAAATAAAATAAATTAAATAAATTAATTAAAATAAATAAATAAATAAAAGCTCTTTTGAATCATTTACAAAACATTGTATAAAGAGGGAATAATAAATGTACCTAGACAAAAACTAAAATCTTTAATAATATTTTTCACATATTTGTGACCTTCTGAACTCATCCAACCAAGGTTACCAATTAGATTAAAATGATTAGATCTTGGGACTATAAATACTATTGATGTTTCTCATTTCTTTTATAATAACCCCCAAATGCTAATGAAAGTTAAAGTCAAAGTAGATACAGCATTGGGAGTGAGAAAACCTAATTCCTGGATAAGATTTTTTAAACCTTAGGTAACTTCCTCAACTTCACTTTTGCTCCATTTACAAAATGAAAAGAACAAGCATCACAGCTTATTACGTTACGGGATGAAATGAAATAACATTTGTGAAATTATCTTCAGTTTTTACATAAAAAGTAGTTGTTTGCACCCTAAATGAATATCTTTGTCAAAAAGATAGATTCAGTTTTACTATTATAGAGGCAGACTAGCATAGTGAAAAGACCATATGCTGGATTCAAATTCCAGCTCTAACACCTAATAGATTTGTGCAAAAGCCCCAAGAGAGGTTCTATAAGCTCTCTTGAGTCTCATTTTCCTCACCTATAAAAATGGAGAAATCACCAACTCATAGGGTTGTTATGAGGATTAAAGATAATGTAACTGAAGCAACTAGCTGATTAAAGTTAATGTTTATAAAGCGGCTCATATCATCATTATAATACATCATTATTTTATCTCATCATAGTCATAATCTTCGTCATTCATTGTCATTATGTAAAAGGGTTTTGTCCTTGCAACCTAGTCTGATATGATCAACTATTCTCTTCCTCCCTCTTTTTTTTGGAAAGCTGGAAACCTTGGAAGGTGATGAAAGGTTTCTATTAATGTAGATTTATATAATTTATCATTATTAAATCACTGAGAACATGTAAAACTGATGTGCTAAAATCCCTGAAAACAATTCCAAAGTATCATTTTACTCTTTAATATAGCAGTAAAAATTTGAATAGGAAACCCAGCTTCAACTCAATTTTTTTTTTCATGGATATAAAGTTTGAAATAATAAAGAAAATTTG
Organism: Balaenoptera physalus; assembly: GCF_965194825.1. Lineage (NCBI taxonomy): Eukaryota > Metazoa > Chordata > Mammalia > Artiodactyla > Balaenopteridae > Balaenoptera > Balaenoptera physalus. The sequence continues at coordinate 35,944,286 of NC_138901.1, forward strand.
TGTCTAACTGGCAGCTTCGAGGACTCTCATATTTCATACTGTCTTGTCTGTGGAGAGGGAGGCCTTGCCGACCTTTTATAGATGATAGAAATACTGAAAGTGCCCATGGATGGGTATAACTAGGCATCAGTTCTCTGCACAACTTTGACAGGCATTTCACCCATATGAGGGAGGAGTAAGCCATATAGATATCTGGTGCAAGAATGTTCCAGACAGCAGGTGCAAAGGCCTGAGGCAGGAAGGTGCCTTGTATGTTTGAGAAAAACAAAGAGAGCAGTCTGGACACAGAGGTCCGGCTCATTGTATCATTCAGTCCTCAGCTCACTGTCTGCTTCTCAGCAAGGCCTTTCCTAACTACCTATTTAATTTGGGCCTTCTCTCTCCCTCCAAATACTCTACTTCACTCCCCTATTTTATTCTCTCCTTACGACTGTACACTATTTTTTGTTTATTTTCTTGTTAATTTTCTGTCTCTTCTATTAAAATATGAGCTCCCTGAGAACAGGGATCTTGACTGTCTTGTTCAGCACAATTTAGGTAATGCCTAAAACAGTACCTGGCACATAGTAGGTTCATGAAACATTAATATTTCAACATTGTGATTAATATCTATTTAATAACTATATTTCATGTATATGTTTAACGTATATGTTTTAATATCATTTACTTAGGTGTGAACTTAAACTAATGAGGTCCCATTTTTATTCACCAGAGGGCCATCTATTAACAATGACCCTCAGTCTGTAGTGTTAGTGAGCACATGAGGAAACCAGCACACTCACACAATGTTGATAGATGCTACTCAGTTCAGCTCTTTTGGAGAACGGTCTGTCTGTGTCTCTAGGAATCTAAAATGTACATTTTCTTTGACCCTTCAGTTTCACTTCTAGGAATCTATTATGGAAATAAATGCCCACTCACATGCATGAATCTAATATACAGAAATATCCACTTGTATGTGCAAACAGATATCAAATAGTCAGTTCTTTCCACAAATATTCATTGCATACTTGTGTATCAGGCACTGAGAAGAGAGGCTGGCTCTGCTAATGTTGAGAATGTCCCTGAAGCTCAGGTATGACACAGGTGAGACTTGAGGAACAGCGGAATCACCTCTTCTCTCTTGTACATGTAGACCCTAGGTGGGGCACCACACATCATCAGCTGCAACCTTTTTTTTCAAAGCAACAAATCTGATAGAAGGGGAGTAAGACTATTGAAAGCCACGAACTGTGAGTGATGCACCACAAAGAGCATTAGAGATGAAAAAGAAAGAAACCAAAGTAAATCTGTAAGAGTGGAACCTCAACAGCCCAGGCAGAAAAAGAGTATGAATGATACTTTCTCAAAGTAGATCATTAACTAGTGCATGCCAAGCTGTTGTAATACTGAAGCACTTCAACTGTTTTGTGTAACATCTGCTGGAATTGTAGTTCTTCCAAAAGAATATGGAAAGGATGTGATTGTTTATGTTTGTACATATTTAGACATATACCACAGATTCCATGAAAGCAGTTTTGTCTTGCTTTGTTTTGTTTTAAATTTAGGTAAAATGGATTTGTTCTCATGTTTAGAAACCATCAGTGGGAATGTGGCTTGTGGGGTAAGAAATCCTAAAAGAAGAACTGTACTGTACACAGTTACTTACAGTCTCAGTAGGAAAGAAAAGGTAGTGATATACAAATAAATCAAGGGAAACTTCACAGAACTCTTTGATGAGCTTAGATGTTTAAAAAATGTACAAATATTGGACAAAGAAACAACCTAGAACTAACATGAACTCTTCAGAACAGTGGCAGGAATGTTAAAGCCGGGATTAACTTAAGTTTTTTAAAAAAATTAAAGATGAGACAAGCTATATTTGAAGCAGTAACAAAGAGAAAGAAGATTTGGTATGTTAAGTTAATATAGAGAGGGGAAAAGTCTAAGTAGTGTGGTAGGCAGATTCTTTGGTGGTCTCCATGGTCCCTACTTCCCAGTGTTCGTACCCTTGTGTGATTCCCCTCCCCTGGAGTATGTGCAGGACCTGTGGTTTACTTGTAACCAGTAGAACTCAGCAAAGATGACAGGATGTACACGATAACATTGCATAAGATTTTAGTGCTCGTTTTGCTGGAGTCTCTCACTCTTTCCTGGCTTCAAAGAAGTGAACTGCTATGTTGGGAGACCCACATGGCAAGGAGCTGAGGGTAGCCTCAGGCTGACAGCCAGAAAACTGAAACCTTGGATCCTATAACCACAAGGAATTGAATTCTGTTAACAATACCAAAGCCTTCCCCAGTCAAGCCTCAGATGAAACCACAGTCTTACCAGACCCTAAGCAGAGGACTCAGCTAAGCCTTGCCCAGACTCTCGACCCACAGAAACTGTGAGATAAAAAATATATATGTATTATTTTAAGCTGCCAAGTGTGCGGTAGTTTGTTACACAGCAATAGAAAATGAATATCATAACTACTGCCATTTGCTTCTACCTTCCTAGTTGAGAAAATGACCTTCAAAGCAGCAAGGCTAGAATTTTCCCTGGAATAAAAAAATTTCCTTCTATTAGAGTAAAAGATACAAATTACATTTTTAGAGCTTTGAGTCAACCTTCAGACTCGCCATGAGATGACTCTTTTCTGTCTCCGCCACCTCTTTAACTCTTTTCTATCCAGTCAAAGGAAGGTTGGGGGAAATTGAAGGATACTCCTTTACAAGCATAGTTAAGACAAGGACCTCCAGAAGCAGACAGCTGCTGTTATGTTAGAAGTGGTGTCATGAGCTGAGAGAAACAGCTCTTCCTCCTCCCCACGTGATGTCTCATTCACATGTCACATTCCCACTACCTATCACAGTGCGTGACACATAAGTTGATGCTCAGTGACTGTCTGATGAATGAATTCCTTGTTAAGTTACCTCACCTATGAATCCAATGAGAAAGAAGGAAAGTCATCCCTCCCTGCTATGGTCCTTTTCCTTCTTAGACTTTTGGGAATGAAAAGGCAATCATGACACTTACATGTGTACAAGGAAGTAAATGAATGAACTCTGAGAATGCAGAGATAAGCGAATTGCTTTCTGTTAATAAAAGGAATCTATAAAACCTAACATGAATACTGATAATTTTATAATTCTCTTTTTTCCTTCTCAGTCTACAGAGTTGTGTTTAGTTTTTTTTAATTGAGATATAATTGACATGTTTAGTTTTATGAGTCTTGTTCAGTGTTGGTAAATGCCAAAAGCTTAATTGTCTGATTCCAAATGATACTGACATAATGAACTCATTTGTTATGTCTCCATTTTCTATCTTCACATCACCATAAAAGTACAAACCTTTTATAACATGACAATAATTGGAATGCCTTTATCTTTCATTCATTTTATTGTCAGCTTCCTTCTTTGTAGACCTCCAGTGGAAACATAATTTTAAGAATATTCATTCCTGTTTGGTACATTGAATGCATGATACATTGTACCTCATTACTAACAGTTTGTGGATTCTTTATAAATACTTTCATTAATTCCTAATTGCTTTGTTGGACATTACTGATGACAAATGCCCCGTTATAGTTTCATTTATGTAACATATAAGTATAAAATGGGCAAAAATGTATACTCCATTGCTTTTACTGTCCATTTCAGAAACATGGTAATTTTTTAATCTAAACTAAGGAAATGAAACTATTTCAACTCATAATGTCATTATTTATGAATTAGGAAATTACATACCTGTAGAATTGAAACCTTTTTTTAAAAATGAATTGATAAGTGCTCAGGGGTCATGTGTAATGCCTAAGAACATGGTTAATTTTTAAAAATTTAACAAGCACTATATTATTTCTCCCTACAGTCTGTTGTCTAGGGGTCTTTAACACATAAATCATGCTACATCACTCTCCAAGTCAAAACTGTCTGATCACTTCCCATCACACTTAGAGTAAGATCCAAGCTCCTTACCATGGCTTGAAAGGTCCTTCATTTCTGGCCCTGACTAGCTCTCTACTACTCTTCCCCTGCTTATGCTAGACCAGTCACATTGATCTTTTTATAATTCTTCAAACATGCCAAACTCATTTCCACCCCAGTGCCTTTGCACTTGCTTTTCCAACTTCCTAGAATCGTTTTCCTTCAGATCTTCACAAGACTTACTCCTTCATTTCATTCAGGTCTGTGCTATAATGTCTTCTTTTGAAAGAGGCTTTTCCTGGCCACTCTATCTAAAATACTAGCCCAGTCATCACTACCAATCACTCATGATCCCTCTACTCATGTTTTTCTAATAGCACAGATTGCCATCTGAAATTGTGTCTGCCCCCCCAGAACATAAACTTCAGGAAGGCAGGGTCCTCACTGTGTTGTTCACCACTGTAGCCCCAGAAATTACTACAGCAGTTATTCAATATGTGTTAAGTAAAAAACTAAGATCATAGAGGTAGCCTGTGTAGGACTAAACATCAGCTGAAGAGAGAAACAAGGAAGTGAGGTAAAAATAACATGAATTTTCAAGCCTGGATTATTGGAGGGTGGTAGAACCATTAAACGTCACAAGGAACTCAGAAGGAAAGACAGAAGGACCAGTTCTGTATTAGACGTTAGAAATGCTGGTAGACATCGAGAGGGAGGTGGGAGAGAGCTCACGACTGGAGATGTTGTTTAGGGAGCAATTCATGTAGTTCTGATAGTTGAAGCCCTAAGATGGCAGAGAAAGGGTGTAACAGGAGAAGAAGGAAAAGTCCTTTGGGGACAGCTCAGAAGAAGAGGGGCCAGATGGGGAGCAGTCAGGATGACAGGAGTAGGAATGAAGAGATTATGGGGAGCTTAACAAAAAAGAGCTCAGGGAGAAGAGAATTTCACAAAGGGAGTGTTAAGCAGTTCTAAGTGCTGATAACAAGAGGACAACATGTGAAAAATGGATTGGCTGTGATTGTAAGCATTTGTGACCTTTAAGAGAGAAGCTTCAGTAGATTGGCGAGGGCAGGAATACATTTTACACCAACACTGACTTGAATGTCAGTTTAATCTTTCCTCTGTGATTCATAAGGCATTTCAACATCTCTAAGGACCTCTTGGTCATTTTATAAATATCAGTTATGTAACTCAGTAGTTTAAAAGGTGTTGGATTAAGGAAAAAAGGTATAGGAAATTGAACTGGATCTATACAGATCCTACAGCATATGGTAGAAGTTACTTAATTTAAACAAATTCCTGCCTGTGCCCAGGTTTCTGTGACTTTCTAGTGAGGAATGCAATGTGCTCTGATAGCTGTCAACAAAGTGTCATTTAGCGTGTGCATAGTTTTTTAAATTGAGAAGTGCTAAGATAAAAGGGAAAATGTTAGTTAAGCCGGCAATATTTTTATTTTATTATCTGCTGACATTAAAATGTGTTGAACTTTATTTTTGTTATTTTGAAAAGATCTGAAAAGAATGAATAAGCAGGGAAAATTGCTCACACTCCACCGCCAAGAGGCAATCATTGTTTGCATTTTGACCTAATTACTTTCAGTCCTTTATTTCAGATTTTTAGAACTTCTGACACTTTTGTGTTATTTTTTTCTATAATGGGAGAGGGAACATAGTAGCCAACAGCATGAGCTTGAGAATCAGATTGCCTGGGTTCAAATCCCATCTCTTGATGAGTTTCATAACCACTCTGCACCTCAGTCTCCTCGTCTGTAAAATGCAGGAACAAATAATTCTTCTATAAGCTTATTTGTCCTAATATCTGGCATATAAAACAGAGTTGATCCCATACTCTTTCCACCTTTCCAAACTTACTAGTTCTATTTTCCCCCTCCACTGGCACTCAATTGCAAGACTTTTCATCACTTTCATTATTTTAGTTATCATTTTCCTAATGTTCTCTACTTTTCTCATTGGTTTTAAGATGCAAATATTGTTTCCAAATATAATCTAGGTTGGGAGTACTCCTGGATGCTGAGCTAATATGAGAAACTGAGGAACCCTGTTGAGGATTGTACTTGTCTATAGTGGCCTTAAAGTTGCACTGCACTGTGCCCCCACATTAAAGCCAAACATGGCCTGACTCTGTTCTGAAATTAAATAGGATAATAAACTAATTAAATCATTTGATTGTCTGTATCAGAGTTATTATCCTGAAGCCATTAACCATACAATGATAATCAAATGACTGGATGGGCCATTACCAGTAATATGTCCCTTAGGGTACCATATCACAACTGTGTGCATTATGTGCAGACTATTGTGACAGAAACATTTCTAAGACTAGGCTAAATGTGAACTATTTAAGTAATAGAGAACCCAAGCGAAAACAGTTTCTTCTTTTGTTTACTTAAGGAAAGGATTTGAATTGATTTCAAGTATCTTTAAAGAAAGGGGAGATTAAGAAAAATGGCCTTGTTAGCCTCTTGGTTAAAATAATTGGTCAAATAGAATCAAGGCAGAAGAACATGACCATAAAAGCTGCAACACCTCTCTCATGGCTTCATGATCGAAAACAAAAGTAAGCCCTGAGTTCTCCCAATCAAACTCAATGGGTCATTGGCCTATGACAATTATAGTTATATTTCCCAAAGCCAACCTTGCTTTTGAGTGTTTTGGCACCCTTTCAATTACTCTCCTGTTTAGCGGCTCAGAAAAAAATAGGGATGTATCTATAATATTCTTTTTTTTGTGAGCAAGTTTTTTATCAACCTTACTGTTTTCTGAAAACCTTTTTTCTCTCTTCTAGTACTGTAGTGTAGGTTATCATCCAAAGGTGGATCTGTCTTTATTGATAAGGTACTGACAAGGTTCTGTGAAGTGCATCACTGTGCTTTGGGTTGGAGAGTTTTTATAAACAGCAAAGTGCTATTGTTTTGTTGCTTGAGAAGATGGTGAGTTGACATTAACTTAAGGAAACAGACTGCTGCAGGTTTTTCTAAGTATCTTGCAGTAAATCAGCCTTCAAAGACTTCCTTAGGAAACACACTGGCTCTTTTTAAAAATATAAATGCAATATATTAAACATAGTTCTTAAATCATCTAGCTCTTTTATTCTAATCCAAAGATAAGAAAAATATATCAATTTGTAATATGACTTCCTAGAGATTTGGATAACAAAAAGCTTGGATGTTCTTAATCCAGAAGAGCTGTCAGTTTCCTAGTTCTTTGTGTGTTTTCATTTGTTAGGAGTTGACTAAGAGGAAGGTCACATTTGTGTGACCACTTGTGTTGCCTCAGTTCATGGTCTTGAAATTTTCTTTTAAAGAGTGACTAATTATGTACTTCTTCCCAAATAGAAAAGCAAATTTTATTTACATATTTTCTGAATTTTTAACTGTACCCTCTTTTTTATTCTTTGGAGTAGAAACCATTGTTTATTTGTTTTCTCTTTAATGAAATGCAATGACACGATTATTTAAAAATAAGCTTTTACTAGAATATTTGGATCTCTAGCCCAATCACAGTAGTTTATAGTAGTAATTCATCAGCAGAGTTCTGCCATCAGTGAATCTGAAGTTCAGAGTTTAAAGCAATTGCAAAGGGAAGCAGACCTAAATAATGAGAACATGTGTTAGGATGGCAAGGTATCATCTTCCAGCACCTGTATTACTTTTTAAATTTACAATTCAGGAATCAAATCTGAACTAAACTTGATTAATCAGAAGTGATTCATGTGCTGGGCTTAACCGTGGTGGGAAATGACAAGAGTTAAGACTTCTTCAATCCTTTTATGAATTGTTAACGAAGGGTTTAGTTTAGTTCAGACTTCCTACCTTAGTCTTGGTAGTCCAATATAGGAATAAAGACAAACTCCAGGAAATAATGCCTTGTTTGATTGTTTATATTTATTTTTTTTAATTTATTTATCTTATTTATTTTATTTTTGGCTGCATTGGGTCTTCGTTGCTGCACACGGGCTTTCTCTAGTTGCGGTGAGCAGGGGCTACTCTTCATTGCAGTGCCCAGGCTTCTCATTGCAGTGGCTTCTCTTGTTGCAGAGCACAGACTCTAGGTGCACAGGCTTCAGTAGTTGTGGCTCGCGGGTTCTAGAGCACAGGCTCAGTAGTTGTGGCGCACGGGCTTAATTGCTCCGCAGCATATGGGATCTTCTTGGACCAGGGCTCGAACCTGTGTCCCCTGCATTGGCAGGCGGACTCTCAACCACTGCGCCACCAGGGAAGCCCGATTGTTTATATCTAAATTAAAACATCTGAGCTACTTTCTCACGTCTCAAGAGCTAGAAAGTTCAATGAAACATACACATTTATAAACATATTTTTTTTAATGCTCAAAGGAGATATTGCTGTTTCCCAAAGACGTTATAAATGCACTCAAAACATTGCTGTGGAGTATATTTGCATTTGAGAGTATAGCTTAAATATTTTATAGCCAAAGTATTTTGTGGTATTTCTATTCTTTCCAAAGGCCATTAGTGCCTAAATCACAGCACAGAGATATGTGTTTACCATAATATCACATTCAGAAAGCCATGAAGGCAAGCAGTTTGTTGGAATGCGCAGGGCAGCAAGTGTGCTCTCTTTTTTGTTTAGTTGTTGACTTGCCAGGTGACAAGTCAAGTTCCCCCATCTTAACTCTAATGCCTAACGATGCTACAGAAACTTAATTGGTATTTAAAACAGTTTTGAGATTTATAGATAAAAAATTTCACAGAAGCACAAATTTTATTATCTGGCTTTCTGTCTAGTCTAGTGGTTCTTCTTAGTACACACTGGATATAAACTTCCTTAAATAAGAAGGTAACATGTTAAGACTGTGAAGAGGTCAAAAAGGATAATTATGGTTGTATCTAATTATCATGTAAGTTAACCAAATGTAATTACAAAGCAGTTGTTAACTTTTGTTTAAAGGTGTTTGTTTTTTTTTGTTTGAGTGGAAGACAAAAAAATGTTGGGCCTTTGTGCTCTTCTGTTTTGGCAGTGCTCTGTTATGTGACCTAGATTTCACATCTCTGTAGTATTTCCTGTATAAAACCAGCGTATTCCCTCTCTGTGCACCTACCACTAATAATAAAATATGAGTCAGCTATGCAGAGGCACTATCTGTGTAAGGTTTTTTAATCAAAACCTTTTATTAATGAAAACAAGTACAAAGTGCTATTATAATGCAGATGAGCTAATAAGCTAGGTATAATTAAGAATCTTTCTAAAGAGAAATTTCTCAAGAGGTAAATATTTAAAGATTCACTCTTAAATTTTTTTAATAATATGCTTTATTTTATGCACAAAGAAATTTCTTATTTCTAAGTCTGATGTAATCTTGGAATTCTTGGTAGGCAGAAACTGTGACTCTTTAATATTGTACTAAACAAATATTTTTTGATCTATTCTCTTCAAAGAATTTTTCTTATTACAATCTACTATTATAATTTCATTATTTTTTAATGGGTATTTACACTCTGGAAAACAAACACCTATCCAGTTCTGTCATATGTGAAGTGATATTGGCAGATTTCAGCCATAGTATAGCCTTTCATCTTGGCTCAGCCATTAGTATAAAAAAGACTAGTTGTGAAATAGCAACCATTATGCTTTAACATTACTTCTAGGAAACTGGACAAATTCCAGGTTATTTCACTGAACGTGCATCACATGGTCAAGGCTTCCCAACACTCTGGCCTTGACTAAATAGCACAGCAGTCTTTTAAGTATTATGCATCTTAAAGAAATATAGGTCTATCCAAATTGGCTGCACTAATAGAAAATAAAATGATAGTTGCAGCTGCATCTAAATAACATCAAACATCTGTGTTACAAATGAAATACCGACTCATCTAGCTGTTTCCAAAGGTACAGACATTTACATTTATGTGAGCAAAACAACTGAATGATTAATTGAATGTTTTGAGCTTGTGTTTGAATTTTTACCAAAGTCTCAGAGTATTACTGTAAAGCATTCTCCTTTAGGCTCTGTTCTCTCACTCAATCATATCATCACTTCTATTCCTTCCTCCCCTCCCTCCCTTTCTTCAACAAATTCAGACTGAGTACCCACTATGTGTCAGACACTGTATATTGAGTGGGGGAGTAAAACAGACATGGCCTTCCTGGGGCATATACTTGGTAGGGAGTAACTGGATAGTTTTTAAAGTTTAATTTTATATGTACAAATTATGGTAAGTGTTCTAAGGAACAAGAATAAAGTGTTATTTATTCAGCAACCATTTTTGAGGACCAACTATATGTCAGTCATTTTGCTACATTAATAGTAGATAGGAATGAATGAAACAATATGATCCCTGCCCTCATAGAGGAAATTTGGAAGAGGACAAGAATGGTCTGTGGTAAGACTTAAGTTGAGACTTGAAAAATGGCTAGGAGCCAACTATCTAACAAGCTAAGAAGAGAGCATTCTCTCCTAAGTAGGGAAGAGAAGGGGATGCAAGACTCAACCCTAGGAACATTTAGAGGTCTGTAGAGAAAGAAGAAACTGGACAAAAAAGGAGTGATCTTTTAAAAATTTAGATGGCTTTTTTCATTTTCTAAATTTAGGTGGAAAATTAGGTGTGTGTGGTATTGTGGAAACCAAGAAAAACTGAATGCTTTTAAATAATTGTCCTGGTAGATAAATTTTAAAAAATTATTCTCAGCAAATTATAAAAGACTCCATAGTCACTAATATATATAATATATTTTTATATTATATAAATATTTATATATTTTAATAAAAATTTTTATATAAAATTTATATAATTTTTTATATTATATGAATATTTAAATATTTTTTAAAATAGTTATATATTTATTTTATATTACATAGTACCTGATATATAATATATTCTATATTTCTTTTATATATATTTTAGAACCACTTTATAGAACTATAATATAGTTCTAAATATAGAACCAATATATATTTTTATATATTATATATTATATTTATATTCATTTTATATTATATATATGTGTATATATATATTTCAGAACTGCTTTCTCCAATGTAGAAACTATCTTAACCAATCTTAATAGGCCCTTCTCTAGTACTACCATGAACTTAAACTGCTGCCAGTTAAAATGTATTTCAGAGTTGGTTGTGTTTGTTTCCAAAACGATTAATGCTAGTTGTACTTGCCACTGTAAATTAACTGTAATTTTTGTAATTTGATGAAATGTGAAAGTGGAAAGAAAAAGTTGATTTTACAAAAACTAAGTTGAATACTTTAGAGAGATTTAATAAAGGTGAGTTAATAATGCTATTGATTAGATGTAAAAGAGTCACCTGTAAAAGATTGGAGGGAAATTATAAAAGTCTAGAAGGATTCTTCTGCTCTTGGGTTGTTTCATAACTGTTGTTAACTCTCAATCCACTTTGAAGAACCTGAAACTGGAAATGATAGCTGTTGCATTTTGGGTGTGGTTTCTGCAAGAAAAACAACACAGAACCCTAATCAGAGGACTGATCAACAAAGAAAAGACTCTAGCCTAATAAAGATTGGCAGATGAATATATATTTATATGTTTTGATTTAAAATAAAATATATAAGTATAAAATAAAAATATATCCATATATATATGATACCTTAACTGATGGTTAGTCTTCTTCTGTAACCAATACAAAGATAAACTTTAACTCAGCCTATGTCCATTAACAAAATGCATTAACAAACTATCATTGAATAAATGGAATCTTACAATAAAAGTTTATTCCTTTTCTTTCATGGTTTCGATATTTAAATACCTCAAACAAGGAAAATGAGCCTTTGAGTGTTTTGAATTTTCTAAGCATATGTATATTGCACCTAGTCTTTGTTTCTGCACCTGGCCTTTATTTCTTTGCCTTAATCATACTGATAACTTTTAAGAATGTAATTGATTACCTATTAATTTCAACCAACATTATAGTCTCACTTTTATTCTTAAACATAACCACAGTTAAGGTTACTGAAGTATACTTCTCAAGTAGAGAATATTATAAATTGAAAGGATTTAACCCTTATTTTCTGAAATTCTCTTTACAATCAACTTCAGAACTTACCAAAGATACTTAGAAGACATGAGAAATAATAATATTTAGTATTGCTACATGTTCAATATCAGTTCTTTCTGCTCTATAAATTTAGCTGCAAGTATTTAATTATCAATAATAATATTTTTAAATTAAAATTCCATACTTAATAGTCAAATTTTCAGTGAACAATGTGGACAGCAAGTGATTAAAGTGAGTAAGTAATAAAATAAAGTATAATAGAAGACAGTGATCCAATGGGGGAAAAATAGAAATGAAGTTTAAGATTCCCAGAATTTATAAATTAGATTCTTAAAGTAGATTTGATTTGTTGGATTTTAAATACCAGGTTTTGTACACATGCACAAATGTCTAATAACCAAATACAATGTCCGTGGTCCCTACCTATAAATAGCTACACACCATTCTGTTACTTTTGTGTTGCCGAGGAGGTAGCTTCCTGCCAGAGACATGTATAGTGCTTTGGGACATGGTTATTTTATACAGCATCAGAAGTTAAGTCTTTGGGCCATCAGATAGGAGCAACAGGAAGACAAATTTTGGCTCAATTATGAGAAGGAACCTTGGACAATTAGACCTATCCAAAAATGTGAAGTCCTATGTTTCCCATCACTACAGAGCCTGAAGAAATCATGAAAGACTTGTAGATATATTGTATGAAAATGGAACTTCTTAAATTCCTCTGTATGGCTGCCACAGAGCATTGAGTATTTCGTGCAAGTCAAGGGAGTACGTCGGGGCTGAAATACCATCCTTGCTGTGTTCGCCCACGTGGATGCTGTGGTACAACACCACATCTCCTAGAGGAAGGACTGTTATTTTATAATCTTCACAGGACCACCAGCCTTCCAAGCTCCATACCTGAGTTGCATCAGCTCAGAGGAGGTTCTATTTTCTAGCACTTGCACATTTTCCACCCAGAATGAAACCTTTTTTTCTCTAGTTTTTAATGTCACCATTAAAAGAACAAGCAGTGGCCTTGTTCTTATACATGTTAGTCTTGCCTTCCATTTCCTTCCCTCCAACACTAAGAGTCTGACTAAGCAGATGAAAGGAAATGAATTAAATATTCAACTCAGAAAATAAATTTTTTGGAACCAAGTATGTCTGAGTAAGACTCAGTACCCTCAAGGAGCTAGCAGTCTATGAAAGGAGGGAAATAAAATAACTGTGCAAATTATCATAATGCTAAATTGAAGATATGAAGTATTTTATGAATGGTAAAAAAGTGCTAATAGCTCAAAAGAACAATGAGGGAAATTGTTTTAAAATCAGGAAAGCATTTATAGAGAATGAAGGATTTAAGATTTGGCTCTGAGAAATTTTGAATGGCAGTGATGGAATCAAAAGGAAACTGGAGCAAATGGAAGATAAAGAAGAACTGTCATAATTTAAAAGCACTGGAAGAATTACGAGATACAAGACTGAAACAGCTATCTCATTATTTATGCCATTATAAGCAACACAGTCTTGAGAAAATATCGCAACATGAATTATTAACTGTATGCACATTTGCAGTGATACTCTAGGGTCCCCAATTTCTCAGGCACACTCATTCTGACAAACCAGGTACCTTAATATCTTAACTAACCTTCATCCACTCTCCTGTTGTCTTTTTATTTTTGTTTTTGTCATCTATGGCAGACTTAATGTTTGCCCTACCAAGTCTGTCACAGTAGAAACTGTAAAGCCAGACACTTGCTTTCTCAGCCTCCTGAATCTGGAAGTAGCCACACAACCCATTCCTGGCCAATGAGATATGAAGGAAAATCTGCTTAGGAACTTCTGTAAAACTTTTAATTAATAGATAAGGACAGATGGAACTGGGACTACCTCCTTTTCCTTTCTTCCTGCCTTCAATATAGATATGACGTCTGTAGCTTTGGAGGCCTTCTTGCAACTACAAGGTTGCACAAAGGATGCTGGAGTAGAAAGATAGAAAAAACCTGAGAACTTGATATTATTGTTGGGTAAGCTCCAGGCTCCTTAAAAATAAACTCCTGTTTGTTTGCGCCTGTAATTGGGTAGTCAGTCACTTTAATCTGAAAACATTCGTAACTAATATGCAACACTTTTCCTAAATCTCTCCAGGCAATCTTACTTTTAAATATCTGAAGATAAGTCTTACTTCTTGGGATGTGAATACTCAACAAACCATTGTTGAACATTTACTGTGCACCGAAGACTGTACTGTGTACCAGAAAGTGGTACAAAGGTGAAACATGGCCAATGCCCTCAAGGAACTCATGTTTAACATGAAAAAGTGATAAGTGCTGTGATAGAGACTGGTACAAACCACAGAAGTACCATAGAGGAGGGGAAGATGAACTCTGCCAAGGAAATTAGGGGAGGATGCACAGAGGAAATACAATTTAAGCTGGTTCCAGATTGGTGAGCAGAAGTTTACAAGGCAGAGAAGAAAGGAAAGTGTTAGTAACTTTAGGCAGAGTTAATAGCCTGTGCAAATGCAGTGATGAGTTGAAGCAGCGTGGCCTGTATTGGGGAAAAGCAAAAAGTTGCGAGTGGTTGGCATGTTTTAAGTTTGCTTTGTTTCAGGAATGACTCTATTTAAAAATAAGATAGGGCTTCCCTGGGGGTGCAGTGGTTGAGAGTCTGCCTGCCAATGCAGGGTACACGGGTTCGAGCCCTGGTCTGGGAGGATCCCACATGCCGCGGAGCGACTGGGCCTGTGAGCCACAATTACTGAGCCTGCGCGTCTGGAGCCTGTGCTCCGCAACAAGAGAGGCCGCGATAGTGAGAGGCCCGCGCACCGCGATGAGGAGTGGCCCCCACTTGCCGCAACTAGAGAAAGCCCTCGCACAGAAACGAAGACTCAACACAGTCATAAATAAATAAATAAATAAATAAATAAATAAATAAATAAATAAATAAATAAATAAAAAATAAGATAGATTTTACCCCATGAAGCTACTTGTCTAATTAATAGAAGGTAGTTAATTTAAATTTTATCTCATTTGAATTTATGAAAATGTTAACATGAGCTAATCAGTAGTTTCTCCTTAGATTGTAAACTCACATGATTAGATGTATGTGTTGATGTATGACTTTCTAAGCAAATTAAACCATTAAAATTAGAAGGAGATTGCCAAAAGTAAAAGAAACGTTTAAGCACTTTGAAGCACTTATTTAGCTATAAATACTTAGCATTTTTAGTTAAAAGTATTTTATACAATCATTAAAATATATCATTAAAGATCATCTCAAATCAAAGTGTACTTGAAAGTAGGAAACTAAATTTTCTTAATTAGAAAATCTCTTTCAGAGATTTCAGTGATTCCTCCTTTTTTAATTCAAATTTGAGTTTATATTCCTTGTGTTTATTTATTATCCCTCTTCTTTTCTATTATTAATTAAAGCAGACATACAATTTTAGAGAGGTTTGCTCAAACTCCAGTCCTAAAACTTGCAATGTCCAGAGGACCCCAAATTCCAACATAGTAGTTGGATTATCTCCTACCTAAGTACTTTTGTTATCAGGATCCCCAAATATGGCACCTTTTCTTTTTGTTCAGTAACTTAAGATAATTAAATGAAGGAGAAAGAAATACTTGGGGGCCTTACTAAAGCTGGATATGACGGTATAAAGTTAAGGGGAGAGTTGGCAGAATTGACATCTGATTTACTTGGAATCATTGTCTACATCAGTCAAACCAAATCAATATATAGAAATAAAAATTGTTTATAATTGCATGTAAGTGTTTGTATTCTGAATTATCAGAAATTATCATCATCACTGGTCAAATGAGAGATAACTCTCCTAGTTCTTAACTTCTTATGGTACCGATGATCTTTACTAAGTGCTGCTAGATGGAAAGATGCAAATAAGGGGTATGTGTTTGGGCCTTACTTGTACACGGTGCCTGTTTACATGCTGTTTTGGAAGGTATGAGTCTATAAGGCATTTGCAGAATAGACTCTGATATATATTAATAGCCATATATATATATTTTTTAAATGTATGCATTTAAAAATAAGATAGGAAAAACAATAGGGTAAATCGTTTTAGAAACACTTTTTTGCCCTCCCACCTCAAAGCAGATTTACCTAAAGTGATGGGTTTAGCACTCAAAAGAAATTTATTTTTATTGTACTGATTGGCAGATTTTACTCTTAAATGAGTTCAAGCTCTTTTAAAGTAGGGTATGAACTTACCTCTGTGTGGTCAATCTAAAGTAATTCTGTCAAGTAAGTTGATTTACCAGTGTGCAAATTTGGATCCATTTATGTAGCCGTATTAGCCAGCTTGGGCTGCCATGACAAAATACCACAGACTGAGTGACTTAAATAACAGAAACTTATTTCTCACAGTTCTGGAGGCCGGAAAGTCCAATATCAAGGTACCAGCCAGGTAAGTTTTATTCTGAGGCCTCTTCTTTTGGCTTGTAGGCCGCCACCGTCTCTCTGTTAGCTCACATGATCTCCTCTTTGTGCACACACGACGATGGAGAGAGGGGTCAGAATCTCTTCTTCTAAGACAGTAATTCTATCAGATCAAACTACAGCCACACTGAGGGTTCAGGTTTCAGCATATGAATTTTGTGGGAACACAAACATTCAGTCCATAACAATAGCAAACTGTTAAGTAGGCAGTAATTAATATTTGAGAATTAATACACTATTTACATTTGAAAGAGGTCTGAGTGCAACAGTTTACGCTCTGCGCAGAAGTTGCTCTTTCAGCATTATTACAGAGTGGCATAGAGGATGATCACTAGATTAGAAGTTACATTACTTTCCTTCCCTATAATTGACTCTATAACAAAGGTTTTTAACCTTTTTTGGTGTCAGTCTCCAATTTCTAACGTAAGACAATCCAACAGAGAGTTTCTAAGATCTCTTTCCACTCAAAAATTCTTTGATTCTGGGAGTTCCACTTCCAGTATGACTGAATAATCTCCTGACAGACTAACCATCCCTCAGAACTCAATTATATACTGGCTGCCATATCAGTAAACAAAGGATGTCACAGTCATCAGAGATTGCAGCCACAGCCTATGGTGAGCTGGTGAGCCCTGAGGGAACTCAGGAAGGAAGAGAATACCTGCCATCTAGCAGCCATCAGACTGCAGCCACTCCCCATGGTGAGCCCTGAGGAAACTCAGGATGTGAAAACACAGGATACTGGCCCCAGATAGCTGAGGTGCATATCAAAGGAATGATTCCAGTGAGCCCAGACTCTTGCATCTCCCTATACACAGAAAAGTGCTAAATTCCTTAACTTGGGATATCTGGTTTTCTTTAATTAACAATAATCTTTTGATGTTCCTGACCTCCTGCTCTTTGTTGCAAAACTTCTGTATAGTTTTCCCCCATTGCCTCTCAGAGCAGTTCCCTCAGGGTTACTTGAGATACTGCTTGAAGCATCCTAAAAGTTCCCACCAAATAAAACAACTCTCAAAAAAAAGAAGAACTCAATTATAAACCCTGGGCAAAATAGAAAAACAACCACCTGAAGGCTCTGGAGAGTAAATAAAATCAGGCATGTTCTGTACAATAGTCAAAACTTGGAAGAAGGAATAAACATGGGATAAGTTTCTTGTTTGTTCCACTTTCACATTGAGGGCAGCACCCAGGGTTGGGACTAGCGTGAGGCAAGCAAGGCCCTCTTAAGGAGGCACTGACTCTTGGGTGCTGACTCTGCACTTGCATGAGCCTGAGGATGAGTGCCTTCATAAATTTTGCACCATGGACACCTTGCTTGCCTCACCCTACTCCAAGACCTAACAGGACCCATGGGACAGTAAAACTCTGATAACCTGAAATCTCTATGACGTGTAGAACTAGAAGATGAAGTTTGAGGCAACCATTACTGCCGGAAAGTGAGGGAGGAAAGCCTAGAGAGCAGACAGCCAGATACAGGGCCCCCAAATTCTGTATATAAACTCCACCCAACTCTCTGCCTGACCCCAAGCTCAGGGAAGATTGTAACAGCCCAGCCAAGGGGGTAAAAAAAAACTGAACTGAGATTTGAGCCTGTGCCCAAGAGATAGATATATCCTATAGCTTGAGTCTGACCAAGTAAACTTCCTGCAAAATCAAAAATATCAACACTCCTCAGAGTAATAACAGAATTCAGTTTCTGCAGTGTAACATTCATAATTTCCAGAATATAAAACAATATTACCAGTGTAAAAAGAAACAGGAAAATGTAACCATTCTTAAGTGAAAAGACAATGAGCTGAGACTAACTCCCCAAAGATCCAGATGTTGGAACAAGGGCTTGAAAGTACTTATTATAACTATGTGCAATGAAGTAGAGGAAAATATAGTCACAATGAATGCAAACATAGGATATCTAAGCAGAGAAACAGAAATCCTTTTTTAAACTAAATGGAATTTCTAAAAGTAAAAAACATAATATTTTTTAAAATTAGAACAATGGTAGCCTGGGGAATGGTGGTAGGAATCAACTGGAAAGGTATCTTTCTGGGGTGATGGCAATGTCCTATATCTTGATGGAGTTTTGGATTATACATTTTTCAAAATTCAGTGAATGTACACTTAAGATTTGTGCATTTTATTGTACGTAAATTGTACATCAAAGAAAAAAATTCTAGATAGTTGGAAACAACTGAAGAAGTCCCTAAATTAAAGAACTGCCTATAGCCTGACAAAGAGACTGTGGTACATGACTATTGTCTTTGAAGTTCATTCAAAAGTGGTTATTGAGTGAATATATTCCACAGTGATGAGCATTCCAGGTAGAAAAAACAGTATCTAAAAAACCACAGAAGGAAAGAAGTCAATAATTCTAGGAGGCTAGACACTAGGTGGGATTAATAGGACATGAAAATGAAAAAAATGATTGAAGCTGTATTTTAAAGTCTTTTTTTTAATGAGGTTTTTTATACTGCTGCCTAGAGAGATTTCCCTCTGCTTTTTAAATTTTTAAATTAAAAGGAATAATTTACATATAATAAAATGTAAGTGTACAATTCACTGAGTTTTGCCAGATATATACAGTTGTGTAATACCACCATAATTGTATTATAGAACATTTCCATTACTCCAAAACTTTCTCATGTGCCCCTGTGTAATCAGTCCCCTCTATCACCCCTGCTCCCAGGCAGCCACTGATCTGCTTTCTGTCACTATAGTTTTGCCTTTTCTAAAATTTCATATGAATAGACTCTAAGTATGTAACACCTTACACTTAGTATACTGCTTCTGAGATTCATCCATGGCGTTGTGTGCATCAATTATATCAATGTTCAGCAGTATTTCATTGATTGATATTCCACAATTTATTTATCCAGTCACCAACTGATGGGCATATGAATTGCTTTCAGCTGGGGCTGTTATGAATAAAGCTTCTGTGCACATTCCAGTACGTGTCTTTCTGTAAGAAATGTGTTTTGAAAGGACTTTAAATGCCACACTATGAATTTTTGATTTTTTTAAGTGGTAATCAACTCTTCTGTGAGCACTAATATTCTTTGAAGAGGAAAAAAAGCAAAGTTCTTTTATCTTTTATTAGAGTTTATAACTCTTTAATCAGTATTGAGTTTATCTGACTGCATGAAGGCTGTTGTTTCAAAATTTTACTCGCTCTACTAATGTGTTTTTATTGCTTTTCTTTGCATATTTTTAAAAATACATTTAATAAAAATTTAAACAAATCTTTTTAAAGGCAAATATCCAAAAGAGTTCTTGTTTTTATGATTTTTTTCAAATTTTATCTGAAAGTAATGTGAGATCCTTAATAGATTTTCAGATAATCACATTTTTTTAACATTTAAAGACAAGGATGTTAACAGCAAAATGCTATATGACTAGGGACTAGTGATGCTTAGAGTTGCATTATTTGTCCTTAGGGTGGGAACATAAATGATCTTGACCTAATTTCATCTGCTCTGTGATAGTGTTTCTAAAATTGCATGTCTGTTGGTCCTCCACTATCCTGTTGTCAAAATCCACAAGTAACAGTTGTGCAAATATTTGTAAGAAAGTTCCCCTGGTGAGTACAAAGACCTTATAACAACAGTAAAATTTCAAATATGCGCAGGATTCACTGAACCATCGGCCTTCATGGAAGGCAGATTTCTTCAGTGGGTCAACAAATATTTCTTGGGTGCCCAGGATGTATGTGTGAGGCACTGTTCTGAATCTGGTCACCACTCTACCGGGCCTCGAATAGTAGTCACTCAACAAATGTGAGGAGAAAAAGTGTCGAGTAAAGTTTCTGACAGATCCAGAGCCTAGCTAGGTATAAGGAACCAGAAACACTGCTGAGAATGTTCAAGAGGTTACCATGCTGGACAAGCATGCGGGAGATTTTGACCAGCTGGACCAGGGATAGCTTGGATGAGATTCCAAATCAGATTGAGAGATGGGATCTAGAGATTTGAGTCCACCATCTCCAAGCTCACTTTTTCTGCCCAAGTTTACTGTGCCTAAATTTAAGCTGCCATAATCCCTTTTATGTATCCTCTCTCTCTCCCTTCTTCTGTTCCTATTTTCCTAATTCAAGTCTGTCTTACCTATAACTCTCAGGCAACTGTTAGTTGCAGGCAAATAGTAGTATCCATTTTGGACTACCCAACACATTGCTGGTACTCTTAACCAGAGGAAATGAAGCTTGCTTGACAGCAACTTTGCCACTTCTAATTACTAAAATCAGTCTTGCTGAGTGGAGAAGAAAGAAGATGCAGTTCATTTTTTTCCCTTCTAATACATGGATTAATTCATGTTCAGCAGCCACTGACCTCTTAATATCTTTATTATTGTAACAATAGCGGTTCTTTAAAGAAATCCTGTTTATCTTTGTACACTAAAGGGAATTAGGAACACACACACACACACACACACACACACACACGTCACCTCTTCAGGCTGATTATGCAGAGGGATATCTCATACTCTAGTGAAGAAAGCTTCAGCAGGTTTTATGCTGTTTTATTAGTGCACAGAATGAAGTTTGTTGTATGTTATTGATTTTAAGCCAAACAAACCTAACCAGATCATTCCCCCAGCATCGTCTGAATGCCCAGAGACAACACCCAGTGAAATTTTGCATTCTCACCTTCAGTCTGGGTCACGGGATGAAAGCTAGCCACCTAAGGAACATTTCAGCTAGCTTCTCGAATGTCTGCATATCAGAGTTCAAGGAAATCACCCCATGATTTTAACTGTAAAATACTGTAAAATTTCAACTGTAAAAATACTGACTTTTGCATCTGTTGGGAAAAGAAATGTAGAAAATGAATGTTAGCTTTTTCCCTCCTCCTAAGTGGGTATTAGTGTAGTATTTGCCCAAAAAGAGTGACAAGATAAAGAGGACTATGAACCACCAAATAACCTCTAGGGATATTTTTACCATGTTGTTCTTTAATATATTACAGCTTTTAACCTGCTCAGTGAATGACCTCTAATTAGAAAGAACTTATATCTAATTATGTTAACATTTGAACTCCTAAATTTGAGACATACTAATATAAAAACATAAAATCTTCCTACATTATATAGTCATTTGCTTTTTTGTTTGTTTGTTCAAATGATGATGTATGTAACCATGTGTAAAAAATCAGGTCACAGATCCTAAATTGTCTGTTAATATAGAGTTTATGCAAGTCTAATTTTAAGGAATGTTTAAAGCACAATTCACAAAATATATATAGTTTTTTAATAAATTATGTCCTTAGAACGTTTTTATACTTAAAATACTGCATTATTTGGTTATTTACAGGTTACAACCATCTCTCAGTATAATAGGTTCATTTTTCATAGGAAAATTAGCTAGTAGTTCTTTTTAAAATTGGCACTGCAGTTCATACCTACAAATTAACTTGTACAATCGTAACTCTAACATTAAAATGTCTCTAAAATAGACTGCTTTGTGTTCAAGCGTAAAAATTATTTCAGTTTCTTTCAAAAGAGCATTTCTCTAGGTAATAATGCAGACAGAATCTGAGATGTTGAGAGTATTTTCTTTTTTTTTTTTGTTCTTCAGAAAGTTAAGCAAAATATTTTTGGACCATTTAAAAATATTGATTGTTGGCAATGCTAACAGGAGTTAGGGAAATGGAAGCAGTATGACAATAGTTAAAAGCATAGGCTGTAGCACCAGGTTGCTTGGGTTCAAATTGTGACTGCACCATTTTTTAGTGTGACAATGGGCAAGTTACTTAAACCTCTTTATCCCTCAGTTTCTTCTCTGTAAGATGAGGTTAATAATAACACCTATCTCAAATGATTGTTAGGATAAAATGAGTTAATATTTTTTAAATACCTAGAAAAATGCCAGGCATATAGAAAGCTCTATGTAAACATTTGTTAGACACATAGTTTACTGTTAGGACAGTGATTCTCACATCATTTTAGACTGATATCGGTTTCATGTAATCATGTTTTGGATAAAACGATATTTCTATCCTTTGATTTTTGAACTTTCTATTAGGACCAGGGAGGTAAGAGATAGGTTCCATGGTGGTTATACTGGACCTGGCTAGTACCGGCTTACAAGAATTCTGTGAGCTAATTGTGAAACATAGTCATTATTAAAAATTAAAAATTATATTAAATTTTCAGTTTAAACATTTAAAAGAGGAATAAATACTCAAAACTTACCACTTCCTAATTATTTTCCTTATCTTTGTCATTGAGATTATTTATGTCTCATGTCTGGGAATACTATATCATGGCTTACTACTGCACATTTCTTCCCAACTCTGTAGTCATTGACATCACATAAGTAGCTTGAAATCAATTATGGTAGGAGTATTTACACCACGGAAATCAGCAAATGCTACAAATTAGGGCTCCTCCTACCCCCAAGAGCTGGTTGTTACACATTTATCATCACACTGCTCATTGAGGGTCAGAGTGTCCCACTGGTTTCTGTTATTCTTTTATTGGGTGTTATCATGAGTGAAATAGAGACTATATAATTTCCTGTACTGGGAGAGGATTCTAAAAAATATCACAGTATATTAATGGAGATTTCCCCTGTAGATAATTTTTTAAACACCTTTCCTATATTAAGCATCCAAATTTCTCTATATCTCTAGAACCATAAATGATGGAGAAGGAAGGAGCTGTTATTTTCCTTACTCTGAATGATAATTGTCTCCTTTTGTATATATATCATATAGTTATATATTCTCTAATAAGATTCTCACGATAACCCTGTAAGCTAGGCAAGCGGACTGCTATTATCACTATCATATAGACTCCACAAGATTATTACTTTCCCATAGTTTTTCAATTATAATTGAGGAACATTACATATACATTCAGATTTTGTGACTGCAAAAAATTTCACTGTGATATATATCATACTCTTTAGTGAAGCTTTATTAATTGTGAGTTAGAGATTCTTTCTTTCTTTCTCATAGCCACCCTTCCCCCCAAGCTCTTTCCCTCTCTTTTCTCTTTTTCTCAAGATATCAGATGCTAAAAGTTAAATGTGTTTGAGTTTTCATAACATCTACACTAGAAAATGTTTTTCAGATGAATTTGGTTATCTGAGCCCTCTGAGACTGATGGTGTTGTCTTTCTCTATTGTATTCTTGGAATTCTCATTCTCCATTGTTTCTCCCCATCCCAGCTCCTGCCATCATCCATGTGAGTCCGCAGCCTTTACTGTTCAGTTCTTTTTGTCCAATGCCCATTTTTTCCCACTTTACCATGGTCTTCTACTTCCACCACAGACCTTGGCACCACAGACAGTGGTTCAGACTCCTGACTCTCCCTCTCAAACCTCCCAGCTTTCCAGCTCACTACATGGTTTATTGTCCTCAATAAGATCTTCTATTTTCTCTATCCTTCAGCCCCCACTGTTATTTTTACTTGTCTTCTTATTCAGCTTAAAGTCTGGGGTCCATTATTCCAATCACTCTTACACATTCCCTCAGCTCACTTGGCACTCTCTCCTTCCATCCCGCAGTTCAACAAGACTCTGGGCCTCAACAAGCTCAGTCATTACCTTCTGCGTAATATACCCAAGTGACGAGCATCACTGCAGTCACACAACCATAATTCACTAGATTCCACTAGATCTCTTAATGTGTAATTATAATTATTTTAAAGCTCAATATTTTCTCTGGATCTGGTTCTGTTGGTGATTTTATCTTTTGGAGATGGGTCTTTTTCCTCTTGCTTTTCTGTGTCTCATAATTGTGATTGTCAGTCTTTGGAGGTACAAAACTATAGAGACTGGGGTAAATGTTATTTAAACCCAGAAATGGGTCTGTCTCTTCTCTGTCAGGCCTTTAGTGTGTGTTTGGGGGGTGGGGGGGGTGGTTATTCACTCTCATTTGTAGGCAAGCTGGATTTGCATTTTGTTTCTAGGGTTATATTGAGTTTACCACAGACTTCAAATTCCTCCAGTGCTTGTCTGCTGTTCTCTTGTGCTCATGTGAGGTCTGGGGTGCTGGGGGTAGGGGTTCTCAGTATGCCTGCCCCATCCTCAGCAGGCAGCAGGCTCCACACACCTGCATCACAGTGGACATTTACTGTCTGCTCTCTTGCCCTCTCCCAGAGTAGGCAGGTGAGTGGTGCATGTGGGGAGTGAGGGTGAGTGGTGCATGTGGGGAGTGGGGGTGGTGTGGAGAGGCTCTCGGCTTTCCTACTCTGGTCTCTGGGTTTCAGGCAGGCCCCATGCCCAAGTCTCAGGGGTAGGACTTTGCCAGCCTTCCTGTCCCTCCTTAGTGGCAAATAACCCTACCTCCTACTAAGTGCTCAAGTGGGTTTCCTGCCCTGCTCCTTGTGGAAGTCAGACTCTGCGTCGCATCAGTGCAGGATTCTGGATTTGAAAGGTTTCCTGCCCTCACCCCTCCATGACTCAGTGTCAGTGCAGGGTGAAGGCATCAGGTTTTCTACCCACCTCACCCCACCAGGACAAATGAGGTTTTCGTGGAGTCTGGGAGGGACTGGGGGTGTGACAGTTTCTTGCCCCTCCCCTAGGAACAGATGACTTGCCTTCTGTCACTCAGATTCCTGCCCACATGTGGGAGTGTCCCTCGTTCCTCCCCCAGCTGCAACCGGCTATTACTTCATATCAGAGGAGGGTCCAGGTCACGGGTGACACTTCTGCTCCGCCCTAGAACCTTTGCAGGTCCTGCATGTGCCCACACCATCCAGGGGCTCTCTCAGGTCTCCTGCCTACCCCTGGTCTTTCTCATGAGCAAAGAGCTGTTCAGGGAGAGCAGGCTCTCCCTGTGTCTAGGGCTCCCGGGGACACCAAACTATCATGCTAGCCCGTAATCAGGCTTTACAAATTTATTACAGTTTTAGATATTTTCTTCTTACCCACTTTTATGGCAAGACTTCTTCCTGTGCTCTGCCAAGAGAGAAAGAGTTCACGTGCCCCATCTTCCCTCAGAGGGGCTTGTCACCCTTTGGAATTCAGTTCACCTGAGGGTCAGCTGAGGTGAGGAACTCAGTCTCTGAGGAACTAAACAAAATTTTTCTAATTTTTTTTATGTTGTGCAGCTTTCCGCACATATGGTGGGAGCAACATTCTCTTGCAGCTTTCTTCATCTTAAACAGTAGCATATCTCCGGCTTTCCTGTTAAGAAACTTTCAAACAATTTTAACATGGCCTGCAAAACCCTGCATAGTCATATGTGCCTGTCTCTCCGGCTCAACCTTGTATCAGTCCCCTCCTAACTCACTCACTACTCTCCGGTAACAATGATTTCTCAGTTCCTCAAACGTGCCAAGCTCTTCCCCATCCCAGAGCCTTTGCACTTGCTGTTCACTCAACCTAGTGTTCTTGCCCACGTCTGTACCTGGATAACTCCAGCAATTTCAGAGATCCTTCCTTCATCCTACATCCCTTTATCCAAACTGTACATAAAGTACTTCCTCATTCTTTTTCACAGCTGGACAATATCCCGTTATCTGATATATAGTCTTTAATCAGTCCCCATTGGTGGTTATTTAGATTATTTTCAATCTTTTACTTTTACAATGAATAATCTTGTACATAAAGGTTATCTATAAGATAAATTCCTGGAAGAATTGCTGGATTAAATGGTCCATGGAGCCAGTTCAGCGTAGTGGTTAAGAGTCTGGGCTCTACTGCCTGCCTGCTGTGTAACCTTGGGCAAGTGATGGAACCTCTCCATGCCTGTTTCCTCATTTGTAAAATGGGGATAATAACAGTACCTCTTAAAATTGTTGTGAGGCCTAAGAGAGTTGGTACATGTGTAATGCAATGTCTAGCACATGGCCACTCCATTAATGTGAACTGTTGTTATTAGCATTTAAAATTTTAGGTAGATCTTGAAAAGTTTCTCCCCATACATATGTTATCATATGTATACTCCCATCAGTATGAGAATGACTGCCTCTTCATACCCTCAACACAGTGTCTTATTAAACTATTTTTTACTCTTTGCTAATATGATGAACACAGCCTCTCATAATAGTTTAATTTGTATTTCTCTTGTTAAGAGTGAAATTAAGCCTATTTTCATATGTTTAAGTACATTTATGTCCTGAATGTTCCACATGTTTCACAGACTCCTATTTGTCATTTCCTTTCTCTTACTGATTTGTAGGAGTTATTTATGTATTAAGAAGTTTAACCTTTGTCTGTGCTATGAGTTACTCTTTCATAGTATTCAATACTTTTCTTTCCTAGTACTTATTCCTATTTTTAATGGTGTCTTTATTTATGATTACTTTTTAATGTTTCATAAGACCAAGGTACATGTTAATTTGTTAATCATTATGTATTGAACACCAAGTAAAATGCTAAACACAGAAGAATAATCACTAAAAAAATGATCAATAAATATTTAATGAATGGGCCAAATATGACAAAGAGAACTTTCCTACGTAAATAGACTGGGAAAATAGAAAGGAAACTATTTTGTATGGACATGTGATGAGTTTGGTTTTGGATACGTGGAGTGTTAGGTGACAGCCAGTATTCTAAGCTGAATATGCACGAGACTCCTACTTTGGCAAAATACTCATGAAGAGTACTTTGAAACTAATGATCTCTGATGGGAAGAATGTTATGTGAGGGTTCATAAACAAATACTTCCAATCAGAAACAATAGTTGTCATAACAGTTTTAAAACAAATATGAAAAGAAAAGGAAAAATAGAAGCATTATATATTTGCAAGTATAAAGATGTGAGGAACGTAGAAAAATTTTAATGCCTTGGGACTATAACGATTATTGAAAAGTATTTAGATAGTATGTTGTAATTATACCCAAATCACTTATTGTGAAGGGATGAAAATCTTTACTGAAGGACAATTGTGTCCATCATAGTTATATAAGCTTGTAGAAATCAAAAGCACCCTTTTTCTATAAAGTAGGTTATTTGGTTTATCAATATATTGTGGTTTTTAATTTATAATTAATTGGACAGTGATTGTGTTTTCTATTACTGAACTATCACTGAAATATAGTCGCTATCAATTGAATCCCCAAATCTGTTTTTTACAGACTATATATATATATTTTTTTTAATAAATTTATTTATTTATTTATTTTTGGCTGTGTTGGGTCTTCGTTGCTGTGCGCGGGCTTTCTCTAGTTGCGGCGAGTGGGGGCTACTCTTCGTTGCAGTGCGCTTGCTTCTCATTGCAGTGGCTTCTCATTGTGGGGCACAAGCTCTAGGCGTGCGGGCTTCAGTATTTATGGCACGCAGGCTCAGTAGTTGTGGCTTGCAGGCTCTAGAGCACAGGCTCAGTAGTTGTGGCACACGGGCTTAGTTGCTCCGCGGCATGTGGGATCTTCCCGGACCAGGGCTTGAACCCGTGTCCCCTGCATTGGCAAGAGGATTCTTAACCACTGCACCACCAGGGAAGTCCCTACAGACTATATTAACTGCATGGAGAAGAAGAAACCATGCAGTCTTCTAAAAAGAAATGCTATTTTTTCAGAACAGAGAATTTATCCTAAAATATTATTCAATAAACAGGAATATCTTGATGGCTACAGTCACTGAATAACCATTTTGACTTACATGGATATGAATTGGTACCTTTAATAAGTCCGTTGTGAAGTTATATTCCTTGTTTAATGATTGTAAGAAAATATTCAGGGCAGGAACTCTATCTTGATGGCATGGGGATGTGGTATCCCAACGTCAATGTCAATTCTCAAATGATCCTATAGACTAAAAGATACTGTCTTTAAAGTATACATATTTTTTTCTCCTCATTAATAAAAAAAGACCTGTGAATTAAGAAATTAAAAATATGGCTGTAATTGCACTGGAGAGACAAGTCATTTAAACAAAAATCTTAGTCACATGAGAATGACTTTCTGCTTTTAGCGTGTCTTTGCCCTATTGATCATCATTCCTGGCATTTCTGAACCTTTTTGTCATAAAAGCAGGGGTTTTGTGTACAGTCATCAGATTCTTCCCTTCAGGTGAGGGGCTTGTCAGTGAAAAATGAAGTGATCTGTAACAAAGGTGTAGAAAGTGTAAAGGCGATAAATCTACGTGAACTGCAGCAGCAGTTGATCATGGCCTGTCTGGCTGAGCGTGTGCTGGCCATGGATACTATCGGAGATATATATAGTGTCACTTCAGGGGCTTTTAAGAAGCCAGTCATTTGCTTATGCTGAGTTCCCAGATGTGCTTATTTTGTGCTTAAAATAGGAACATTTATTCATTAAGGGAGAAAAGAAACTCCTAGGTGGCCTGTGTTAATCTACAAAGGAAATAGTTACAGAATTTTGGGCCAGGCTCTTATTTTATACAACTGTGTTAAAAGACTGGAGGTAAATATAAAGTAAAGCTTGTTTTGTTTTTCTTACTTATAAAAATAACATCATTAGAGCTATTCTCAAAGAATATGAAGCGAATGATGATAGAGAAAGGTTTTATTTTGTTCATTGTTGCTGTTCCTGCATTTTTGCTCTGCCCCTTGCTGAGACTTGGGGAAACGAAGTCAGTGGTTTGTTGTTACAGCTCAGTTACTTTCTAAAGAAGTAGGCTACCTGCACCAGGAGTCTGTTCTTTGATGTGTTAATGTATCTTATACTCGTCAAAGGAGCCTTGATAAGTCAATACCAAAGACTGATCCAAAAGGTCAATTACAATCCTTAACAGCAGCAGTCCCCAACCTTTTTTTAAAAAATTTATTTACTTATTATTTTTGGCTGCATTGGGTTTTTGTTGCTGCGTGCGGGCTTTTCTCTAGTTGGGGCGAGCAGGTGCTACTCTTTGTTGCGGTGCGAGGGCTTCTCATTGCGGTGGCTTCTTTTGTTGTGGAGCACTGGCTCTAGAGCACAGGCTCAGTAGGCATTGCTCTGCGGCATGTGGAATCTTCCCGGACCAGGGCTCGAACCCGTGTCCCCTGCATTGGCAGGCGGATTCTTAACCACTGCGCCACCAGGGATGTCCAGTCCAGGGGTGGAGCCAAGGGATGGAAACCCTTGTGTTCTAAAGGAGTACCACCCATAATTGGAATATAAGAGAATGGGCTGCCTCAACCTGGGCCTGTTCTGTTGGTATGAAGAGGACAAAAATGTACTCATTTATAGAAATATGGCCAAATGATTGCTTGCTTACTTCAATCTGCATCTCTTTATAGCTAACTAATTATTCTCAATCCCATTACTGAAATGGAAGCTGAGTTTAGCAAATTGTTTGGCCGTTAACATTTAGTGCACAAAATTCTTAATTAACAAAATAAAATACTACAATCCATTATAAATCACTTTGCTAAACTTTCAGACTTCATAAGGAATTTTGTCTTGTCCAAGAGCTACTTTCAAACCGCTTGCTGATCTGGTAATCATACTTCGATTCCCTGTGGAGCTGAGTGAAAGAATGTAAAGGGAGCCAATTAAAGAAACTTTGAGCCCGAATAGACAAGCAGAGGCCATCTTGTTCATCCTTCTGCCTCCAGGCAAAAACCATCCCCTGCACCAAAAATTTTTGCTTGAATCCTGCTGACAAAAATGCTCACTACATGTAAATGACAAGTCATGATCCATTTAATGCAACTAAAGCAGATTGTTAACTGTTCAAGACTTATTTATTGTGTTCTAAGATGCTGAGTATGAAAGCTCATCTGAATTGTTTTAATTCCTCCTTTCTAGACAATTATTTTGTACAAGAAACGTACTCAAATAATTGTAAAGCTGTGGGAAATTTGTGTCCAGGAAATAAAGTTATCTTTATCATCTTATTAAATGTATTTTTGGTTTCCTTTCACTCAAGGTCTACCTTACGGGTGGGAGGAAGCTTACACAGCAGATGGAATCAAGTACTTCATCAAGTAAGTACAAGCATCTCAACCGAGTAAGCAATTTTCTTCACATCTGGAGAGAACCTGGAAGTTGCAGAATAATCAGTAATACCAAGAAACCCTCTTGGAGGTTACAAAAATTAGTAACAGGAAGTGAAACTTCACCATTTTCATTTCATGTGATTTAAATGCTAATATCAGATATATTTAGGAAAAAAAAAAACATAATAATTATTTCAAGGGAAACGTCAAAAAATTGGAACAGGATTGCCATTTGAACCTAAATGTTGGCTGCCTGAATTCTCTTCTGGCTAAAAGTATTAATATTTATGCAAAGTTAATATCTAATGAAAAAATCTGCATTGTCTTAAAACTTATTAACAATAATGGTAATAATATCAACATTTTTTCATGCTTTGCAGTGTACACAGTTCATTCATTCTGCAGATACTTTTTGAGCATTTGCTGTGTGCCAGGCAGTATTCCATACCTTGGAGATACAGTAGTGAGATATACAGACTATATATATTCTATATATTCTCTGATATCGGGGAATTTACTTAATAGTGAGGAAAAACATACAATATATAACTGAGGAGATAAATGAGACAGTATATGAACAAACCTCATCACAATGGAGTCTCAGAACATCCTTCATTTATAGATGAAAAAAATAAGAGCCTAGAGTAGTTGCCAAAAAATCCACAGCTAACTAAATCACCAAGCCAGAAGGGAATCCAAGTCTTCTGACACCAGGATTCTCTCTAGTGTACTAGACTGATAGAGACCTCTCTTTGAAAGCCTCAACAGAAATACATTTTCTAGCTGCTGGACTGGTTAATTTTACTCTGGACACAGCAATCTGGTATACTTCCACTATGTTCTGGGTAGCTCTTTTCATGTCAGAATTGGAGTTATGAGAACACAAAGGGGATTCCCAACAACCTCTTAAAATCCCAGGAGACTTCCTTATATGACCCTTTTTTAGCAAATGATACTTGGTATGCATTTGGGGAGGAAAAGAGAGATGTGTCCTTGCTGTTCTTTCAAATGTGCAAGTATTTTTCAAAGCAATATCCACATTTTGGATTCTCAAGCCCTGTGACTTTACACAGGTTCCTACATCTCTCTTCATCTCAGTTTTCTCATCAAAAAATAAGGGGAATTGTACCTACTTCATAGAGTTGTTAAATGTTAAGCACCTAGCATAAAATTTTGAACACAGTAGATACCTAATAAAATAGTCATCATTAATTTACAACATGGAGAAAACATCATGGTGGAAAAAAGAACAAGAAAAATCGTATGACCATTAAAGACATTGAAAATTCAGAAGCTTCATATTTTGAAAAGATTTAAGGAGAAGCTAGTGGTAAACCTGGCAAAGTATTTTCTTGATTTTTTTTTTCTTGTGGTCTCTAGCAAAAAGTAATTAATAAAGCAAAGGTGTAGTTTATAATACACGAAGGAGAAAGGGACTTTTGGAGCAAAGGACCCAGGAATTCCATGAACAGATTACATTTAGCGCCATACTATTCACCTCCCAAATCATAACTCTTCTGGAAGGAAAGTTTCACTTCAATATGCTGTATTAACTATGTTTAGTTCCTCAGAGATTTGAATCACTGTACTGTAGGGGTGGCAAGAAAATGAAAAACCACATCCAAATTTGCACTGGGTTTCTTTCTTATGTTCACTTTATAATGGATAAGGGGAGAGATGTGGGGATGGGGGGGGTGGTTATGTTCAACAGCCAGGCATATGTTAGGTGTATTTTTCTATGCATTGTATTGTCTAATCTTCTTAACACTGTAGAAAGTGGGCATCGCTCAGCTCTTAATAGGACGACATTATGATGGTGGTGAGCTGCATCCTGCCCTCAGCCATGCCTGTCTCCTAGAAGGTCCCCAAAAGAAATGCCCCATCAAAGGAAGGCAAACTAGCATTCATTGTAAACCGGGGTTCTGAAGTCAGAGGCCTTTGAAAAATGTCAGTAAATGAGTCTGGACCCTGTGGGGAACTCCTTCACCAAGGCTTAGCCTTAGCCGTCTGTCAGTATCCTAACCCAAAGCTGTGTCAGAGCCTAACCAGTGCCCTGTGAGGAAAGGAAGGGATAAGGGCACCATCACCAACTACCAAGGAAAAGGAGGGAGAGAGAGATGTGAGTGTGAGTCAGAGAGTGAGCATGTCCCATTGCCTGGTACCCAGTGGTTTAAGCCACTGTCCTTTGCTGACTGGAACAGTAGCCTTGGGCTGGGCTCCTACTATAAGGGAGAACAGCATCCAAGGAGAAGAGAGAAGAGAAGCAGTAGCAAGCCCTTTGACTGCCCTGAGATCTAACTCAGTCCCTGTAGAAGGAATAGAAAGCGGCACCACATTTGTATAATCCACTCCAGTCATAGAAAATAATGTACACTCTTTAGGGAGTTCTCTTCCTTGACCTTAATCTTGACTCCTAAGGAAAGCTGAAAAGAGGTAAGGTAGATTTGTTAAAGGACAGTGGTGGGTATCCTTGTCTCACCATTACAGTTGGAGAAACTCTGTGGAAAAGAGGCTAAACTCGTCCAGGCCACGCAGTAGTAAAATTTCAGAGTCAAGATACAGTTCCAGGGTTGTCTGAGTCCAAAGCCATCCCCCCAAAACACACACCCATGCTGCACCATCTCCATCTCCTTATTTTAACGTAGCATGTTTACATATGACGAGAAAGATATTTTAAACTGATTTTGATTTTGTTAGAATTCTATACGTCATTCATTTTTAAATAGCAGAATAGAAACTTAGTTCTAAGCATAAGTAGTTATCTCCTGGAGACTAGAAAGGTCAAACAGTAAAGATAAGAAAATCTAACAATATACCAGTGTTTTCTTTATCTTGTCTCATGAAGGAATGGACTGCTTGCCATGAGTTGGCTTTTTTGCTAGTCATTAACCCCATTCAAGCACCAACATTTATCTTAGTTTAACTATTCTTAATGGAAGTCTTATTTTACAAGTATTGTGTGCTTCCCTGCCTTCTTCTACTGAGGCCCCTGAACAAAATCATTATAAACATCAATCTTATACATAATACAGTGAGTTCTGCAGGGTGATGTTAAGCTGTGTAAGCTAGAATAGAGACACAGCTGTCATCTCTCCCCGCTGTCAACATGCCTGGCCATCTCCTCATCTCCATTCTCCTTTTCGATCCTCTACACACTTCACCATCTTCCCCAGGAGTTTATTTGAGGAAGACAGGATGCCAAATAATCAGACTAATTTGAATTGCTTGTAAATAGTCCTGGAGTGTGCATCTACAAGTGTTTGTATGTGTCAAGTGCATAAGTTCTGGTGCACGTGGATTTGATTCCAGGAAGGCCATCTGGTATAAGGAAAAGAAGACCATGGGCTTTGGATTTGGAGAAACTTAGGTTCCAATGCTGGTGTCTCCACAGAATAGCTGAATGACCTTGGCATGTTTACTAAACCTCTCTGGGCTTTAATTTCTACATATAGAATGGAAAGAATATTAGCCCTTTATAGAGTTCCTGCCCAGAATGAATGAGCTTATGTATGTAAAGAGCCTATCATAACATCTGACGCAAAGTAGACACTTTCAGCCAAGGCTAGGCCTCTTCACTTCCTCCTAACATTTTTTTTTCTTTTTTTTTTTCTTTTTAATGTCTGAAACATTAATATTAACATGTTTCCATACATATTTCCATACAAATACAAATATAAGATTTTTAGAAATTTCATGTAATGTCTAAAACATTTATATTAACATATTTCCATACAAATAACCCAATGAAAGTTTAGTATTAGTTGTTCTCTTTGTTTGTTTTTTTATACTGCAGGTTCTTATTAGGCATCAATTTTATACACATCAGTGTATACATGTCAATCCCAATCGCCCAATTCAGCACACCACCATCCCCACCCCACCGCAGTTTTCCCCCCTTGGTGTCCATATGTCCATTCTCTACATCTGTGTCTCAACTTCTGCCCTGCAAACCGGCTCATCTGTACCATTTTTCTAGGTTCCACATACATGCATTAATATACGATATTTGTTTTTCTCTTTCTGACTTACTTCACTCTTTATGACAGTCTCTAGATCCATCCACTTCTCAACAAATGACTCAATTTCGTTCCTTTTTATGGCTGGGTAATATTCCATTGTATATATGTACCACATCTTCTTTATCCATTCGTCTGTTGATGGGCATTTAGGTTGCTTCCATGACCTGGCTATTGTAAATAGTGCTGCAATGAACATTCGGGTGCATGTGTCTTTTTGAATTACGGTTTTCTCTGGGTATATGCCCAGTAGTGGGATTACTGGGTCATATGGTAATTCTATTTTTAGTTTTTTAAGGAACCTCCATATTGTTCTCCATAGTGGCTGTATCAATTTACATTCCCACCAACAGTGCAAGAGGGTTCCCTTTTCTCCACACCCTCTCCAGCATTTGTTGTTTGTTGATTTTCTGATGATGCCCATTCTAACAGGAGTGAGGTGATACCTCATTGTAGTTTTGATTTGCATTTCTCTAATAATTAGTGATGTTGAGCAGCTTTTCATGTGCTTCGTGGCCGTCTGTATGTCTTCTTTGGAGAAATGTCTATTTAGGTCTTCTGCCCATTTTTGGATTGGGGTGTTTGTTTCTTTGATATTGAGCTGAATGAGCTGTTTATATATTTTGGAGATTAATCCTTTGTCCGTTGATTCGTTTGCAAATATTTTCTCCCATTCTGAGGGTTGTCTTTTTGTCTTGTTTATGGTTTCCTTTGCTGTGCAAAAGCTTTGAAGTTTCATTAGGTCCCATTTGTTTATTTTTGTTTTTATTTCCATTACTCTAGGAGGTGGATCAAAAAAGATCTTGCTGTGATTTATGTCAAAGAGTGTTCTTCCTATGGTTTCCTCTAAGAGTTTTATAGTGTCCAGTCTTATATTTAGGTCTCTAATCCATTTTGAGTTTATTTTTGTGTATGGTGTTAGGGAGTATTCTAATTTCATTCTTTTACATGTAGCTGTCCAGTTTTCCCAGCACCACTTATTGAAGAGACTGTCTTTCCTCCATTGTATATCTTTGCCTCCTTTGTCATAGATTAGTTGATCATAGGTACGTGGGTTAATCTCTGGGCTTTCTATCTTGTTCCATTGATCTATGTTTCTGTTTTTGTGCCAGTACCATATTGTCTTGATTACTGTAGCTTTGTAGTATAGTCTGAAGTCAGGGAGTCTGATTCCTCCAGCTCCATTTTTTTGCCTCAAGACTGCTTTGGCTATTCGGGGTCTTTTGTGTCTCCATACAAATTTTAAGATGATTTGTTCTAGCTCTGTAAAAAATACCATTGGTAATTTGATAGAGATTGCATTGAATCTGTAGATTGCTTTGGGTAGTATACTCATTTTCACAATGTTGATTCTTCCAATCCAAGAACATGGTATATCTCTCCATATGTTGGTATCATCTTTAATTTCTTTCATCAGTGTCTTATAGTTTTCTGCATAC
This sequence comes from Balaenoptera physalus, assembly GCF_965194825.1. Classification (NCBI taxonomy): domain Eukaryota; kingdom Metazoa; phylum Chordata; class Mammalia; order Artiodactyla; family Balaenopteridae; genus Balaenoptera; species Balaenoptera physalus. The sequence goes on from NC_138901.1 coordinate 35,979,901, forward strand.
AGGTCTTTTGTCTCCCTAGGTAGGTTTATTCCTAGGTATTTTATTCTTTTTGTTGCAATGGTAAATGGGAGTGTTTCCATAATTTCTCTTTCAGATTTTTCATCATTAGTGTATAGGAATGCAAGAGATTTCTGTGCATTAATTTTGTATCCTGCAACTTTACCATATTCATTCATTAGCTCTAGCAGTTTTCTGGTGGCAGTTTTAGGATTCTCTATGTATAGTATCATGTCATCCGCAAACAGTGACAGTTTTACTTCTTCTTTTCCAATTTGTATTCCTTTTATTTCTTTTTCTTCTCTGATTGCCGTGGCTAGGACTTCCAGAACTATGTTGAATAATAGTGGTGAGAGTGGACATCCTTGTCTCGTTCCTGATCTTAGAGGAAATGTTTTCAGTTTTTCACCATTGAGAATGATGTTTGCTGTGGGTTTGTCATATATGACCTTTATTATGTTGAGGTAGGTTCCCTCTATGCCCACTTTCCAGAATTTTGTTAAAAGCTTTTTCTGCATCTATTGAGATGATCATATGGTTTTTATTCTTCAGTTTGTTAATATGCTGTATCACATTGATTGATTTGCGTATATTGAAGAATCCTTGCATCCCTGGGATAAATCCCACTTGATCATGGTGTATGATCCTTTTAATGTGTTGTTGAATTCTGTTTGCTAGTATTTTGTTGAGGATTTTTGCATCTATATTCATCAATGATATTGGTCTGTAATTTTCTTTTTTTGTAGTGTCTTTGTCTGGTTTTGGTATCAGGGTGATGGTGGCCTCATAGAATGAGTTTGGGAGTGTTCCTTCCTCTGCAATTTTTTGGAAGAGTTTGAGAAGGATAGGTGTTAGCTCTTCTCCAAATGTTTGATAGAATTCACCTGTGAAGCCATCTGGTCCTGGACTGTTGTTTGTTGGAAGATTTTTAATCACAGTTTCAATTTCATTACTTGTGATTGGTCTGTTCATATTTTCTGTTTCTTCCTGGTTCAGTCTTGGAAGGTTATACCTTTCCAAAAATTTGTCCATTTCTTCCAGGTTGTCCATTTTATTGGCATAAAATTGCTTGTAGTAGTCTCTTAGGTTGCTTTGTATTTCTGTGGTGTCTGTTGTAACTTCTCCTTTTTCATTTCTGATTTTATTGATTTGAGTCCTCTCCCTCTTTTTCTTGATGAGTCTGGCTAATGGCTTATCAATTTTGTTTATCTTCTCAAAGAACCAACTTTTAGTTTTATTGATCTTTGCTATTGTTTTCTTTGTTTCTATTTCATTTATTTCTGCTCTGATCTTTATGATTTCTTTCCTTCTGCTAACTTTGGGTTTTGGTTGTTCTTCTTTCTCTAGTTTCTTTAGGTGTAAGGTTAGATTGTTTACTTGAGATTTTTCTTGTTTCTTTAGGTAGGCTTGTATAGCTATAAACTTCCCTCTTAGAACTGCTTTTGCTGCATCCCATAGGTTTTGGGTCGTCGTGTTTTCATTGTCATTTGTCTCTAGGTATTTTTTTATTTCCTCTTTGATTTCTTCAGTGATCTCTTCGTTATTTAGTAACGTATTGTTTAGCCTCCATGTGTTTTTCTTTTTTACGTTTTTTTCCCTGTAATTCATTTCTAATCTCATAGCGTTGTGGTCAGAAAAGATGCTTGATATGATTTCAATTTTCTTAAATTTACTGAGGCTTGATTTGTGACCCAAGATGTGATCTATCCTGGAGAATGTTCCGTGCGCACTTGAGAAGAACGTGTAATCTGCTGTTTTTGGATGGAATGTCCTATATATATCAATTAAATCTATCTGGTCTATTGTGTCATTTAAAGCTTCTGTTTCCTTATTTATTTTCATTTGGATGATCTGTCCATTGGTGTAAGTGAGGTGTTAAAGTCCCCCACTATGATTGTGTTACTGTCAATTTCCTCTTTTATAGCTGTTAGCAGTTGCCTTATGTATTGAGGTGCTCCTATGTTGGGTGCATATATATTTATAATTGTTATATCTTCTTCTTGGATTGATCCCTGGATCATTATGTAGTGTCCTTCCTTGTCTCTTGTAACATTCTTTATTTTAAAGTCTATCTTATCTGATATGAGTATAGCTACTCCAGCTTTCTTTTGATTTCCATTTGCATGGAATATCTTTTTCCATCCCCTCACTTTCAGTCTGTATGTGTCCCTAGGTCTAAAGTGGGTCTCTTGTAGACAGCATATATATGGGTCTTGTTTTTGTATCCATTCAACCAGTCTATGTCTTTTGGTTGGGGCATTTAATCCATTCACGTTTAAGGTAATTATCGATATGTATGTTCCTATGACCATTTTCTTAATTGTTTGGGGTTTGTTTTTGTAGGTTCTTTTCTTTTCTTGTGTTTCCCACTTAGAGAAGTTCCTTTAGCATTTGTTGTAGAGCTGGTTTGGTGGTGCTGAATTCTCTTAGCTTTTGCCTGTCTGTAAAGCTTTTGATTTCTCCATCAAATCTAAATGAGATCCTTGCCGGGTAGAGTAATCTTGGTTGTAGGTTCTTCCCTTTCATCACTTTAAGTATATCATGCCACTCCCTTCTGGCTTGTAGAGTTTCTGATGAGAAATCAGCTGTTAACCTTATGGGAGTTCCCTTGTATGTTATTTGTCGTTTTTCCCTTGCTGCTTTCAATAATTTTTCTTTGTCTTTAATTTTTGCCACTTTGATTACTATGTGTCTCGGCGTGTTTCTCCTTGGGTTTATCCTGTATGGGACTCTCTGCGCTTCCTGGACTTGGGTGGCTATTTCCTTTCCCATGTTAGGGAAGTTTTCGACTATAATCTCTTCAAATATTTTCTCTGGTCCTTTCTCTCTCTCTTCACCTTCTGTGACCCCTATAATGCGAATGTTGTTGCGTTTAATGTTGTCCCAGAGGTCTCTTAGGCTGTCTTCATTTCTTTTCATTCTTTTTTCTTTAGTCTGTTCCGCAGCAGTGAATTCCACCATTCTGTCTTCCAGGTCACTTATCCGTTCTTCTGCCTCAGTTATTCTGCTATTGATTCCTTCTAGTGTAGTTTTCATTTCAGTTATTGTATTGGTCATCTCTGTTTGTTTGTTCTTTAATTCTTCTAGGTCTTTTTTAATCATTTCTTGCATCTTCTCAATCTTTGCCTCCATTCTTATTCTGAGGTCCTGGATCATCTTCACTATCATTATTCTGAATTCTTTTTCTGGAAGGTTGCCTATCTCCACTTCATTTAGTTGTTTTTCTGGGGTTTTTTCTTGTTCCTCCATCTGGTACATAACCCTCTGCCTTTTCATCTTGTCTATCTTTCTGTAACTGTGGTTTTTGGTCCACAGGCTGCAGGATTGTAGTTTTTCTTGCTTCTGCTCTGATCTGTTTTTCTATACTTATGCTGATACTGATGCCAAAGGCTCGGCTGTCTCTGCACCGGTACAGAATCGAATCTCAGCGACAAGTGTTTTGGGTGAAGTAGAAAAAATAGCTTTATTTCTTTGCCAGGTAAAGGGGGACACAGCAGGCTCCTGCTTCGAAAAATTAATTGTCCCACCCTCCTAACATTTTGATGAGGGTGTCTTCTCAGCTCTTAGCTGAGTTCAGATAGGATGCCAAATAATTAATGTGTGCATAAGCAAGCATCCACTATATGTCTTTCTTGGAACTATGTAGATTTTTGTTTTTTCATCCTCTCACTACCCCAACCAAAATTTTGAGCCTGGATAGCCTGTGTTAGCTTTTGAGTAGGAGTAGTTCATTTGCCATGTGAATGGTACTTTGGAGGCAAGAAATAACAAGTAATGAACTCAGTTCATTGCCTCTGTCACCTTTGCTTAAAAAGAACAGTGACTGAGATCACCCTTCCAGAACATTGGAGGAGATGCCGGTCTGTGTACATATAATCTCTGCCCTGAGATTGACAGCTGTCACTGTCTTCCCGGAAACTGAATTGTTACATCTGATGGAAGCCAAGCCTCGGGCAAAGGAATAACTGTCAGTGCTGTCCCAAGAATGCCTGGACAAAGACGGTCTTCGTTGAATATTCCTATCCGCCCACATGTCCATTGCACACCCATTAATACTTTGTAGTCATCTACTTACCTTCTGACACAAGAGAAGAAAGCATTTTATCTGGTGTAAACAAATATAATCAAAATATTGGCATTGCTAGAGCCAGTGTTTCATAGAACTAACAAACGTATATGTCTATATATGTGTATATGTATACACCAATTTGTGTATGCACATATGCAAATAGGCAGGGCTTACTCACTTGCTATATAAATACCAGTGCATTCAAGGGAAAACTTTCTTATTTTCTCCTTAGAGAGAGAGTTGCAGCATTCTTAAATTCAATGACAAAATGCCAGTTATCTTGATAGCGCTGTAATGAAATTATCTGATAAACCTGACCATTTTACCATCCAACTTCCTATCTTCCCTTTGCAGTTATATACTATTACAGATTTATAACAGTCTTTTGATATGATTCCACTTTAAAAGTTCATATACTTTATATGTATGTTATATAATTTAATAGAATTATTATGAGTTATGTTTGATAGTAAAAGTGAACTTAATATTACAAACTAGACATAACTGCTACATTGCTTTCTTTGAACTTTTCTTCTATTGAAGGTTTCAGATTCACTGTGATCAGTGGCCATGATTTCATGTATTAATTCTCTATTGTTACTTAATAAATTTCCCCAAAATTTTGCAGCCTTAAACAATAAACATTTATTTTCTTACCCAAGTTGCAGAGGGTCAAGAACCCGGATGTGGTTTTGCTGGATCATTCTGACTCTCTCTCGATGTGGGTTTCTCATAAAGTTGCAATCAAGCTCTTAGCCAGGTCTGGGAATTGAAGAGTGGTTTAAAGGGACTGGAATATTTGTTCCAGGCTTACATGTGAGGCTTCAGTTCCTCACCATAAGTGGACCTTTCTACATCCATAGGGCCATAGGGCTGCACAGACATGGCAGCTGGCTTCCCCCACAACAAGGGACAAGAGGAAAAGTGAGAGCAAGAGAAACACCAAGATAAAAGCTGCAGTGTCTTTTTTTTTTTTTTTTAAGATTTATTGATTGATTGATTGCTATGTTGGGTCTTCGTTTCTGTGCCAGGGCTTTCTCCAGTTGCAGCAAGCGGGGGCCACTCTTCATTGCGGTGCACAGGCCTCTCACCATCGTGGCCTCTCTTGTTGCGGAGCACAGGCTCCAGACGCGCAGGCTCAGTAATTGTGGCTCACGGGCCCAGTTGCTCCGCGGCATGTGGGATCTTCCCGGACCAGGGCTCGAACCCGTGTCCCCTGCATTGGCAGGCGGATTCTCAACCACTGCGCCACCAGGGAAGCCCCTGCAGTGTCTTTTATAACCAATCTCAGAAGTGAGTGACATACCTTCTGCCATATGCTACTGGTCACACAGACCACCCTGGTACAGTGTAGGAGGCAACTATACAAGAGTGTGCATGCCAGAAGGTAAGGACCACTGGGAGCTATCTTAGAGGATGCCTACTACAAGGCTGTTTCACAATATAATATATATAATATATTAATTAATAATTAAATTATTATATATATAATCTATACATCTCTATAAATGATACAAAAATCTGAATATCATATACTTGCTTCAAACATTATATTGTACTATTGGTGATTTTTCAAGTAGGTATAATCATTGTTTTTTTATTTTGTTTGGTTTTTTTTAATATCTTTATTGGAGTATAATTGCTTTACAATGGTGTGTTAGTTTCTGCTTTATAAAAAAGTGAATCAGTTATACATATATATACATATGCCCCCATATCTCTTTCCTCTTGTGTCTCCCTCCCTCCCACCCTCCCTATCCAACCCCTCTAGGTGGTCACAAAGCACTGAGCTGATCTCCCTATGCTATGCGGTTGCTTCCCACTAGCTATCTATTTTACATTTGGTAGTGTATATATGTCCATGCCACTCTCTCACTTTGTCCCAGCTTACCCTTCCCCCTCCCTGTATCCTCAGCTCCATTCTCTAGTGGGTCTGTGTCTATTCCTGTCTTGCCCCTAGATTCTTCATGACTTTTTTTTTTTTTAGATTCCATATATATGTGTTAGCATATGGTATTTGTTTTTCTCTTTCTGACTTACTTCACTCTGTATGACAGACTCTAGGTCCATCCACCTCACTACAAATAACTCAGTTTCATTTCTCTTTTTGGCTGAGTAATATATATTGTATATATATTGTATATATGTGCCACATTGTATATATAATATATATACAATATATATAATATATATATAATATATATACTGATTTATAATATATATAATATATATATTATATATATTATAAATATAATATTTATAATATATATATAATATATAATATATATATAAATGTGTGTATATATATATATATATAATATATAAAATGATCTTTGCCAGTATATCAGTAAGCGACAGTAATCAAGACAGTATGCTACTGGCACAAAACCAGCTTTTAGTTTTAATGATCTTTGCTCTAGTTTCCTTCATTTCTTTTTCATTTATTTCTGATCTGATCTTTATGATTTCTTTCCTTCTGCTAACTTTGGGGTTTTTGTTCTTCTTTCTCTAATTGCTTTAGGTGTAAGTTTAGGTTGTTTATTTGAGGTGTTTCTTGTTTCTTAAGGTAGGATTGTATTGCTAAAAACTTCCCTCTTCGAACTGCTTTTGCTGTATCCCATAGGTTTTGGGTCGTCGTGTTTTCATTTGTCATTTGTTTCTAGGTATTTTTTGATTTCCTCTTTGATTTCTTCAGTTATCTCTTGGTTATTATTTTTTCCTGTAATTGATATCTAGTCTCATAGCGTTGTAGTCAGAAAAGATATTTGATACGATTTCAATTTTCTTAAATTTACCAAAGCTTGATTTGTGACCCAAGATATGATCTATCCTGGAGAATGATCCATGAAGACTTGAGAAGAAAGTGTATTCTGTTGTTTTTGGATGGAATGTCCTATAAATATCAATTAAGTCCATCTTGATTAATGTATCATTTAAAGCTTGTGTTGCCTTATTTATTTTCATTTTGGATGATCTGTCCATTGGTGAAAGTGGGGTGTTAAAGTCCCCTACTATGATTGTGTTACTGTCAGTTTCCCCTTTTATGGCTGTTAGTATTTGCCTTATGTATTGAGGTGCTCCTATGTTGGGTGTGTAAATATTTACAATTGTTATATCTTCTTCTTGGATTGATCCCTTGATCATTATGTAGTGTCCTTCTTTGTCTCTTGTAATAGTCTTTGTTTTAAAGTCTATTTTGTCTGATATGAGAATTGCTACTCCAGCTTTCTTTTGATTTCCATTTGCATGGAATATCTTTTTCCATCCCCTCACTTTCAGTCTGTATGTCTCACTAGGTCTGAAGTGGGTCTCTTGTAGACAGCATATATATAGGTCTTGTTTTTGTATCCATTCAGCCAGTCTGTGTCTTTTGGTTGGAGCATTTAATCCATTTATATTTAAGGTAATTATCGATATGTATGTTCCTATTACCATTTTCTTAATTGTTTTCGGTTTGTTATTGTAGGTGTTTTCCTTCTCTTGTGTTTCCTGGCTAGAGAAGGTCCTTTAGCATTTGTTGTAAAGCTGGTTTGGTGGTGCTGAATTCTCTTAGCTTTTCCTTGTCTGTAAAGGTTTTAATTTCTCTGTCAAATCTGAATGAGATCCTTGCTGGGTAGAGTAATCTTGGTTGTAGGTTTTTCCCCTTCATCACTTTAAATATGTCCTGCCATTCCCTTCTGGCTTGCAGAGTTTCTGCTGAAAGATCAGCTGTTAACCTTATGGGGATTCCCTTGTGTGTTATTTGTTGTTTTTCCCTTGCTGCCTTTAATATTTTTTCTTTGTATTTAATTTTTGATAGTTTGATTAATATGTGTCTTGGCGTGTTTCTCCTTGGATTTATCCTGTATGGGACTCTCCATGCTTCCTGGACTTGATTAACTATTTCCTTTCCCATATTAGGGAAATTTTCAATTATAATCTCTTCAAATATTTTCTTAGTCCCTTTCTTTTTCTCTTCTTCTTCTGGGGCCCCTATAATTCGAATGTTGGTGCGTTTAACGTTGTCCCGGAGGTCTCTGAGACTGTCCTCAATTCTTTTCATTCTTTTTTCTTTACTCTGCTCTGCAGTAGTTATTTCGACTATTTTATCTTCTAGGTCACTTATCCGTTCTTTTGCCTCAGTTATTCTGCTATTGATCCCTTCTAGAGAATTTTTAATTTCATTTATTGTGTTGTTCATCACTGTTTGTTTGCTCTTTAGTTCTTCTAGGTCCTTGTTAAACGTTTCTTGTATTTTCTCCATTATATTTCCAAGATTTTGGATCATCTTTACTATCATTATTCTGAATTCTTTTCCAGGTAGACTGCCTCTTTCCTCTCCATTTTTTAGGTCTGGTGGGTTTTTGCCTTGCTCCTTCATCTTCTGTGTGTTTCTCTGTCTTCTCATGTTGCTTAACTTACTGTGTTTGGGGTCTCCTTTTCGCAGGCTGCAGGTTTGTAGTTCCCATTGTTTTTGGTGTCTGCCCCCAGTGGGTAAGGTTGGTTCAGTGGGTTGTGTAGGCTTCCTGGTGGAGGGGACTAGTGCCTGTGTTCTGGTGGATGAGGCTGGATCTTGTCTTTCTGGTGGGCAGGACCACGTTCAGTGGTGTGTTTTGGTGTGTTTGTGGCCTTATTATGATTTTAGGCAGCCTCTGTGCTAATGGATGGAGTTGTGTTCCTGTCTTGCTAGTTGTTTGGCATAGGGTGTCCAGCACTGTACAACGACTTGCTGGTCGTTGAGTGGAGCTGGGTCTTGGCGTTGAGATGGAGATATCTGGGAGATTTTCACCATTTGATATTACGTGCAGCTGGGAGGTCTCCTGTGGACCAATGTGCTGAACTTGGCTCTCCCACCTCAGAGTCACAGCCCTGATGCCTGGCTGGAGCACCAAGAGCCTCTCATCCACTCGGCTCAGAATAAAAGGGAGAAAAAAAAGAAAGAAAGAAAGAAGAAGATAAAATAAAATAAAGTAAAATAAAATAAAACAAAGTTATTAAAATTAAAAATTAAAAAAAAAATTTTAAGTAATAAAAAAAAAAAGAAAGAAAGAAGAGAGCAACCAAACCAAAAAACAAATCCACCAATGATAACAAGTGCTAAAAACTATACTAAAAAAAAAGAAACAAACAAAAAAAATGGACAAGCAGAACCCTAGGACAAATGGTAAAAGCAAAGCTATACAGACAAAATCACACAGAAGTATACACATACACACTCACAAAAAGAGAAAAAGGGGGAAAAATATATATATCATTGCTCCCAAAGTCCACCTCCTCAATTTGGGATGATTCATTGTCTATTCAGGTATTCCACAGATGCAGGTACATCAAGTTGATTGTGGAGATTTAATCCTCTGCTCCTGATGCTGCTGGGAGAGATTTCCCTTTCTCTTCTTTGTTCACACAGCTCCTGGGGTTCAACTTTGGATTTGGACCTGCCTCTGCGTGTAGGTCACATGAGGGCATCTGTTCTTCCCTCAGACCGGACAGGGTTAAAGGAGCAGCTGCTTTGGGGGCTCTGGCTCACTCAGGCTCGGGGGAGAGAGAGGTACGGATGCGGGGCAAGCCTGCGGCGGCAGAGGCCAGCATGACGTTTCACCAGCCTGAGGCGCACCATGTGTTCTCCCAAGGAAGTTGTCCCTGGGTCACGGGACCCTGGCAGTGGCGGGCTGCACAGGCTCCTGGGAGGGGAGGTGTGGATAGTGACCTGTGCTTGCAGACAGGCTTCTTGGTGGCGGCAGCAGCAGCCTTAGCGTCTCATGCCCATCTCTGGGGTCCACGCTGATAGCCGCAGGTCGCGCTCATCTCAGAGCTCCTTTAAGCAGCGCTCTGAATCCCCTCTTCTCGCGCACCAGGAAACAAAGAGGCAAGAAAAAGTCTCTTGCCTCTTCGGCAGCTTCAGACTTTTTCCCGGACTCCCTCCCAGCTAGCCGTGGCGCACTAGCCCTTTCAGGCTGTGTTCACGCCGCCAACCCCAGTCCTCTCCCTGGGATCTGACCTCCGAAACCCGAGCCTCAGTTCCCAGCCCCCACCCGCCCCGGCAGGTGAGCAGACAAGCCTCGCGGGCTGGTGAGTGCTGGTCGGCACCGATCCTTTGTGCGGGAATCTCTCCACTTTGCCCCGTGCACCCCTCTTGCTGAGCTCTCCTCCGTGGCTCCGAAGCTTCCCCCCTCTGCCACTCGCAGTCTCCGCCCACGAAGGGGCTTCCTAGTGTGTGGAAACCTTCTTCACAGCTCCCTCCCACTGGTTCAGGTCCCGTCCCTATTCTTTTGTCTCTGTTTTTTCTTTTTTCTTTTGCCCTACCCAGGTACGTGGGGAGTTTCTTGCCTTTTTGGAGGTCTGAGGTCTTCTGCCAGCGTTCAGTAGGTGTTCTGTACGAGTTGTTCCACATGTAGATGTATTTCTTATGTATCTGTGGGGAGGAAGGTGATCTCCATGTCTTACTCTTCCACCATCTTGAAGCCGTCTACTCATTGGTTTTTAAAAGTTACTCACACTTGGCTTATAATTCCTCTGTGTTGATATACCTTTATATCACATCCTGAAATCTGAGATAGTACACCTTGTATTATAAAACCTGTTCTCCATTACATAGGAAGTATTATACTTACAACATTACAAATGCATACCAGTAAAACCTAGGCAGCCTGTGATTTCTGAATAAAACAGAAGTTTCTGTCTAGAGCAGAGAGGGCAAATAGATTTCAACTCACTTTCTCAAGTGTCGTTTGTGAAGAATTCTGAGGCTATATTCAACCTCACTGATATGTCTTTTTTTTTTTTTTTTTTTTTTTTGGCTGCGTTGGATGTTCGTTGCTGTGCACGGGCTTTTCTCTAGTTGCAGTGAGCAGGGGCTATTCTTCGTTGTGGTGCGTGGGCTTCTCATTGCGGTGGCTTCTCTTGTTGCGGAGCACAGACTCTAGGTTCGTGGGCTTCAGTAGTTGCGGCACTTGGGCTCAGTAGTTGTGGTGCACAGGCTTAGTTGCTCCGCGGCATGTGGGATCTTCCCGGACCGGGGATCAAACCCGTGTCCCCTGCATTGGCAGGCAGATTCTTAACCACTGTGCCACCAGGGAAGTCCCTGATATTTGTCTTGATGAATCAGAGATGTCTGCTGTGGGTGCCAGGGGAAGAGACGTGTGGGACACATACCACATCTTTTCAGTCTTTGGTCTTCTAGAGCATATTGCCAACACAGGAACTCTGCCAGGATGAACAGTAATAATGCAAATCGTAGGTTGGAATGACAAAATAAACAGTGACACTCCCCCCTAATAGGTCTTACGAGATAGTCAGTATTTAAGAGCTTTTCCTTTATGACTTCAAAGGAAAACTGATTTCCAATAGGCATGTTTTTTCTCATATCTTTCCAGTCAGAGTTCATTAACAACCCTAAATGATTGTCTGAACTTGGGGTAGAACAGCCTATTAGGTTGTTTCCAGGTAGGAAAGAATGTAGATCATAACCTATATATGAATGAAATTTGTCATTGTCAGCCTACTGTATTAATTAAAGGCTTAAGTTACATTGTATCATCTCATTTATAAAATAAATTAAAAAATGGGAAACACAAAAGAGAAAAACTTGAGATTGTTTTTCTTACCTCCAACCTTATTTTGCACGTAGAGTCTATGTTAGGTAATTCTAATGTGATTAGAAATTAAGGAGACTGGGGATGGGAGGGTGGAGAGGGAGGGATGGTTTCTGGATGGGAAATAAAAAGCTACTACTTTTAATTTTTCCTAAATCCTTAGCAGATGATTTTACCTCCACTTTAGTAGATACTGTCAGGAGCCCTCCCTCTTAAGACCTCGTTAATTTGGCTGCTTTGATTAATTTTGGATGAGTTAAGAAATACCCATGGACAGACTACTGAAGTCTAAGACTCACTTGATGAGATGTCAGGGCAATTTCTATGTACCTAACTTCAGCGTAGATAAGAAAAATGGGAGTAGGCTCCTCACTGTCTTTACATGTATGGCAATCCTGAGCATTATTCTTAATGAGACTATAATGAAGAAATCAACAGTGGACTTGAAAGAAGAAGTATGGAGCTTATTAAAATATTTTGTTCCCGAACACTTCTAGCTATGATTAAATTGTAAGGTATTAAAACCACTAGTTTGGATGTACCCATCTACGTGATAACTGGTTTAGAATATCCAGTAACTAGTACAGTGCCTGGTATGTGTAGGGACAATAAATATTTATCAAATGAGTGAATACTGCCATTGAGGAAGCAGTTGGTAGGGAAAAAATATGGGCTTTAGTATCAGACAGACCTGGTTTCTACTGTTTACACCACCACTTTTGAGTGTGACCTTGGTATAATTAGTAATATTTCTATTGTCTGTAACCCCTTTTCTCATCGAAAAACAGGGTTAGTAGTTTATATCTCCCAGGGTTGTTTTGAGAATTGAATAAAATAATTCACCTGGCACAAGGTGAGTGCCTAATAGATGTTCATTCCCCTTCCCTTCCCTTATATTATTCTACTGCTATTTGCCAGTGGAGGAGCTTTATATGACAGCATTTGCACAGCTGCAAATAGAAACCAGCAACCATAACCTACACTTATGCCTCTCCCCAGCCAGTCAAAAGTCCTGTGACAGGAGCAAAGAGGCTGCAGTGCTCAGGAGCCTGAGACAGCCTGCTCTGGATTTTCTATAAATATCTACAAAGGGGTGTAGGCATATGAAACTCTGTATGAGCAACTGTCATCTAAACAGAAGGCCAGCCAGCTGACCGAGGTTACTCAGAATGGCAAAGCCCACTGAAATGAATAAAATATCCAGATCTAGACAGACAACATCAAACTCTTTTTCCCCCATTTAACCAATAACAGGTATAACTGAGGCAGGAAGCATGTTTTTTTAGCATTTTTTTTTTTGGATAATATAAGAAAATCCTTTGGGATTGTGTAAAGTACTTTGGAAATTCATCACCTTTCTAGGGTTATACTTTTATTTAGCCAGATATGGGATCTTCTCTGCCTCCAAGACCCTTTATTTAAATTTCTCAACAAATACTAACTTTTTTTTCACTTTCCCATCCAAATTTGGTTGCTGTATTAGTCTGCTAGGGCTTCCATAACAAAATACCACAGACTGGGTGGCTTAAACTGGGTGAGAAATTTATTTTTCTCACAATTCTGGAGGACAGAAGGCCAAGATCAAGATGCCATCAGGATAGGTTTCTTGTGAGGCCCCTCTTCCTGGGATGTAGACAACTACCTCCTCACATGGCCTCTTCTCTGTGTGCATGGAGAGAAAGGTCTGATGTGTCTTCCTCTTCTTACAAGGACACCAGTCCCATTGGACCAGGTCCTCACCCCCATGATCTCATCTAACCTTCATTACCTCCACAAAGGCCCCATCCTCCAAACACAGCCACATTAGGGTTTAGGACTGCAACATAGAATTGGGGGGTGGGGACACAATTCATTCCATAACAGTTGCTTCTTCCTTAAATTACTTTCCATAGATCTCTAGCACCTTTTTCTTCAGTCAGTTATCTCCAGTACAATGTATTTAGCATATAATCTTTCTTCCTGTACATTTGCCAAGTTTCAGGCAAATTGCAAGAATTAATACAAACCAGTGCCCCTTCCCTCAAGCTCTAGACTTTAGTGCGAGAAGTAGCTGAGGGGCAAGGGAGTGTGGTAAGTAGAATAATGGATCCCTGATGATATCCATGAGCTAATCCCCAAAATCTTTGAATATGTTAGGTTCCATGGTAAAGGGGCATTAAGGTTGCAGGTGGAATTAAGGTTGCTAATCAGCTGACCTTAAAATAGGGAGATTATCCTGGATTATCCATGTGGGTCCAGTCTAATCACATGAGTCCTCAGCAGTAGAAGAGGGAGCCAGAAGGAGAGAGTCAGAGAAAGAGATATGACAATGGAAGCAGGGTCAGAGATATGTTGTGTTGCTGACTTGGAAGATGGAGGCCACAAGCCATGGAATGTGGGTGGCCTTTAAAAGCTGGAAAAGCAAGGAAACGGATTCTCCCCTAGAGCCTCCAGAACGAAATTTAGCCTTGCCAGCATCTTGATTTGAGCCCAGTGAGAACTGTTTTGGACTTCTGAGCTACAGAAGAGTTAGCCAGTAAATTAGCATTGTTTTAAGCCACTACATTCGTGGTCATTTGTTACTGCACCAAGAGAAAACTAATACAGGAAGTTAGAAGTGGAGGAGAGAGGGTGATGCTTATGATGGACCTAGAACGTGTCAGGCATAAAACTAGGGGATTCATATGTTTTCTCTCTTAACACTATCGTGGAAGGTCTTACATGTTTTCTAGATTGGGAAACAGACTCAGAGTTTAAGTAACTTTCCCAGAGACATACAAGTAACCCAGTTAGTGCCTGGGCAATATGGAATTTCAGACCAGGTCCGTGAAGCTGATACAAAAAGATAGTGACCATGGTCTGCATCTAAGCCTGAGCGCTGCTATTGTGTGACCTTGGACAGGGCACTGGGACTCTCTTAGCCTCAATTTCTTCAATTGCCACATGATGCGAAAAGTTTAAGACTGCTGGAGAAGCAGGTGTCACACAAATAATTTTTATTCAAACTGAATAAAGTTTTTATGAATTTTATGATAAATTATTTAAAAATGCTTTAGAGATAGAATTTATGATCATTGAATTAATCAGTCAATACATCTTTAATTATTTCATCTTGTAAAGCTAAAGACCTCTTTTCAGGTGGTCTCATTTAATCTATCCCAAAGCCTCCATATATATTGTTGTTGAAACCAACCCATATAATAGAGACTCAGAGAGGAATATAACATAATGGTAAAATTCTCAGAAGTCAGATTTGGATCCAGATCCTGGCTCTAACATTTACTAGTTTTATGACCTGGAGTAAGTTATTTCACCTCTCTCAGTATTAGCTTCCTCATATATAAAATGAGGATAGTAAATATAACTGTCTCTCCTTTAAAATATAAATATATATAATATAAATACATAAAATATAAACATAATATAAATATGTAAATTAGGATATATAATATTTACAAAATATAAGTATTAAATAAGGTTCTAAAAAACAGTTAAGCCCATTTATTCACAAGTCCAAGGTGGCACCATTAGAAACAATCAGTATGTAAAGTTCATGAGAGAACTGTAAAGGTTGATGGCATATATGGTTTTTATCCCATAATTTTTTACTGTAATTGAAGGTTTCTGTGTTATAGCACTCACTCTCAAGTGGCTTTTGCACTTAGCATTATGGAGTCAATAATACTGACAAAACACCTCAAGAGATTAAAGATGGTCTCATGTGGAACCCCTCCAAGTCCCCAGTTTTGTGATGCTTAGTTTTCTAATATCATATGTATATTTATAGCTTTATATTTTTAGTGTAATCAGCTTAACTTTGATAGAAAAATAATATTAGGATAAGTATAAAATAAGTTGAAGTTGTATGTTACAAATAATTCTAGGTTTTTTTTAAGATTTCAAATTTGGCAATTAAAAAAATACATTTAGTTAGATGTTTGTTAAACATATTTTATTGGATAAATTGAATGAAAGCCTTATAACTTGTATTACAATTCTTACCATTTTAATAAGAATATTAAAATTTAAAATATCTTCTATATTTCATGCACTTCTACTCATAAGTGGGAATTTAATATGGAAACTTTGGCAATGGTCTTGCAAACTTGCTTCTAATTAAATTTAGTTTCCATTAATCTATATTCTGACAGAGTCTTTTGATAACTAACTTATTTCAAGTAGCCTGAAAATATGTATTTATTGCCTGCTTTTTGTATTTTAGAAAGACAAACTCTTTGGTTTGTAAGAAGTCGTACATACATTTAATGAGAAAGTAATAGTCATGACTTCATCTTGAAATACTCTCTTGAAGTCATTTAGAGTAATACTAGCTGCTGTTACAAACCCTGCTTTTCAGTGGCTTAGCACTCACACACCAGTCAGTGTGGGAATCCCTGGTCAGTGGGTGGCTTTTCTTTTCTTTGGGTAGTGATTTTGAGACCCGACCCCAATTCCTTCCAGTTCATGGCTCTGCCATCCCCTAGGGCCTCTGAGTTCTCTGCTTTCAGTTATGGATGAGGAGTGAGAACAGAGAAGGCATTCCAGCGCTGTTCTTGAAAACCCCTGGTCCACAAGACATAAACATAAACTCTCTCCCCTTCCACTGGTGGGAATTAGTTACATGCTCACATAAGGATGTAGGGGGAGCTGAGAAATGTAGTCTCTGCCTGGGAGCAGCCTCCTGGTAACAACTCTACAGTGTGGAATGGAGAACATAAATGTTGGTGGACACTGCCAAAGGGGGTATATGAGAATGTACAAATACACCAACTACAGAATTTTATAAAATTGTTTATTAGTATCTAATAGTCCAGTGTCTAGGTACCAGTGTCAGTAGGTCATGTTCTTAGAGGTCTTCTGAAATTTTTTATTCTATCACAATCCAAAATAGCATCAATTTTTAAAAGTTACCCAAAGCTATAGTCTGAGACCATAGAAACATTTTCTTTTTTTGAAAAATGTATCACCTTTGGACTTGGTACGTTTTTGCCTCTGCACAATAATTGACAGCAATCTAAGCCTGTGTATATTACTTCAAAAAATATAATTCATATTTTTTCAGGACTTTTCAGTGTTCATTTTTTACAAGTCTAGTGACGTAATTTTTTCCCAATATTATGCATAAGTAATATATTACTGTAGCTTTAGATTCTTGTAACATAATGTAATATCTAGGCCTAAAGATTTTTTAATTAATTGGATTATTTAATTGCAAAATATATCTGATATATTTTTTATAGAGAATGCCGTAAATATAGAATAGAAATAAAATTTGTCTTCAAGACTGTAAAGATTTGAATGGGATCCTGCTAATGTTTGATCAGAGCCTCACTGGATTTCCAAATGCCTAATTACAAAATTCTCAAAGTATTCTGTGATATTTACAGAGTTCATTAATGAGAAATACTCATTTTGATTTTAGGAGTATATTTCCGAAGTTATGTAAGAGGGAACTCTTTATATATCAGTGGAAATAAACTGCTTGCAATTTTCTCTTAAACATGTTTTGGAATGGATACTTTCTATTACTAATCTGTAATCATTCTCATAACCAGTGTCTGACAAGATTACATGCTGCCTCACCAAGGTTTGGTGACTTTTTTATAATTTTATTGACATGGTTCACTTTCTGTTCTTGCCTTCTGATTTGTTTCCAATTGGGAATATTTTTTATTAAATCTTTTATTTTCATTACTACTTGAAGTTTATGGCCAGTTGTAAAATTTTTCAGTGATTCCAAGTACTGATGCCAGAAACATTTTGGATTAACATATTTATTTGTCTTTATTTTCTGGTTCATACGAATATTATATACATAAGATTACCCCCGCTCTCTGTAAAAAAAGGACATTGTAAGTTAATTACTTTGGCTTATTATTCTGCAACTTTATCTTAAATAGATAATACATGCAATCTTGCCAAATTCACAATAACATATAAATAGTATCATTTACAATGGAAGATTAACAAAAGAACCTCTTTCTTCATCACAGACTATTATAAGAATGAATTTCTACAAAACTAGTGTTCTTTCTGTCTTTAAACCACTTTTCTCTTAACTGGCTGTCCTAAATTTTTATTTAGAAAGAAAGCATTTTGCATGCTAGGAGGTAAGAAACATAAGGAAGGTAATTATAATGGAATTTAAATAATTCACTTACATTTCTTTGGCAATAAAATAAAGCATGTTCTCTTAGGATTTTTCTTTTTTTATAAGCTCTAAAATATGTCTTTCAAATTACTATTATAAAAGAAACCACATAACACTGTCATCTTCCCAGCTCAAATATTACTGTTTTCCAACAACAGATTTGGCAGTCATTCAGAGGCAAGTAGTATTAGGCTTTTTAGATTTTCAAATATATCTGAACTGCTGTTGATTGCTCCCCAAATCAGGTCAGATACACTCTCTGCAGGAACATTTCCCAGAGAGACTGTATGTTCAAATGGAAGATTTTCATGTTTCACAGTCAGCCTCATTTATTTTCCAGACCTCTAAATTTTTCACACTAAGTAGCAGCATCTCACTTTGTGAACCATGGGGTCTTTATTAATTAAACAGAGTCAACAGGGTTGATTTATTCTCTCTCTTCTCAGCTGAATTACCAAGCACACAAATCAGAGAGGAAATATTTCTAATAGTAGAATGTTCTCCAAGCCAGTAAATCTGGGATTATCTCATCATACCGATTATATCAAAGCTCTCTAGTCACCATGCTCACCAGGACATAAAATTGAATGGTATACACACAAATGGCCCAGTTCCAGCATCACAGGAAGAATTCCAAGTTTTTCTTACAATATTCAGAAAGCCCGAATTGTTAACAAAAAACAAAAAAAACCAGCCATGATCATTATTGAATATCTACTCTTCACCAGGCACTTTACATGCATTACCTGTGTTTTAGAAGCATTGATTCTGGATGTTTTTACAAAAGAGCCAGGTGTGAAATGTGTACTTGAAGCATAGAAACTAACCCTCTGTTGCTTCAGTTTTATTTTTTCTAGTGATTGGCTATTGCATTTGCATGTTTGGCGCTAAGGTGTGTGTTTTTCAATTGTGTACAGAGAAGTGTATTATGAACATAAGATTAATCAATTAATATTTTATGGTATTATTTTGTATTTGGAGAAAGATCAGATGTTGATTTGTTGATTAAAAAGTGCCTAATGAAGGTTACTGTCAAGGATGACTTTCTGGCAGAACTTTCTAATATTCATTGTTCAGAGTCTATAACTACATTTTCTTCTGAAACATTTTACTTTTGCTTATTTTATATTATCATTCAGTGGAATGTCCATATATGGGCAGTTATAATATTTCAAACATGAGAATTTTTTTTTTAAGTCACATAAGAAAGCATATACCCGACCTTACCCCTCAGGTAATTAATTGTGCCTGTTTTTCTTCCTTTCCAGCTTCCCCAGTTAAGGAGCATAGGGGAGGAAGGATTTATAATAATTTAAATTAAAGTCTCTTCTTTGGACTAACATATTATAAATGTGCTGATAAACAGTAAAGTAAATATACTAAGATATCCCATCAAGCTTTTTCCTTTCAGTTTTAAACAGGTACGTTGTACGGGACAATGTGTCCTCATTTCCCCTTGCAGTGGTATTCTAGCCCTCTGTGTTACACTCACTGGTAATTCTTTGAAACCACTTTCAATTTAGGCAGCTTTCCAGCTTTACAAAAGCCTTGAAATGAAGTTAACCTGTGCAGAATCAAATGCTTTGTAAGTTTAGCCTCCATAATAAGAAATCGCACTAAACCATTTTAAAGAGGTAATAGTAATACGGATTACTGTCAAGAGAATAACGATTCTTTGTATCACTTAACCACACTCTGAGGTTTTGAAACTATGAAGATATCTGGGCCTTGCCACCTCCACCTCGACTCTTAAACAACTTAAGTGCATTTACCCTACCGTGAAACTATAAGTGATCTTCTTCCATGGAAAGCTGCATTTTCAATATTTAAACAGAGGAGTTGAGCAATTTGTTTTGGGGGATATGGATAGAATTTAGAATATAGGACTGAAAACAAACCAAATCCAGTAATAACAGTGAAACTGACCATTGGTACTAAGTCCAACATTTCAGTTATTGTCATCAACAGGCACTAAAGTAAGTGCCTCTTTGTGATAGATCCCAAATTGTGCTCAAAGGCACACTCGTCCCATGTGTGCTGATAGGGCATGTTAGTTTGAGTAATATAAACTCTTGGAGAGTCGTAAAACACATTAGTATATTTAGGGCTCTGGGAAATCCTACAGTAAAAAAACCTACTTAACTATGTTTAAACTAGTTTGTCTCAAAGTTATTTAACCATAGAATTCTCTTCTTCACATAATATGTATTAAAAACCCTTATAACACAGTTCGGAAATGTTATTCTGTAATATTTTAGGAAGTAGGAGATACTTTGAGATCCACAATCTTATTTGATCCTCATAAGTGCCAGCCCTCAGATGGACTTGATCTAAGACATGATGCTTCTCTGAGGTTGAGTTTGGGTAGCATGGAGGCAGGGGAAACTGATCTAGGATGGATAGGGCAGTGGGGTAAGCCAGGGCTAGAACGAGGATCCAAGGAGAAGGAATAAGTCATCCTATTCCAGAAGCTGTCTGTCCAGGACTCAGGAGCTGGGCAGATAGTGGTGGATTTAGGCGAGTCATCCAGCTGAAGGCTGGGAGTTGGATACTAGGTCTAAAAAACACCGTGCATCAGGTAGGGGCACACGTAGTGATGTTTCACCACTTCCTGAACATGCCCCATATGTTTGTACGTCCTTCCTTACCTCTGCTTGTGTTCTTCCCCGGAACGCCTAGTTACTTGTTCTGAGAATATGTTAGGTACCATAGACTCAGAGATAAGAAACATAGCTCCTGCCCTAAAGGAGCTTTGTATGCAGTACAAAGACCTAAAAATAAACAGGCATTTGTAATATGCTATAAGAGATAAAGCCATGGGCACAGATTGGAGCAATCTAGAGGGAGATTTGGTTCTTTAGAATTAGTTTGAGTTAGCTGAATAAACAAGACGGGAAGGGGGAAGATTGTAGCAGAGAAGAAAGTATTGTCGAGGCAGGTAAAAAACAAGGTATTTCATACTATGGAATATGTATTTGATCCAGAAGGCATTAGTTGGCACTGAATTTTTAGCAGGTGAGCAGCAGTGTATGATCTGTCGTTCAGGAAGATCTCTTGGCTGGAGTGGAGGATGAATTAAAAAACTAGAACAGAGGCAGAGAGACAAGCTGTTTCAGTGACCCAGGCCATAGCATTGGAACAGGAGAAAGGAAAAGATTCCAGAGATGTTACAGAAAGACGATCACAGGGCTTGCTGATGGATAAAGAAGAGCGAGGAGTCAAAGATGACACATTCTCCTGCATTCTTTTGTTTTTGTTTTTGTTTTTTACCAAAGAATAAAGAAAAAAAATGGGTTTTGTTGAACGTAAAAACATATCTAAGACTTTTTAAAACTATTGGATCCAGTTCCAACTGCTTCCTAATTCAGGAGACTGCAGTAGGGTGGAAACAGTGTCACTGGGATCACTGCTTGCATGGTGGGTAGAAGGACAGTCTTTCAGATTGTAATTGTATCCCTTTTTCTTCGCAAGTCACGTAACACAGACTACATCCTGGATGCATCCCGTCATGAGCGCACTGACCCTGTCCTGCTCAGAGGAGAACGAAGAGGATTGCTCCAGAGAACTTCCTGACCAGAAGAATTGATGGTTTTCTGTGGGAAGCTGCGGTCCATGGTCTTCTGGCATCTCCGTCGACGTGGAGGACTCTGAGACGCGACATCTAAAATAGGAGTAAAACACACAGTACTTAGTGAAGTTGTGAAATGGAGACTGGATTTAAGCTATTTTTGTAAAACTTTTTGATATAACTGTATACATTTACAAAATTAATTGCCACTACAGTAGTTCTTTAGGAATAATCTAGTCCTGTTTTTGAAATCATATGTAATTGGATTTTATAATATATATAATTTTTCATATGTAATTATGTAATTTTATATTTAGTTCTTTATAGAATATCAGACACAGTGGTTTTTATAATTAAGACATTGAAAAATTATGTGAGCATAGTGAAACACTTCATTTATTTGGTAATTCACTAACCTTTTATATGCGTACCTTAGGAAAGTGATTTAAGAAAGCTTTTCCACAGGCCACTGGATATAGCTTACATCTTTATGATGCTTTCTAATTTACAAAATGCTTTTCAGACCCTGTTTTATGTAAATCATACAACACGCCTGTGAGGCAACTCCACTGGGTACTTTTCAGTTAGGAAAAGAGCAGTTCAGAGAAATGAAGCACCTTGTCCTGGAGCTGAGGCTCACACCCTCACCTTCTGATTCCACGTCCAGGACCCTTTGCCCCACACCCTGCTGTCCCTGCAGAGGCAGTTCGCAGCCCGACACACAGGGTCCCATGTCTCTGTTGATGCAGCTGAGCTCCACAGCTGTGTACCCCTTGGGCCACAGAGACTCAGGGGGCACTTCTTCATTCAAACATGGCCCCCACCCAACCTCATAGTTCTCCTATAAACCCTTCCCCCAAACACTTACCAAGCAGGGGCATGGCTTTGTGATGTTGATTCAATGGGCTTCTTTCAACAGCTCACATTTTTCTAAAGTAAAGGGACTGACTCCCTTGTGGGATTTGCCCTGCTGGGTTGTCCTTGCCAGAGGGAGTGTTGAGGGGAGCTGATGAATAGAGGGGCATCCGGAATCTATGTATCAAAAGAGACATCCTTGAACTCCTCTGCTGTGTGTTCCAGACTGACCTCATTATTGCTGATATCAGCCTCCAGACCGATTATGCTTCTGATCTTATTTCATCTTACTGTAAGGATGCTACTAGACAGTTTTTGGAAGGAATGAGCCATTGACTTGGAGTGCTAAAGATTTTCTCTCCGCTTAATGATTTAAACCTGGGGCTGGGAAGTTGGGGCAGGGGGTGGGCAGAGAGGAGGAAGTCATTTTCAGTGCTCTGGGCACTAAGTACCAACTGAATAATAAAAAGGGACTTATCCTTACGCAGTGTTATTATATAGTTAGGTGATGTACTGTACTGAGGAAGAAAGTGAGCAAGAATCATTAATTAATCAGAGTACTGTTCCCAAACCATCCGTGATAACACAGAGAAGTTACTGTGTCTCTCTGGCCTCCTGTTCTCCCCACCACCACCACCACTCCTCCTCCTTTCCCTCTTCCTCCTCCTCTTCCTCTCCTCCTCACTCCCTTCTCTCTTTCTGTCTCTCCCTCCCTCCCCACCTCTGACATACAAGTAAGAAAAAGGAACTCAGAGCCTTGAGGATCACTTGACTCAGTGATTTTCAAACATCTTTTGGTGAAAAAGACTCATTTTTCAAATGAATTCTTAAACAGAATCTCAATATTTGTAACAGATTCTTTTTTAAATATTGCTGTCCTGCTTGAAACAAGATGAAGGCCTGAAGCCCAATTAAAACAGCCCCCAGCACTGCTATGCAAACCTAAAACTCCTTAGAATACAGTGTCAGAATCATCAGTTGTAACCATTTATATGGATGAGTAAACTGAGATCCTAAGAGTTCACACAGTAAGGTCAAACTTAGACCTAGATCCTGAGTCTCCTAGTCTACTGCATTTCATATGGTATATTATATAGATCTATGTTGTAAATATATGTGTACATTATGCTCATGCACACATTCCTGAATATATGTAGGATTTATAATTTATGTCTTGAATGATAACATAAGTCAAATCCAGGCTGATAGGTAGTCATTAGCCCTGAGAAAAGTTTCAGAATGGCTGGAGAAACTTGTGTTTCCTCTGACAGCTCTTTGAATATTAGGAAGCTGCAGGGAGACAAGTTTTGAGAGAAGGCCCTGAAGGAGCTCTTTCCTTGTGTCCCCCAGAGGTGAGTGAGATTCTCAAACACTCCAAGTTACTTTTATAAATTAGTATCTATAATTGTGAAAGTACAGACTATTTGTCATTGCCAAATTAATGGTATGAAGTGTCCCTCCCCTTCCTGGGAGTGTTTTTCTAATTTGTTTCTAGTGAGGAAAACACAGAAGATGCTCAAGTCACTTGGCATCAAGATCCTCAGGAAGCAGTTCGCTGGCGGACGCCTCATAGGTTAACTTTACCATTTGGTGCCACTTTCCTTCCTGCTTCCTAATTGAACACCTAATGGAAAAGGCCTACAAAAATCATAATGAAATTATTTATTGGGCATTTTGTGCCATACATTCATGACGGATAATTTGCATATATTATTTCATTATCTTCTTAAAACAACCCCATGAGGTAGAAACTATGATCATCCTCATTTTGTAAACAAGTTTAGGATTAGAGAGAGTTGCTGATCTTTGCCTCAGGGTGATTCAGCACCTACGTGTGGAAACTGGGGCTCAAGGCAAGTCTTGCAGGGCCCATTCTCTTAAACCACTGCAGAGCCAGTTAGAGCCATTGTGTGTGACACTGGTGGCAGAGCTGGGGTCCGTGGGTCAGTTTTACAAAGAGGCAGATTCAAGTTTGGTGTGCTAAGGAACTTTCTGGTAGTCAGAACACATCAGGAAAGAATTCCCCAGGAGTAAGTGGAAACCATGTCCCAGGAGGTGTGCTGTCAGTCTGAACTCCTTACTGCAAGACTGTTGCTGAGGAGGTTCAGGGTCTGAACTGGCTGGACCATTTGAGCACTGTCTGAGATTTCTTCCTCTTTATGCTTCTGTGACCTCTGAACCCACAGATAAATGCCCCAAGAGATGCTCAAAGAAACATATGGTGGGGAGTCATTAAGAATCCTTATTCAATGCAAGGAGAATCCCCCAATTATTTCAGAGTGAGTTGACATTTATATAGGCCATCTTTCTTTAAGTCAACTCTATTGTTGTGGTCACTGTAAACTCTTCTCTCTTGACCCACTGACTCAGATTGTAGGATTTAAAAATCTCAATGTTCTTACATGCTTCCATCTCACTTTACTAAAGAGTGACCTGGCTTAGCCTTCCTTACGTATTTAATCTCAGAATATTGACCGAGCACCAACAATGAGCCAAGCACAGTACTAGGCACTATGGTGAAGTAGGGCAAGAGCCGACCATTTCCTGGGGTCTACTTACTGTTGGCTAAGAAGTTAAAAGCTTCTCAGGTAGTCAGAATTGAATAGCTTCTCTTTAATTTTTTAATTTTAAAAATAACCTATTTCCATTAAAAAAAAATCAAGTAGTATGGAATTGAATAAAGTTAAAAGATAGCCTATCTCACTTTCCCAAGGTAGCTATCACTGATACTTTCATGAGAATTTTTACTCAAAGGAAATCATACTGTTAAGTATCTTTCTTTTGACTTAATATATTATGGTCATTTTTTTCATGGTGATGATACATAGATTAATGTTATACCTCAAATGTCTCTATAAAATATCACTACCCAGATAACACCTAATTTCTGTAGCCAACAATCTATTGATGAACACTTAGACTAATTTAAGTTGTCTTCTGTTACTAACAATGCCACAGTGAGCATTCTCATATTCATTAAATCCTTTTCCTCATCTATCTATGCACTCTTATGCCAGTATGTCTATAGTGAGGATGCATTCATAAAAGTAAATTACTACGTCAAAGTTATGTTCATTTTAATTTTGGTGTAAATTCATAAATTCTCCTCCATAAAAATAGGACCAATTTACACTACCAGCAATAGTGTATAAGAGCTTTTCTTCTCTATATTATAGAACATTTTTTTAGTCAAAAGATTGCCAATAACTTTTCTGATTGTTTTTGTCCTTAGAGTAATCCTCTTTCCATCATTATCTAAAGACCTGAATTTTTTCATGATTGGGTTTTAGTTGTCCCTTGGCAGCAGAGGCTGACTCTGTATATAGGGGAGTCTAGCAGTGACCAATTCACTGTACGTCAAACACGTAATTACTGTCATCTTTTTATTTGAAAGTATTGACCTTTCCTACTTTATATATAATGGTGGCGAGGACCAACTTTTATTTTTTTATTTTATTTTTTTTAACATCTTTATTGGAGTATAATTGCTTTACAATGGTGTGTTAGTTTCTGCTGTATAACAAAGTGAATCAGCTATATGTATACATATGTCCCCCTATCCCCTCCCTCTTGCATCTCCCTCCCATCCTCCCTATCCCACCCCTCTAGGTGGTCACAAAGCACCGAGCTGATCTCCCTGTGCTATGCAGCTGCTTCCCACTAGCTATCTATTTTACGTTTGGTAGTGTGTATATGTCCATGCCACTCCCTCACTTCGTCCCAGCTTACCCTTCCCCCTCCCCGTGGAGGACTGACTTTTAAATTAGCTAACTTGGGTGAGAGGCCTTGGTAAAGTGCAAAGCACAACACAAACGCACTTTGAGCCTTGGTTTCCCCGTCTCTGTGAGGGGATAGTATTCCCCTGACTCTTCCCAAACCAGTTCAGCTCAGCAACCATTTCCTGAGCACCTGAGAGATGCCAGACAAGATGCAAGGTCTTGAAGTAGTTCTGATTCCCAAATCAAGAAGCTCATAGTCTAAAACCCTTTTTTCCTTTTTTCTCAAAAACCTTGTATTTTTCCTTAAAGGAGTGAGAAGTTAGGGGTTTGGTTAATAAGAACCCCTGAAGAGAGGCCCTTTATCACTCTCTTAAATTTGAATAATTCCAAAATAATATTAACAACACCCTTTGACTAGAAATGAAAGAAAAGGAACATACTGTATGAAGGGCCTCTCCAATAATAAATTCTAAGCAGCTGTAAAAATACAGAGTCAAATGATACTTTCATAAAGTATTTGCAAAATTAGAAAGTATTATCCTTTTTCTAGGGGGAAATGGACATTTTTATTTTCTCTGCTAAGTAAAATGCAACTATTTCAAAAGTCAACAAACTTGAATTTTACAATATACAGAACTAAGCTAACATTAAAACAACTTACATACTTTATTGCATATAAATTTTGAGGATGAAAAGAACTTTAAATAGAATACGCCCATGAAACTTAACTTTAGAAATAAAATCCCAAGATGTTTTAACTATAGCTATCCACATGTAATATCATTGTGCCTGCATGATGGTTATGTAAATATTAAATGCAGTTCTGTATTTGCTTTCTTCATATGACTTTTTAACATTTAACTAATACTACTTTTGTTCTTTTTTTTTAAGTTTGAATTTCACTCTCAGGGTACAGGGGTGGTCTAAGGGAAAGTGCAATCAGATTAATAGCTATGACCCTTCTTCATTCCTGTTCCCCTATCACTAAAATATTATCTGTCACTTTACCCTGTTTATTCCTTATACATTATTTATCAATTTGTAATGATCTATTTGTTTTTTGTCTTCCTTAATAACGGGAGTAAGGATGAGAGTACGTTCCTTGATGGCAGGGATTTATCTGTCTCATTCACCATTGTAGGAAGGATCTAGCACCATGGAGGAGGATCTAACACAGTGCCTGTCACATAGTAGGTGTTCAGTGCATACTTGCCAGATTGAATGTATAATGCGCTGTCCATAGCTAAGACTTAGTTCCCACTTTAACTCTCATGCCCTTGTATTCATTTATTCACTTTAAACACTTACTGAATGCTACCAGATGCCAAACACTGCAAAGTCCTAGAGATACAGTGCAAAACATATGTGATCCTAGCCCCTATGTGATTTATATTTTATGCAAAGGACATTCAACTGAAATTAACCAAAGCTTTTTACACTTATTTTCTTTATTCCCCTTTTTTATACCATAGCTGAACTTCATCCATTTAATGTTCACTGTCTCAAGAAAGGTGTGTGGCATCAGAAAGCAGAGGAACACATGCTCTTTTAAGTTTCAAAAGTCTGGCGCCTTAGGGAATTGGAAAGGATTCATGATTTAGATCAAAGATCTGAGAGCACATATGATGTGGAAGAGCAAGGCTTTCCTACTCCCTGTCTAGGAAATAATTCCCCTGGCTGTGGGAGAGGAAAAAGAACAAAAATGTTGGTGGGACTCAGAGAAAGTGGCTGGGCCCCACTTCCTGGACCACCTTCTTGGGAGCAGCAAAACCCAATTATATGAGTTAGTGTTGAGAGCAGAGGAGACCCATTCCTCACTGTACCTTAGGATGGAAATGATTGCATGGTGTGTATAGGCAGATAGAGCCTTGGACAACTTCAGTGAGCTTCCTCTAGCCCAGTGTGGTCCAAACTGGAAGATCATATTGATTTCCATGAATGCAAAAGGATCCCAGGAGTAGCAGGAAGACTCACTGGACCTAAATGATGATTTTTTCCATTCGGTCCACATGGCCTCTCAGTGAAACCCAACTTGGATAGTGACAACAGACCATCTAAACCCAGAGTGCCCTGGCACTAAGTAAGCCTCCCAGAGTTTAGCGATGACTCCCCAGAATGGAGGGAAACTGCAAGTTGACTGAGATTAGTATTGGTCGAGATCACTTATTCCCTACCCTTGATGTTTCCTTCCTCATGGAGGGAGCTCCTTTCAAGAGTAACACTTCTGGCCTGTCTGCCTCTGCATTCACAGGTAGTGACTGACATGCTTGGTGAGCTTGGGAGAAAGAAAAAGATGTGTACTGTTTCTAGAACATTTCTTAATATATTCCCCTTTCTCTGATCCATGCAAACACTGCCTATTTGTTTTTCAGGTCTTTCTCATTTATTACCTGCATAATGGCAATGGAGGCAATATACCTTTCTCCCTCTCTACCACACCTGTCCCCATCAACCTACCCACCACACTTCTGTCAGAATTGTCTTTCTGAAACACACATCTGATTCTAGTGCCCCCTTGCTGCTCTTCAGTTCCTACCACCTGCCATTTTCTGACCCTTTCCTCTCTTCCTCCAGCAGCATTTCTCACCCCCAACAGTCACTCAGATAGACTGTTCTGTCTAGGGAATGTCTCCTGCCTCATTCCCTCAGCAGATTCCTTCTCATCCTTCCAAGACACCCCTCGATGCACCTCTTCTGTGAAGATCCTGACACGTGCTGCTTCCCCCCAGCCAGCACCGGCACTCTAGGTGCTATCTCTTGTTCATACCTCTGTCCAGCCCCTCTTCCCACTCGGGGGTGGTGGAGTACAAACTTCCATCCCAAGAGGAGTTGCTGACCTATTTGTCCAGACACCCACTGGGGTACTACATTTATTTACTAATTTATTTCTATCTAGTGAACTGGGTTACTGGGTCATCAAGGCTTGAGATCTGGTCCTACCCTCTCTTGTGTGCTTCCTGTCTCCATGTGGTAACAAGCATCAGAGCTCTGGTTAAAGCCAACTAGACCCTCTCACTGTGGCTGTCCCACTCAACATCACAGCTAAGTGAGTAAATCAGGGGGAGTTGGGAGGGAAATGGGAAGATAGAAGATTGGCTCAGATAGTCTGTTGTTTCTTATTTATATATTGCTGCACTGGGGTATTTTTATCTACATTCTGGAGGGTGTGAAGGTTAACTGGGAGGAGACATGCTCAAATCCTACCCCATCTCCCTATCACTGCAAACCTTTTAATAAAGCCTCTGTCACACTATACTTGCAGTTAATTTGGGTGGGAAAGGGGGGCATGTGTCTCTCCTACTAGACTTTGAGCCCTTTAAGTCAGAGTCCATACCTTATTCTTTATCCCTCTCACAGAACATGGCACAGTAATGTTCAATAAATGCTTACAGAATACATTTTAAAAGTGATTCATTGCTTTCAAAAACTCTTTTGGCTGTTTCCTGCTTCTGGCAGAAAAAAACAAAGTGAATGAAAAAGAAAATGAGATGGGAGTTTAAGCACATCTACACCAGCTAGTTCTACTAAAGTTGGAATGATGTAATGGATTTTTCTAGAAGAAGGAAGTGTATGCTGCATAAGTTTGACCATAAAACTCACAGTGTGATTGCAGTGGAAGGGTTGTAAAGCACATACACAAATATTGTTGATTTGCCCAAGATTTTGAAAAATACAACAGAATGATTTTGGTATGGAAGGGTAGGTAAAGCCTAAAACCAAAATACATGTGCGTTTCAAGGCAACAGTGTTAAACTTCTATTCTTACAGGTGAATTAATCATGTTGCTAAAGAGTTGATTTGGTACAAGGCAGTTATGTATTGCCACAGTACTTTGAAGGTGCAGAAATTATCCCATCTATAAGTCCATTGGAATTGCTTGTGTGTGCTGTTTCACAATAGAGAAATACATCTTTCATTAGCAAAATATGGGGTGAGAAAACAGGAAGACAAAACAAATTGGGTGGATAATAAAGTTACCTTGGCATATAGACAGTTCAGGTCAGGCATTTCTCTGAAATGGAATATGAAAAGATGTTTCTGGGGAGATCCTATTTCTATATGCTGAGTAGTTTTATCATTCAGGGAAGTAATCCATGCATTTAATCTAATGCCAGCTTTTTATTTTTGTGCAGTGATCACATGGGTTATATATAGTTCTGTGATCACCACTAAAAAATAAAAAGCTAGCACCAAATTAAATGCATGGATTACTTCTCTGAGTAATGTGTGTGTGCACACACACATACATTTATATGTGTATATGTACACACATACACACTTTAGAGGAATAAGAAATATTTAATAGACTAACGTCTACAGAATTTCAAGAATGTGACGAAACGGTGGCCCCTCACTCACAAATGTAACCCCTACTATGACTCATACAAGGTGAAAAGTCTATGAAGTTATCTCAGTTTTCCCACTGTGGCTAAGATTGTTCATTGATTATATTCCTTCTGTCTCTGAATAGCATATTCCTGATTAGTATTTCACCAAGTTTAAGACTCTGTCAATTATAAGACTTACGATTATTTTTTCTATCACCAAAAATTTTTAAAAAGCATCTAAAATATGACATAGTACTTTGGATTTTTGTCTTATGTCTTTTTAAGTAAACTTAAGAGCTATTTGAACATAGTTTTTATCATGTGTATATATAAAGGAAAATGAAATACAAATAAATTGTGATATTCCTAAAACTTCTGTATATTCAGAGTGGAACTCTTCTGAAACTCTCTTTTAAATTTATTTATTTTTATTTATTTATGGTTGTGTTGGGTCTTCGTTTCTGTGCGAGGGCTTTCTCTAGTTGTGGCAAGCGGGGGCCACTCTTCATCGCGGTGCGCGGACCTCTCACTATCGCGGCCTCTCTTGTTGCGGAGCACAGGCTCCAGACACGCTGGCTCAGTAATTGTGGCTCACGGACCCAGTTGCTCCGCAGCATGTGGGATCTTCCCAGACCAGGGCTCGAACCCGTGTCCCCTGCATTGGCAGGCAGATTCTCAACCACTGCGCCACCAGGGAAGCCCTGAACCTCTCTTTTAAATCAGAGTTTTCATCCACATTTTTCACAATAACATCCTCTCTGCCATCAAAATGAAGCATTTCTTAAAGGACTGTTCCACTACTATCCTTAGGAATTTCTCCCCAAGTGTTGACATCTATTCTGAGTTTTGATGCTGGTACTTTTTTTGATCTTTTCAGAAGGATTTAGTAGAAGATTTTTAGACAATAATCAGGATTCATAGTCCTTCCTCAAATAGTCCTTAAATGCTTTATTTACTGAAAAGTAAAGTAACAGTCCATTCATACCACAAGAAAAACAACCAAGTTCATGCATGCACAGGCAAAGACAACTGTATCATTATGGTGGCCTTTTGCAGTTTTGGTTGTATAAGGGTGAACCTAACTGCCTTCCTGGCCAACAGGAAGTGGAAGACATCATGGGTTGTAAGACACACCTTGTCATATGTTCGGTTCCCCTGAGGTGAGAATTTGTTTGAACTAGGGGGGAAAGAAAAAAACATGGTAGGAAAATAGAGAAATAGGACTGACACAAAGGGAAGGGAGAAAAGCCCACACAAGGGTGTGATGTCAAGCAAAGCCCATCCATCAGAAGGTGTGGAGGGGGGGATGGCACTTTAGCTCAGTCCCACAAGGGAGCTCTGGGGACAGTGTAAGTCCTCCTTCAGTTGTCCAAGTAGAGGCCAGGGAGCTGGAGTATTTATACCCCTGCACCAACAGTCATTGGTTAAGCATGGGAGGTCCGGGAGGGAGATATGAATTTCTAGGTCCTTCTAGCTCTGTGTAGGCAAAGTGGGTTCATGCAGCCCTACAACAAAGAGATGTAGGTGCTGGATGTTGGGAGTAAAATCACACAGAGCTAATGTTCATGAGAGTTGTAGAGGGATCCGAGAGCACTGACCACGACTGTTACACATCCCAGTTTCAAAGACATTTAAATGTGAAAAATATATGTCTTAGAACTGAGGAAATGTGGTACTAAGGAGGATAGGAGGACAGGAGTTGGATATCTAAACTATCCAGGACAGAAACTGTATTATTTACTCTGTGAAGTCAATCTTTAAGTCTATTCAAACTCCCTCAGCAATCTACACCAGTGCCATCTTTCCTGCCAATTTCAAAGAAATTAGAAACAAACCTCCCCCATCTGTGATATGAGGCTTCCCTAGAATTATTGATTAATTACCTAAGATATGATAAAAAAAATGTTTAAAACACAGTAATACTCTATGTTGGGGAGGGTACATGACATCAATATTCTCAAGTATTTTTAGGGCATTTATAAATCACTATAAACTTTCTGGAAATCAGTCTTGGAATACCTATCAAGAACTTTAAAAATATTCAAACTTCTTGACCCTATAGTTCTACTACTATGAATTTATCCTCACAAATGACCACAATTTTAGACCAGAAAAAAATTGTATTGAAAAGGTTTTCTGAAGCACTATGTAAAATAGAAATAAATACCTGTAGACCTCAAACCAGGAGAATATCTATTGATAAGTAAAATATATCTAACATGATGGAAAATATTTAATAATATTTAATGACCCAGGGAAAATGTCACAATATAACATTAAGTGGAAATAAAAGAAAACAGAAGTCTGTTTACAGTATGATACAACAGTATTTTATATATAAGTACCATAGAACTTGAAGAAAATATTAGATGACATTATTAGTGATATTTATTTTATTCATTATACTTTTCTATATTTTAAAAATTCTCTACAGTGAGTATTTTATAAGAAAAAATAAATGTTAGTAATTTTAGGTATGTATGGAAAAAATTATATGTGAGCTGATGATATTTTTTATTTCCCCTTCATTTCCTAGGAGAGTTTTGCTTTAGAACTCTGTACACAATCTGGTAAAAGTTTTTAATGCTATAACATAAGGGCTGGAAAAAGGACTGATTGGGCTGTGGGTATCAATGAGACCTGACCTGTATCCTCAATAATTAAATTGATTATTGTGGAAACAAAAAAAAATTTGCATTTAAAATTTCTCTCTACAGCACTTGTGTGGCCAGATTCACTGCCTTAATGCTTATTCAGGATTTTTCTCTTGCTAGAAAAATAGGATTGTCACAGATGTGATATTTCCTTTTTCATTCTCTAGGGTGGGCCAAGTTTGATGGTAGCATAAAGACTGAGACCTTCACTGCTACTGTGGATGTCAATTAAAATATTCCTGAGCAGTAGCATTGAGTAACCATCCTGCAGGACACCCCGAGTTTGCCATCTGTATCTTGCCATTTTCAAAGATCCTGGACCTATTTTCTCTCCACTGAAAATATTTATGCAGTAAAAACAGCAATGGATTCTAGCAGAGTTGATGTGTCATTAGGTTTTTCAGATTAATTCTTTGCACCTAGAGCCAGGTCTGAAGTATTCTGCCTTTGGACACAGTGCCTGGTACAGGACTCTGCCCTGAAAACCGAGCCTCTGAATAATGTCTTCACAAGAAGCGCAAAATCTTAGAGATGACATGGACTTGTAAATCCCTCTTATCCAACCATCTTTCCAATGAAAGGAGCCTTTTAAAGCACTCCTGACCAATAGCTATTCAGAGCGTTGCTGGGATACTCCTATTGAGGAGGAACTTGCTAACTCCTTAAAAAATTCTTATTTCCCTAAAGATGATTTTTTTAAAAAGTCATCTCATAACATTCATCAAAGACATTGATCCATCAACAAGAACCAACCTGTGACTTAGCCTCCTCACATGGATTTCCTTTGCTGGTGGGGATGCCTCCCCACCGGAGACGAGGCTGGATGCCAGTCCCTTTCACCCCCATCCCACCATGGTGTTTATAGTACATGTGAATAAGATACATGGCGCCATCTACACGGAAACTGTGACTCGTCTCATGTTAGGGGTTGGATCACACCCCCTCCCCAAATTCCCGAAGGCAACTAGGCTAACCACTATGCCACCAACCTCAGGGTGTGACCTTATTTGGAGATAAGCTCTTTACAAAGATAATGAAGTTAAAATGAGGTCATTGGGGTGAGCCTTAACCAATATCACTAGTGTCCTTATAAAAAGGGGAAATTTTGAAACATACAGACACACACAGGGAGAACACCGTGTGAAGACTGACTGATGTTACCACAAGCCAAGGAACTACCCGCAGCTAGGAGAGAGGCCTGGAGCAGAGCCTTCCCTAGAGCCTCCAGAAGGAGCATGGCCCTGCCAACACCTCCATCTCTTGGCTCCAGACTCCAGAATGTGAGACAACGCATTTCTGTTGTTTGTCATTCAGTTTGTAGTACTTTGTTCCAGCAGTCCTAGCAAACTAATACACCCTCCAAATCCAGAACTGCCCCTTCTAAATTAGAAAAACAGTAATAATCACAGTATTAGCTACCTGAGTGACTAATATCATTGTTGGTCATTCTTTGTGGAGGTGAGTTCTTGTCCTACTGAGATCAAAAGTTAGCTCTCCTGGAGGCACACCTCAGCCTCTTCCCTTGCTGTGTGAGCTCACAAGACAGACCACCATCTGATCCATTGTGGGTAACAGTAAGAACAAACCTCCAAGGGGCCCATTTGGGTGATGTTCAGGCCAATATTTAAGAGGCCCATGGTTGCACATTAGAATCACCTGGAGAGAATTTAAAAATCACAAAGCCTAGCCAGACCCCAGATCCATTAAACTGAATCCCTGGGAGTAGGACCCAGGCACCTATGTCTTGAAGATCCCCAAGGGATTACAGTGTGTAGCCAAGGTTGAGAATCATTGCCCTAGACTACCTTTGAATCCAGGTAACTGAAACTTCCCAGGGAGCAGCCTGCCGAAAATGAAAGTTACACTCTTGGTGCATATATTCTTAGAGTCACAAAATTGAAAGTGCAATCTCAACAATGCTTACAATCAGATACACACACGTACTCTCCAATTGCATGATTTCCTCTGATAAAACTTCCCCACTTTGCACATTTGAAAACTGCCGCTAAATTCCATTTTTTAAATGTCAATAATAATGCCACCAACTCACATTTATAGAGAATTTACAATTTAAAGTTTGCATCTCACGATAACCTGGTGAAGTAGTCAGGGTAAGCATTCTTTCTATTTTGCATATGAGAAAACTGAGGCTCAGATAAGTTATGTGACCTTCTCAAGCCATGTTACAGTTACCAACTTGTTCCAATTTCCCTGGGACTTCCCTGGTTTTAAAAACTGGAGGCCCCACATCTCGGGAGCCCCTCAGTCTTTGGCAAACCAGGGTGGCTGGTCACCCTGCACCTACAGCAAGAGGCTGAGTCCCAGTTACCTGCTCTGAAGAACTGTAGAGCATGTGTAAGCCAATCCCTCCTTTTGCAGGGAGAAGGAAAGACTTGTATGAGTCTCCAGAGCCCCTGCTGGATCGCCTTCCACTCTGAGATGGCTGTAAAGGGGCTACCAGGGCACAAAGAAAGAAAAGTGATGGGGTCTCCTCCCCCAACCATATTTATGGTACATTCCCTAGGATTCAAAATTCCCAGACTACAGAGCAGAAAGCTGTGTCAAGTTTGCTTCTGTTTTGTTTTGTTATTGTTGGGCTCATAGTTTTGGTTTATTTAATATTTTTTTAAATAATCATACAGAGAAATGACTTTCTTGGGGGTTGTAACAATTCTATGAATTTTTTAATGTAACATGTATAGACACATTTGACCACCACCATAATGAAGAAATAGAACAGTTTTATTGACCCACAAGCCCCTTCCTTCCGTCCTTTTGTAGACATACTTGCCCCATCCCCAAATTCTGGCAATCACTGCTCTATTCTCCATAACTTTTGGAGAATAATTCCATAATTTTTGTCTTTTTGAGAATATATAAATAATCATAGAGTGTGTAAACTCCTGAGACTGGCTTCTTTTACTCAGCATAATGCCTCTGAGATTCATCCAGGTCATTGCATGTATCAAGTTTGTTCATTTTCATTACTGAGTAGTATTCCATTGTATGGGTGGACCACAGTTTATTCATGCATTCACCTACTGAAAGACATTTGGGTTGTTTCCAGGTTTTGCTGATAATGAATAGAGCTGTTATAAACATTCATGTTTTGGTGTTTGTTTGTTTTTCAATTGTGGTTAAAAAAAAATCCCACATAATATAAAATTTGTGTACTGGTTTTTATATAAACATAAGAGTTCACTTCTCTAAGGGAAATATCCAGAGGCAACATTGCTTGAGCATGTGTTCTGTTCACTTTTTATTGCTGCCATAACAAATTATCACAAACTTAGTAGATTAAGCAATACAAATTTATTATTATTTCACAGTTCCATAAGTCAGAAGCCTAAAATGGGTCTTAGCAGGCTAAATCCAAGCTGTTAGTAGGGCTGCATTCTTTTCTGGAAGCTGTAGGAAAGAACTCACTTTCTTGCTCATTCAGTTACTGGCAGAATTCAGTTCCTTGCAGTTGTAGAACTAAGAACACTATTTACTTCCTTGGCTCATGGCCCCCTTGCTGCCCTTTCAAAGCCATTCACATCACATCTCTCTCCGACCCAGACAAGAAAGAGTCTCTGCTTTTAAGGACTCAGTTGATTTGATTAGATTGGGCCCACCCAGATAATCCAAGATAATGTCACCATTTCGAAGTCCATACCCTGGGGAGTGGACAAGATGGCAGAGTAGGGAGACCCTGAGCTCACCTCCTCCCAGAGACACACCAAAATTACGACTATTTGCATAGCAGCTATTGATGAGAAAAACCAGAGGACGAGCAGGAAGAATCTTCTACAACTAAAGATATAAAGAAGGAAACACAATAAGATGGGTAGCAAGGGTGGAGGTGGGATATAGTCAAGACCATACCCCTGTTGGGTGACACACAAATGAGAGGATAATTATAATCGCAGAAGTTGTCCCTAAGGAGCAAGTGGCCCAAGTCCCACATTGGGCTCCCCAGCCCAGGGGTCTTGCACTAGGAAGATGAGCCCCCAGAACATTTGGCTTTGAATGCCTGTGGGTAACCCAGAGGGCTGTGAGAATTAGAGGATCTACCCTTAAAGGGCCCACACAAAATCTCACGCACTCCAGGACCCAGGGCAGAAGCAGTAATTTGAAAGGAGCCTGGTTCAGACCCACCTGCTGATTTTAGAGAGCCTCCCAAGAGGCAGGAAGCAACTGAAGCTCACCCTGGGACATAGACACAGGTGGCAGTCATTTTGGGGAACTTGTCCTACCTACCATGTGGACACTGGTGCTGGCAAGCCACATTTTGGAATCCCACCTCTAGCTTATTAGCTCTGAGACCCAGACCCACCCACTAGACTGTCAGCACCAATACTGGGACACCTCAGGCCAAGCAAATAGCTTGGCCCACCAACCAGCAGTCCTAAGACTCCCTGAGCTTGCGGCTGCCCAGACCTGGCCCTGTCCACAACAGGGCCCAGGACCTAGCCGCACACACCAGTGCACCAGCACTATGCCCTGAATCCCAAGACCCCTGCAGCAGGAGACCCTGGGACTGGCTCCACCCACCAGTGAGCCAGCAAGAGCTCTGGGACCAGCCTCACACACCAATGTGTAGGCACCAGCCCTCGGACCCCCTGAGCCCCAGCCCTGCCCACCAGCAGGCTGAAAACACCAGCCCCAGGACCCCCAGGACCCTGTAGCCAGAGACTTTGGGACCTGACTCTGCCCACCAGTCAGCTGGCACTAGCCCCAGGACCCTCTGGGACTTGGCCCTGCCCGTCAGTGGGCCAATACCAGTTCTGGGACCCCCTGAGCCCTGCAGCCAGAGACCCCAGGACCTGGTTCCATCAACCAGTGGGCAGGCACTAGCCCCAGGATCTGGCCTCACACACCAGTGGGTGGACGTCAGCCCCAGGACCACCACATCTCCACATCCTGCTGTATCAGGACCCAGCCCATCCAACATCATGCCAGCACCAGCCCCAGGACCCCCTTGACCCCAGCCCCCCCCCACCAGTGGGTGGATATCAGATCTGAGACACCTTGGAATCCTCAGTCAGCCACCCCAGGATCCAGCTCCACTTACCAGCAGGTGGACACTAGATTTAGGACATGCCAGACCCCACAGCCAGCCACGTCAGGAACTGGACCCACTCACCATCAGGCCAACACTAGATCCAGGACCACCAGCCCACAACCGCACCCTTCAGAATAGGACTCTGTCCACCAGAGGTCCATCACTAGCCCCAGGACTCCCTGGAGCCTGCAGCCAGCAGCTTGTGACCCAGTCCCACCCACCAGTGGCCAGAAGTTTCCACAAGGCCGGTCTTGGCAAGCAACCAGACTGGGGACCAGCCACACCTACTAGACCACAGCCTACCACAACAGAAGGACCCACACAGCCCCAAAATAAGGCACCCCTAAAGCATATATCTCTGGTGATCAGAGTGGAGTGCACTGCATAGGATGTCTCCTACAAAAGGCCACTTCTCCAAAGTTGGGAAATGTAACCAACCTACAAAATACATATATATAAAAACAGAAAATTAAGCAAAAAGAGGCAACAGAGCAATATGTAAATGAAGGAACAAGATTAAAACCCCAGAACAAGAACTGAGTGAAATGGCATTAGGCAATCTACCTGATAAAAGTATTCAAGGTAATGGTCATAAACATGTTCAAAGAAACTCCAGAGGAGATTGTATGAACAGAGTGAGAAGTTAGAATTTTTTAACAAAGAGCTAGAAAATATATAGAAGAACCAAACAGAGATAAGGACTATAATAATTAAAATGAAAAATACACTAAAAGCAAATAACAGTAGATTAGATGATACAGAAGAACAGATGAATGAGCTGGAAGACAGAGGATTGGAAATCACTGAAGCTGAACAGAAAAAATGAAAAAGAATAAAAAGAAATGAGGACAGTTTAAGAGACCAACATCAAGCATACTAACAGTCACAGTATAGGGGTC
Organism: Balaenoptera physalus; assembly: GCF_965194825.1. NCBI lineage: Eukaryota > Metazoa > Chordata > Mammalia > Artiodactyla > Balaenopteridae > Balaenoptera > Balaenoptera physalus. The sequence goes on from NC_138901.1 coordinate 36,018,738, forward strand.
CCAGAAGGAAAAGAGAGAGTACAGGGAGCAGAGAATATATCTGAAGACATAATAGCTGAAAGCTTCCCTTACCTGGGAAAGGAAACACACATCCAGGTCCAAGAAGCACAGAGAGTTCCAAACAGGATCAACTCAAAAAGGACCACACCAGGGCTTCCATGGTGGTGCAGTGGTTAAGAATCTGCCTGCCAATGCAGGGGACACAGGTTCAAGCCCTGGTCTGGAAAGATCCCACATGCCGTGGAGCAACTAAGCCCATGTGCCACAACTACTGAGCCTGAGCTCTAGAGCCTGTGAGCCACAACTACTGAGCCCACGTGCCACAACTAGTGAAGCCTGCGTGCCTAGAGCCCGTGCTCTGCAACAAGAGAAGCCACCACAATGAGAAGCCCACACACCACAATGAAGAGTAGCCTCCACTCGCCACAACTAGAGAAAGCCCATGCACAGCAACAAAGACCCAATGCAGCCAAAAATTAAAAAATAAATAAATAAATAAAGACTACACCAAGACATGTTGTAATTAAAATAGCAAAAATTAAAGGTAAAGAGAACATTAAAAACAGCAGAAGAAAAGTAACAATTTATGTATTGGGTTGGCCAAAATTTTCATTTAGGTTTTTCTGTAACGTCTTACAGAAAAACCCGAATGAACTTTTTGGCCAACCCAATATGAGGGAGCCACCTCCTAGAGTAATGAAAATAAAAACAAAAATAAACAAATGGGACCTAATTAAACTTAAAAGCTTTTGCACAGCAAAGGAAACCATAAATAAAACCAAAAGACAACCCACAGAATGGGAGAAAATATTTGCAAATGAAGTGACCAACAAGGGATTAATCTCCAAAATATACAAACAGCTCACACAGCTCTATGTCAAAAAAAAAAAACAAACACCAAACAACCCAATCAAAAAATGGGCAGAAGATATAAATAGACATTTCTCGAAAGAAGACATACAGATGGCCAAAAGCAGGTGAAAAGATGCTCAAATCACTAATTATCAGAGAAACGCAAATCAAAACTACAATGAAGTATCACCTCACACCAGTCAGAATGGATATCATCAAAAAGTCTACAAACAATACATGCTGCAGAGGGTGTGGAGAAAAGAGAACCCTCCTACACTGTTGGTAGGAATGTAAATTGGTGCAACCACTATGAAGAACAGTATGGAGGTTCTTTAAAATACTAAAAATAGAGCTACCATATGATCCAGCAATCCCACCCCTGGTCATATATCCAGAGAAAACCATGGTTCCAAAGTATACATGCACCCCAATGTTCACTGCAGCACTATTTACAATAAACAAGATATGGAAGCAACCTAAATGTCCATCAGCAGAGGAATGGATAAAGAAGATGTGGTACATATATACAATGGAATATTACTCTGCCATAAAAAAGAACAAAATAATGCCATTTGCAGCAACATGGATGGACCTAGAGATTATCACACTAAGTAAAGTAAGTCAGACAAAGACAAATATCATATGATATCACTCATATGTGGAATCTAATTTTTAAAAAGGGATACCAATGAACTTATTTACAAAATGAAAACAGACTTACAGATATCGAAAACAAACATGGTTACCAAAGGGGAAACGTGAAAGGGAGGGTTAAATAAGGAGCTTGGGATTAACATACATACAGTACTATATATAAAATAGATAACCAACATGGACCTACTGTATAGCACAGGGAACTCTACTCAGTATTCTGTGATAACCTATATGAGAAAATAATCTGAAAAAAATGAATATATGTGTATGTATAACTGAATCACTTTGCTGTACCCCTGAAACTAACAAAACATTGTAAATCAACTATAATCCAATAAAATTTATAAAATAAATAAATAAATATAACATAAAATAAATAAATATAAAATAAAAATAAAATATAATATAATATAAAATAAATAATATAAAAATGATATAAAATAAATATAAAATAAAATAATAAATAAATATAAAATAAAATATTTTTAAATATAAAAATTAAAATAAATATAAAATAAATCATTCTCCTATCAATAAATAATGTGATGATTTTAAACCTGAAAAAATCATACAATCATCTCAATAGATGCAGAAAAACCTTTTAATAAAATTTAACATCCATTTATGATAAGAATTCTCAACAAAGTGGATATAGACAGAACATACCTCAACATAATAATGACAAGCCCACAGGTAACATCAGACTCAATGGTGAAAAGCTGAAACCATTTCCTCTATGATGAGAAACAAGACAAGGATGCCCATTCTCTCCACTTTTATTCAACATATTATTGGAAGTCCTAGCCACAGCAATGGGACAAGAAAAAGAAATAAAAGGAATACCTGTTGGAAAGGAGGAAGTAAAACTGTCACTGTTTGCAGATGACAAGATACTATACATAGAAAATCTTAAAAACACAACCAAAAAACTGCTAGAGCGCATCAATTAATTTGGAAAAGTTTCAGGGTGCAAAATTAATATACAGAAACATGTTGCATCTGTATACACTAACAATGAAATATCAGAAAGAGAAATTACAGAAACAATCCCATTTACAATTGCATCAAAAAGAATAAACTACCTAGGAATAAATCTAACTAAGGAGGCAAAGACCTGTACTCAGAGAACTATTAAAACACTGATGAAAGAAATTGAAAATGACACAAGGAGATGGAAACACATACTATGTTCATGGATTGGAGGGATTAATATTGTTAAAATGACCATACTACCCAAGGCAATCCACAGATTCAATGCAATCTCTATCAAAATACCAATTGCATTTTTCACAGAACTAGAACAAATAATTCTAAAACTTATATGGAAACACAAAAGACCCAGAATAGCCAAAACAATCTTGAAAAAGAGAATGAAGCTGGAGGTATCATGCTCCCTGATTTCAAACTCTCCTTCAGAGCTACAGTAATCAAAACAGTATGGTACTGGCACAAAAACAGACATATAGATCAATGGAACAGAGTCAAGAGCCCAGAAATAAGCCCACACTTATAAGGGCAATTAATCTATCCCTATATTCCATTAAGAGAATACGATTTTTGCTCTATTAAAAAAATTGTTATTAAGATTACATGATCTTAAAGGAAAACCCTGATGCCTAACCTCATGGCATCTACAACTCCTTTCACACCAATGTCCCTTCTAACAAACGTTGTGTGACTGTGGATGTGGCCTTCACAAAGAACCATTAGGGGAGTCAAATGACAGGAAGTCAAAGTGAACTGGAAGGAATTTTTTTGAACACTGCAGAACCATTCCTAAACAGGGGGGAGAGATTTTCCTTACCAGTGAATTAAATAGATATATAGACACCAAATCTGCTTAGAACAATATGACTTCTCAGATCTAAGGATACCTGGTGATGCCCATAGACAAAACACTGAAAATTAAGCAGAGGGAGGAAATTATATTGCCAGCCTTCTGGAAATTCTTGTCTACATCTGTACAATATGGGAGCAACCTGGAGCTGTCTTGAGAATTACCTCCAAGAATCTAAAGTTGCTAGAAACCGTCCCAGAGAATTTGAAAATCCTAATCTTACCTGTACCAAATAGAATACTTTGTTAGAAACCTGGCAGGAAACAGAAGCCACCACAGATGGTCCAAATGAAGATGCTACTTATGGAGATATGGTGAGGGTTCATGGAAGAAGCAAGTGATGGTGAAGCACACAGAAACTGACAAGAGTTAGAAGCTATTTCTACTTTTAGGGCTGAGGGATAAAGGAAAACATAATGTTGCTCAAGTCTGAGCACCAGACGGTAGAGGAGAAGGTTCCATGTTGGAGGGACGCAGCTACTCTCAGAACATGGTGTCAAAGCAAGAAGGGGCAGAAAGGGAGGGGATCTGTCCTGACCTTTCTCTCCTCCCACCCTCCCTTCTCCTGTGGGTACTCCTCGCTGCTGGAATGAAGTCAGCCCAAAACAACCAGCAGGAGAGCTGAAGGCTCCTCTTCTTCCTGGGGCTGAGAAGGCAGATGGAAGATAATCAGCCTCAGGAGTAATCCAGGGATTCCTGATCTGTGTGCAACAGAGCATCTGCTATCTGAGAAATGTCATCAGAATGAGTAAATGAACCATTCATTCCTTGATGGATAATTCCTGCCCCCCTTCTAGGTGCATAGGTGCTGCCCATCAGTGAGATGCACACAGTCCTCACTCTCACCAAGCTTACAGCCCAGTGGGAGTGGCAGTCAAACAGACCCAGCAGAGGGTGTGACAGATGCACAGAGTAGAGCCAGCTAACCCAGATATAAGAGATCAGAGAGAGGTTCTTGGAGGAAGTTATATCTAAAGGGAGATTTAAATAATGCGTAAGTAGAGAGGGCCTCCTGAGTAATGGCAGGGAGGTGAGATCGAGGATGATACAGTGGGATTCAGTATAGCCAGAGCATAGCTTTGGGAGTGGACAATGGGATGGGGGCAATGGGAATGGCCTGGAAGAAGTCTAGAGAGGTGAGAAGGGCCAGATCTCAAAAAAAACCTTGTGAACATGCTAAGAATAAGAATATCATTCTTATTAGAATAAGAATATCAAAGGTGGGAAGGCACGTTAGTAATTTAGAAATAGGAGAATGCCACATGTTGAGCCCTAGAGCACTAAGAAAAAAAAAAAGGCCTAAGTAACAGCTTTCTAACCCTCTAGGCTAGGACTGTGAGTATAGATAACCAAGAATAAGAATAAGTGTGAGGAATGGAACGATTATAAGCAGGGTAATGGCATAATCGGATGTTTTTTAAGGCTCTCCAAGGTGTGAAGGACAGATGGGCAAGGAACAAGTGTGGAAGGGGTTTTCACAGCCTGGCCCCTTCTCTGGCTGAGACCCTGGCCAAGTGCCTCAACAGCCCTGAGCTTCAGTTCCCTCACCCATATGACAAAAATAATCAGCCTTGCCCAACTGACCTCACTAGATTGGGGCAAGAATCAGAGGGACATGAACGGGCTCTGGCAACTATAAAGTGCAGTCAGAATTCCCACCAGTGTTGTGATGAAAAGAAAATGTGGCTGATACTGTTATATTTCCCAAGGAAATCTGCATGGTCCTCTGATCCATTTCCCAAAGACCAGAGAGGAAATTGAGAATGAAGCAGCCCCAGAGCCAGCACACTGAAAAGAGTGTGTGCATGCCATGGATTTTGAAATGGAGATCCCGTCCTCCCTGTTGTGTGGCACATGATCGCTGTTCAATAAATATGAATCGATGAATGGCTGAGTGAGGCTTTGTTTTGTTTTATTTTCATTTTTGCAAACTCTCTTATGACCACAGAGGGAAAGCTAAATTAATGCCATATGACTGTAAAAATCCCTCTGACATCTTTTACTGTAATGGAAGATGACAATGGTTATCAGAGCAGAAGGAACATGCTTGAGCGAAAGTAAACACCAAACACCTTTTGGGAAACAAAGCACCTCCTGATGACCTTTGCAGCTGTTCAGCTTCCTAAAGCACAGCAACCTGGAGTGTCATGGCAGTCTAACCAGGATTTCCTCGTGTTTCCAGGAGTGTGCCTCCTTCCTCTCCCTGGGTTGTGCAGAATTTTAAATGTCACAGTGATCACCTTTTTCCCCAGGATAACATGAAATAACATCGGAGCTTAATGGAGATGAACAAAAGATTAAATTCAGATGTTACTGATATATTACATTGGAGAAATTACATCTATTCCACAAGCTATAAACCCTCTGAATTTTGTAACACAATAAGAAATAAAATAGCAAAAGCTACTATTTCTGAGTCCCTGCCATGCATTCTACCCTATCCAAGTAATTCACACCTATCACCTCAGGTAATGCCCCTGACAGTCCTTCAAGGTAGGCATTATCATCTCCATTTAACACATAAATTCAGACAAACTCATTGACCTACTCAAAGCCACATGACTTGTGGATGTGTGAATGTCCCCCCACTTAAGCTCTATGGCCTTGGCAGAGTTATTTTACCTGCTCTAAGCCTCATCTGCAGAATGGAAATAACAAGATACTGAATTCATAAGAGTGTAGAAGATCATATTAAATGAGATGTTATGTGCAGCACTTTAGTGCAGGGCCTGCTACACAGTAATCACTTAGTGCATTAGTCAGTAATGATTACTGACTAATATGATTTATTATAAGGAACTGGCTCGTGCAATTATGTAGGCTGAGAAGTTCCACCATTTGCAAACTAGAGATTCAGGAGAGCCAGAGGTGTTGATCCAGTCTGAGTCCAAAGACCTGAGAACCAGGAGAGCCAAGTTCCAGTCTGAGTGCAAGAGAAAGCCAATGTCCAGGGTCCAGGAAAGCAGGTAAAGAGAGAGAATTCTTTCTTATTCAACCTTTTATGCTATTCAGGTCTTCAACGGATTGGATGAGGCCCACCCACATTGTGAAGGTCAATCTGTTTTACTCAGTCTACCAATTCAAATGTTAATCTTATCCAGAAATATCACCACAGACATGCCCAGAAATAATGTTTAACCAAGTATCTGACTAGTCTGTGGTCCAGTCAAGTTGACACATAAAATTAACCATCACACTTACTAAATGGTGCTTTGTATGCCTGGCATTCTATGTCTGTCTAGCCACTGTTTCATTTTGCCTCAAAACCAAAAAGAGTCACCAGTATAATGATAATGAAATCAAAATCCACATAAAATTTTTCTTCCCTTGGGGAATTTTTCAACATCTTGCATATTTAATTCATGGCAAGGGTTCCAAGCACTGGGACTGTTTTCCCTAAAACTCGGGAAAAGGTGGGAAGGCATGTTAGTAATTTAGAAATAGGAGAATGCCACATATTGAGCCCTAGAGCACTAAGAAAAAAAAAAGGCCTAAGTAACAGCTTTCTAACTCTCTAGGCTAGGGCTGTGAGTATAGATAACCAAGCAAGGAAAAGCTTAGACCATGAATTAAAAGTAGGCACTTCCTTGGGCTGAGGCATCTCATTAGATGCTCCCATATCACCCTAGGTAATAAGGAAAAAATTAGTTTAAATCTGAAGGCAAAAAGACATATATATGTATGTATGTATGTATTATGTATATATATGTATATATACATACCCATTGCACAAAATGTCCCATGGCATTTTTCTGCACCCAAACCTATATTTCATTTGCTGAGGTGCCCATTTTCTACTCACCACCTTCATTTTTTTTTTTTTTTAATAAATGTATTTATTTATTTATTTTTGGCTGTGTTGGGTCTTTGTTGCTGTGCGCAGGCTTTCTCCAGTTGCGGGGAGTGGGGGCTGCTCTTCATTGTGGTGCGTGGGCTTCTCATGGCGGTGGCTTCTTGTTGCAGAGCATGGGCTCTAGGTGCGCGGGCTTCAGTAGTTGTGACATGCAGGCTCAGTAGTTGTGGCTCGCGGGCTCTAGGGTGATGCCTCAGTAGCTGTGGTGCACGGGCTTAGTTGCTCCACGGCATGTGGGATATTCCCAGACCAGGGCTCGAACCCGTGTCCCCTGCACTGGCAGGCGAATTCTTAACCACTGTGCCACCAGGGAAGTCCCACCACCTTCATTTCTGATGGTGGAGTTAGAAAGAGCTGAGCTTGAAATGCAGCCCTGCCACATTCTAGCCATGTTACCTTGAGCCAAATACTCATCTCTGAGCTTCAGAGACTCCCTCCATTGGGCATAAACTCCACAGAGCCCTTAGGAAAGTTAAGGAAAGTACTTATTGTGTTTGGCGCTTAATAAGGACTCCATAAATGTGAGCTTCCTTTCCACTCTCCATCTCCCAGCTCAATAAGGGAAAAAGTAAACTTTTCTTAAATTACTGTTGTTTTTAGATGACTGAAAGATGACATTCATTCTTCTCTGTATAAGGAGATAGCTGGAACTGAAAAGAACATCAACTCCACTGGTTATCAAACCATATTCTACTGAGCCTTCTTAAGGCTTGTGGGATAAGAGAGCACATTTGGGTAAGATTTCCACCCTACCCAACCTTCCACTTCAACTAGAGTTCATTTTACTTGTTTTGTGTATGCCTGCTTCCATTTAAGATTTAATTTTAACAAAAGATTCCTCAGAGAATAATTGCAAACCACTGATCTAATGCAAATCCATTTTAGAGATGAGGAAACAAAGACTCCAAAGGTAAGGTAACCACCCCTACAACCATTTGAGACAGAGTCAGAATTAGAACACAGGTTCTTGGACTCCTAAGTCACTGTGCTGTCATTTTAAGCTATAGCATCTCACTATGACTGATGTGGGAATGGTAATGTGGTGTGGAAAGAGAGCCTCCATCATCACAGGGAAACACAGGGTTGGCCAAGGTTTACATTGAGGGGAGTGTCCCATGAAGAGACTCCAGAGGGAGGAGAGACAGTTTTGCTTGCAGCCCAGAGGTCATGATGGATACCTAGGCTGCCTCACATGCCTATGGAAGTCCAAACCCCCTTCTGGGTTTCTATTCCAAGAATCATCCTACACCATGTCGATTGACACAAAATAAGCCATGTTTTGCTTTCTACTATAAAGGCTGAGTTTATTCAATCTTACTGAAGATGGTGGGAAGGTGGAAGGGGAAGTAGAGGTACAGGTGTCATACAACTACACTCATAACCTCTATCACACTGGCATCTATCTTTATCAACCTTTCCCTTTGTTTCCCCTCACCTCCTCCATCTATGATTGCCACATAAAACTCCAAATTCTTATCCTATTTTGTAGTTATTCAGTTTTTCTCCCCTCTTGAATATCCAAATCTATCAAGGTATTTACCAATTTGAAAAAGTCTTCCTGCTATTAATAACCACATTTCTTAGATAAAGTGTGGTTAGATAGAAAAAACTTTAAACAAAACCTGAAATTAAATTTTATCCTATTATAGGAAAAACAGAGGCATCTATGATAAAATGAGAAATTATAGCAGTGGTCCTGAATTTTTTCTATGTAAATTTCACCTTCCCTCTGGAGTGCTCTCATAATTCTTCTTGCCACTATCTTGCCCAGACCCTGGAAAATGTTACATTTACCTTAAAAACCCACTGCACAAGCTTGGACCTAATTTCTTTTTTTTTTTTTTTTTCACACATACACACTGTATTTTATTTTTACAAGAGATAAATATACTGACACCAAGCATTGTACATGGATGACCACAACAAAAGCAACAATGATTGCCATTACCAAACATGAAACACACTCATACTATGTCATAATATTGACATTCAGTCCAGTAATCCTCCACTGTAACAGCTCCTTTACTTTGAAGTGAAAATTGATTTGTATATTCTTTGCCTCTGAGTCCTCGTGGGATTTTTTTTTTTTTTAATTCAGACAGAAAGTCACAAAAATTATACTCATCCTCATCAGTTCACTCAGTCCCATGTAATTAATTTTTTTTTCATCTTGATCTTTTGTTAGCACTTTTATGAGTTCATCAGTTTTTCATTAGAGTTCTGAAAATGCTTATTCATTCAGTTCAGCAGTACAGTCAGTTACCAGAAACCTGTACTTGTCAGAGTCTTTTCCATGAATTTCTTGAAGATGAAACCCTTTTATAGGAACATATTTGCAAAATCATCAGAGTACACCCAGAACTGTCTGTAAATGACAAAAGACTTAAAAATGACCACGGTTAAAGATTTGATGAAAGTTCATAATAATGCAGTTGACAAGAAAATTAGTTATTTCTGAGATATACATTTTAAAGTAATAACTAGGATTATGACTTATAACATTATACCAGAACATATAAGATTTTTAGAAATTTCATGTAATGTCTGAAACATTTATATTAACATATTTCCATACATATTTCCATACAAATACAAATATAAGATTTTTAGAAATTTCACGTAATGTCTGAAACATTTATATTGACATATTTCCATACATATTTCCATACAAATACAAATATAAGATTTTTAGAAATTTCATGTAATGTCTGAAACATTTATATTAACATATTTCCATACAAATAACCCAGTGAAAGTTTAGTATTAGTTGTTTTGTTTGCTTTTTTATACTGCAGGTTCTTATTAGGCATCAATTTTATACACATCAGTGTATACATGTCAATCCCAATCGCCCAATTCAGCACACCACCATCCCCACCTCACCACAGTTTTCCCCCCTTGGTGTCCATATGTCCATTCTCTACATCTGTGTCTCAACTTCTTCCCTGAAAACTGGCTCATCTGTACCATTTTTCTAGGTTCCACATACATGCATTAATATATGATATTTGTTTTTCTCTTTCTGACTTACTTCACTCTGTATGACAGTCTCTAGATCCATCCACGTCTCAACAAATGACTCAATTTCGTTCCTTTTTATGGCTGAGTAACATTCCATTGTATATATGTACCACAACTTCTTTATCCATTTGTCTGTTGATGGGCATTTAGGTTGCTTCCATGATCTGGCTATTGTAAATAGTGCTGCAATGAACATTCGGGTGCATGTGTCTTTTTGAATTACGGTTTTCTCTGGGTATATACCCAGTAGTGGGATTGCTGGGTCATATGGTAATTCTATTTTTAGTTTTTTAAGGAACCTCCATATTGTCCTCCATAGTGGCTGTATCAATTTACATTCCCACCAACAGTGCAAGAGGGTTCCCTTTTCTCCACACCCTCTCCAGCATTTGTTGTTTGTCGATTTTCTGATGATGCCCATTCTAACAGGAGTGAGGTGATACCTCATTGTAGTTTTGATTTGCATTTCTCTAATAATTAGTGATGTTGAGCATCTTTTCATGTGCTTCGTGGCCGTCTGTATGTCTTCTTTGGAGAAATGTCTATTTAGGTCTTCTGCCCATTTTTGGATTGGGGTGTTTGTTTCTTTGATATTGAGCTGAATGAGCTGTTTATATATTTTGGAGATTAATCCTTTGTCCGCTGATTCATTTGCAAATATTTTCTCCCATTCTAAGGGTTGTCTTTTCGTCTTGTTTATGGTTTCCTTTGCTGTGCAAAAGCTTTGAAGTTTCATTAGGTGCCACTTGTTTATTTTTGTTTTTATTTCCATTACTCTAGGAGGTGGATCAAAAAAGATCTTGCTGTGATTTATGTCAAAGAGTGTTCTTCCTATGTTTTCCTCTAAGAGTTTTATAGTGTCCAGTCTTATATTTAGGTCTCTAATCCATTTTGAGTTTATTTTTGTGTATGGTGTTAGGGAGTATTCTAATTTCATTCTTTTACATGTAGCTGTCCAGTTTTCCCAGCACCACTTATTGAAGAGACTGTCTTTTCTCCATTGTATATCTTTGCCTCCTTTGTCATAGATTAGTTGACCATAGGTGCGTGGGTTAATCTCTGGGCTTTCTATCTTGTTCCATTGATCTATGTTTCTGTTTCTGTGCCAGTACCATATTGTCTTGATTACTGTAGCTTTGTAGTATAGTCTGAAGTCAGGGAGTCTGATTCCTCCAGCTCCATTTTTTTGCCTCAAGACTGCTTTGGCTATTCGGGGCCTTTTGTGTCTCCATACAAATTTTAAGATGATTTGTTCTAGCTCTGTAAAAAATGCCATTGGTAATTTGATAGGGATTGCATTGAATCTGTAGATTGCTTTGGGTAGTATAATCATTTTCACAATGTTGATTCTTCCAATCCAAGAACATGGTATATCTCTCCATCTGTTGGTATCATCTTTAATTTCTTTCATCAGTGTCTTATAGTTTTCTGCATACAGGTCTTTTGTCTCCCTAGGTAGGTTTATTCCTAGGTATTTTATTCTTTTTGTTGCAATGGTAAATGGGAGTGCTTCCATAATTTCTCTTTCAGATTTTTCATCATTAGTGTATAGGAATGCAAGAGATTTCTGTGCATTAATTTTGTATCCTGCAACTTTACCATATTCATTAATTAGCTCTAGCAGTTTTCTGGTGGCAGTTTTAGGATTCTCTATGTATAGTATCATGTCATCCGCAAACAGTGACAGTTTTACTTCCTCTTTTCCAATTTGTATTCCTTTTATTTCTTTTTCTTCTCTGATTGCCGCGGCTAGGACTTCCAGAACTATGTTGAATAATAGTGGTGAGAGTGGACATCCTTGTCTCGTTCCTGATCTTAGAGGAAATGCTTTCAGTTTTTCACCATTGAGAATGATGTTTGCTGTGGGTTTGTCATATATGGCCTTTATTATGTTGAGGTAGGTTCCCTCTATGCCCACTTTCTGGAGAGTTTTTATCAGAAATGGGTGTTGAATTTTGTCAAAAGCTTTTTCTGCATCTATTGAGATGATCATATGGTTTTTATTCTTCAATTTGTTAATATGCTGTATCACATTGATTGATTTGCGTATATTGAAGAATCCTTGCATCCCTGGGATAAATCCCACTTGATCGTGGTGTATGATCCTTTTAATGTGTTGTTGGATTCTGTTTGCTAGTATTTTGTTGAGGATTTTTGCATCTATATTCATCAGTGATATTGGTCTGTAATTTTCTTTTTTTGTAGTGTCTTTGTCTGGTTTTGGTATCAGGGTGATGGTGGCCTCATAGAATGAGTTTGGGAGTGTTCCTTCCTCTGCAATTTTTTGGAAGAGTTTGAGAAGGATGGGTGTTAGCTCTTCTCTAAATGTTTGATAGAATTCACCTGTGAAGCCATCTGGTCCTGGACTTTTGTTTGTTGGAAGATTTTTAATCACAGTTTCAATTTCATTACTTGTGATTGGTCTGTTCATATTTTCTGTTTCTTCCTGATTCAGTCTTGGAAGGTTATAGCTTTCTAAGAATTTGTCCATTTCTTCCAGGTTGTCCATTTTATTGGCATAAAGTTGCTTATAGTAGTCTCTTAGGATGTTTTGTATTTCTGCAGTGTCTGTTGTAACTTCTCCTTTTTCATTTCTGATTTTATTGATTTGAGTCCTCTCCCTCTTTTTCTTGATGAGTGCGGCTAATGGCTTATCAATTTTGTTTATCTTCTCAAAGAACCAACTTTTAGTTTTATTGATCTTTGCTATTGTTTTCTTTGTTTCTATTTCATTTATTTCTGCTCTGATCTTTATGATTTCTTTCCTTCTGCTAACTTTGGGTTTTGTTTGTTCTTCTTTCTCTAGTTTCTTTAGGTGTAAGGTTAGATTGTTTACTTGAGATTTTTCTTGTTTCTTTAGGTAGGCTTGTATAGCTCTAAACTTCCCTCTTAGAACCGCTTTTGCTGCATCCCATAGGTTTTGGGGCGTCGTGTTTTCATTGTCATTTGTCTCTAGGTATTTTTTTATTTCCTCTTTGATTTCTTCAGTGATCTCTTGGTTATTTAGTAACGTATTGTTTAGCCTCCATGTGTTTGTCTTTTTTACGTTTTTTTCCCTGTAATTCATTTCTAATCTCATAGCGTTGTGGTCAGAAAAGATGCTTGGTATGATTTCAATTTTCTTAAATTTACTGAGGCTTGATTTGTGACCCAAGATGTGATCTATCCTGGAGAATGTTCCGTGCGCACTTGAGAAGAACGTGTAATCTGCTGTTTTTGGATGGAATGTCCTATATATATCAATTAAATCTATCTGGTCTATTGTGTCATTTAAAGCTTCTGTTTCCTTATTTAATTTCATTTTGGATGATCTGTCCATTGGTGTAAGTGAAGTGTTAAAGTCCCCCACTATTATTGTGTTACTGTCGATTTCCTCTTTTATAGCTGTTAGCAGTTGCCTTATGTATTGAGGTGCTCCTATGTTGGGTGCATATATATTTATAATTGTTATATCTTCTTCTTGGATTGATCCCTGGATCATTATGTAGTGTCCTTCCTTGTCTCTTGTAACATTCTTTATTTTAAAGGCTATTTTATCTGATATGAGTATAGCTACTCCAGCTTTCTTTTGATTTCCATTTGCATGGAATATCTTTTTCCATCCCCTCACTTTCAGTCTGTATGTGTCCCTAGGTCTAAAGTGGGTCTCTTGTAGACAGCATATATATGGGTCTTGTTTTTGTATCCATTCAACCAGTCTATGTCTTTTGGTTGGGGCATTTAATCCATTCACGTTTAAGGTAATTATCGATATGTATGTTCCTATGACCATTTTCTTAATTGTTTTGGGTTTGTTTTTGTAGGTCCTTTTCTTCTCTTGTGTTTCCCACTTAGAGAAGTTCCTTTAGCATTTGTTGTAGAGCTGGTTTGGTGGTGCTGAATTCTCTTAGCTTTTGCTTGTCTGTAAAGCTTTTGATTTCTCCATCAAATCTAAATGTGATCCTTGCCTGGTAGAGTAATCTTGGTTGTAGGTTCTTCCCTTTCATCACATTAAGTATATCATGCCACTCCCTTCTGGCTTGCAGAGTTTCTGCTGAGAAATCAGCTGTTAACCTTATGGGAGTTCCCTTGTATGTTATTTGTCGTTTTTCCCTTGCTGCTTTCAATAATTTTTCTTTGTCTTTAATTTTTGCCACTTTGATTACTATGTGTGTCGGCGTGTTTCTCCTTGGATTTATCCTGTATGGGACTCTCTGTGCTTCCTGGACTTGGGTGGCTATTTCCTTTCCCATGTTAGGGAAGTTTTCAACTATAATCTCTTCAAATATTTTCTCTGGTCCTTTCTCTCTCTCTTCTCCCTCTGGGACCCCTATAATGCGAATGTTGTTGTGTTTAATGTTGTCCCAGAGGTCTCTTAGGCTGTCTTCATTTCTTTTCATTCTTTTTTCTTTAGTCTGTTCTGCAGCAGTGAATTCCACCATTCTGTCTTCCAGGTCACTTATCCGTTCTTCTGCCTCAGTTATTCTGCTATTGATTCCTTCTAGTGTAGTTTTCATTTCAGTTATTGTATTGTTCATCTCTGTTTGTTTGTTCTTTAATTCTTCTAGGTCGTTGTTAATCATTTCTTGCATCTTCTCAATCTTTGCCTCCATTCTTATTCCGAGGTCCTGGATCATCTTCACTATCATTATTCTGAATTCTTTTTCTGGAAGGTTGCCTATCTCCCCTTCATTTAGTTGTTTTTCTGGGGTTTTTTCTTGTTCCTTCATCTGGTACATAGCCCTCTGCCTTTTCATCTTCTCTATCTTTCTGTAACTGTGGTTTTTGGTCCACAGGCTGCAGGATTGTAGTTTTTCTTGCTTCTGTTGTCTGCCCTCTGGTGGTTGAGGCTATCTAAGAGGCTTGATGGGAGGCTCTGGTGGTGGGTAGAGCTGACTGTTGCTGTGGTGGCCAGAGCTCAGTAAAACCTTAATCCACTTGACTGTTGATGGGTGGGGCTGGGTTCCCTCCCTGTTGGTTGTTTTGCCTGAGGCAACCCAACACTGGAGCCTACCCGTGCTCTTTGTGGGGTTAATGGCAGACTCTGGGAGGGCTCACGCCAAGGAGAACTTCCCAGAACCTCGGCTGCCAGTGTCCTTATCCCCACGGTGAAACAAAGCCACCACTCGCCTCTGCAGGAGACCCCCCAACACCAGCAGGTAGGTCTGGTTCAGTCTCACCCAGGGTCACTGCTCCTTCCCCTGGGTCCCGATGCACACATTACTTTGTGTGTGCCCTCCAAGAGTGGGGTCTCTGTTTCCCCCAGTCCTGTCAAAGTCCTGCAATCAATTCCCACTAGGCTTCAAAGTCTGATTCTCTAGGAATTCCTCCTCCCGTAGCCGGACCCCCAGGTTGGGAAGCCTGACGTGGGGCTCAGAACCTTCACTCCAGTGGGTGGATTTCTGTGGTATAAGTGTTCGCCAGTCTGTGAGTCACCCACCCAGCAGTTATGGGATTTGATTTTACTCTGATTGCGCCCCTCCTACCGTCTCACTGTGGCTTCTCCTCTGTCCTTGGACGTGGGGTATCCTCCTTGGTGAAGTCCAGGGTCTTCCTGTCAATGATTGTCCAGCAACCAGTTTTGATTCTGGTGCTCTCGCAAGAGGGAGTGAGAGCACGTCCTTCTACTCCGCCATCTTGGTTAATCCTTCGGACCTAATTTCTCTCCTTGGTTCCTTTAGGCAGCACAGGGAGGGGGCAATTTCATTTTAAGCTAATTAAATAGCTTCTGAAATGGTGAGCTAAGTAGTCTGTCCAACACACTCACTGAGGACAATTAAACAATCTGGACAACATTTTATTTTAATCTGCCTGCAGTCAATGGAGAGCTAAAAAGCAATGAGAAATCATAAGACTGAGATCTGAAAGAAGATGGAAACCAACAGAGTTAAGTTCAACAACTGGACCTCTTTACCCTTAGTGTATATGCTGATTCCAGGAGAGGTTAATGAGAGTCAAAGTTACTGAACAGAAATTTTAACAGATTAGTTGGAGTTAGAGAGAAATTGGAGTCCAGAGTTACCGAAGGGACACTGATAAACTTGTGGAACTCTACAGGCTCAAGATTCTATGAGTAAGGGTAAAATAGAAGAAGAATAACCCTTAAAGAAATTGAAGCCAAAATTCAAACCATTTCAGTCCCTGAAATTGGATTAACATGACTCTAGGTTGCAAGTGCACCTAGTTGTCCTCCACAAGCAAACATAAATCATTTTTGGAGAAAGAGAACATCATGATAAGCTTTTTTCCTCTAATTTTTATCTAACAATGTCCAGCACATAATCAAATGAAACAAGGCACAACAATCTTGAAAATCTTGAAAAATCTGAAAGAGAAATTATGGAAACACTCCCATTTACCATTGCAACAAAAATAATAAAATACCTAGGAATAAACCTACCTAGGGAGACAAAAGACCTGTATGCAGAAAACTATAAGACACTGATGAAAGAAATTAAAGATGATACCAACAGATGGAGAGATATACCATGTTCTTGGATTGGAAGAATCAACATTGTGAAAATGACTATACTACCCAAAGCAATCTACAGATTCAATGCAATCCCTATCAAATTACCAATGGCATTTTTTACGGAGCTAGAACAAATCATCTTAAAATTTGTATGGAGACACAAAAGACCCCGAATAGCCAAAGCAGTCTTCAGGGAACAAAACGGAGCTGGAGGAATCAGACTCCCTGACTTCAGACTATACTACAAAGCTACAGTAATCAAGACAATATGTTACTGGCACAAAAACATGAACATGGATCAATGGAACAAGATAGAAAGCCCAGAGATAAACCCACGCACCTATGGTCAACTAATCTATGACAAAGGAGGCAAAGATATACAATGGAGAAAAGACAGTCTCTTCAATAAGTGGTGCTGGGAAAACTGGACAGCTACATGTAAAAGAATGAAATTAGAATACTCCCTAACACCATACACAAAAATAAACTCAAAATGGATTAGAGACCTAAATGTAAGACTGGACACTATAAAACTCTTAGAGGGAAACATAGGAAGAACACTCTTTGACATAAATCACAGCAAGATCTTTTTTGATCCACCTCCTAGAGTAATGGAAATAAAAAGAAAAATAAACAAATGGGACCTAATGAAACTTCAAAGCTTTTGCACAGCAAAGGAAACCATAAACAAGACAAAAAGACAACCCTTAGAATGGGAGAAAATATTTGCAAATGAAGCAACTGACAAAGGATTAATCTCCAAAATATACAAGCAGCTCATGCAGCTCAATATCAAAAAAACAAACAACCCAATCCACAAATGGGCAGAAGACCTCAACAGACATTTCTCCAAAGAAGATATACAGATTGCCAACAAACACATGAAAGAATGCTCAACATCATTAATCATTAGAGAAATGCAAATCAAAACTACACTGAGATATCATCTCACACCAGTCAGAATGGCCATCATCAAAAAATCTAGAAACAATAAATGCTGGAGAGGGTGTGGAGAAAAGGGAACCCTCTTGCACTGTTGGTGGGAATGTAAATTGATACAGCCACTATGGAGAACAGTATGGAGGTTCCTTAAAAAACTAAAAATAGAACTACCATAGGACCCAGCAATCCCACTACTGGGCATATACCCAGAGAAAACCGTAATTCAAAAAGACACATGCACCTGAATGTTCATTGCAGCACTATTTACAATAGCCAGGTCATGGAAGCAACCTAAATGCCCATCAACAGACGAATGGATAAAGAAGTTGTGGTACATATATACAATGGAATATTACTCAGCCATAAAAAGGAACGAAATTGAGTGATTTGTTGAGATGTGGATGGATCTAGAGACTGTCATACAGAGTGAAGTAAGTCAGAAAGAGAAAAACAAATATCGTATATTAACGCATGTATGTGGAACCTAGAAAAATGGTACAGATGAGCTGGTTTGCAGGGCAGAAGTTGAGACACAGATGTAGAGAAAGGACACATGGACACCAAGGGAGGAAAACTGTGGTGGGGTGGGGATGGTGGTGTGCTGAATTGGGCGATTGGGATTGACATGTATACACTGATGTGTATAAAATTGATGCCTAATAAGAACCTGCAGTATAAAAAAACAAACAAACAAAACAACTAATACTAAACTTTCATTGGGTTATTTGTATGGAAATATGTTAATATAAATGTTTCACACATTACATGAAATTTCTAAAAATCTTATATGTTCTGGTATAATGTTATAAGTCATAATCCTAGTTATTACTTTAAAATGTATATCTCAGAAATAACTAATTTTCTTGTCAACTGCATTATTATGAACTTTCATCAAATCTTTAACCGTGGTCATTTTTAAGTCTTTTGTCATTTACAGACAGTTCTGGGTGTACTCTGATGCTTTTGCAAATATGTTCCTATAAAAGGGTTTCATCTTCAAGAAATTCATGGAAAAGACTCTGACAAGTACAGGTTTCTGGTAACTGACTGTACTGCTGAACTGAATGAATAAGCATTTTCAGAACTCTAATGAAAAACTGATGAACTCATAAAAGTGCTAACAAAAGATCAAGATGAAAAAAAAAATTAATTACATGGTACTGAGTGAACTGATGAGGATGAGTATAATTTTTGTGACTTTCTGTCTGAATTTTTAAAAAAATCCCACAAGGACTCAGAGGCAAAGAATATACAAATCAATTTTCACTTCAAAGTAAGGGAGCTGTTACAGTGGAGGATTACTGGACTGAATGTCAATATTATGACATAGTATGAGTGTGTTTCATGTTTGGTAATTGCAATCATTGTTGCTTTTGTTGTGGTCATCCATGTACAATGCTTGGTGTCAGTCTATTTATCTCTTGTAAAAATAAAATACAGTGTGTGTGTGTGAAAAAAAAAAAAGAAGACAAGATACACAAGAACAAAGAAAACAGAAAAAGATCCAAGTAGTTCTATATAATAAAATTATTAGTCATAGATTTTAGAATAATAATGCTTCGAGGAGATAGAAGACAAGATTCAGAATTTTGGCAGATAATTGGAAATTACAAAAATATAATGAAATGGAAATATTAGAACTAAAAAATACAATAAGCAAAAGTAAGAACTCCATGGATGTGTTTAGCAGCAGTTAGGTACAACTTAAAACAAGAAGAAAGAAGAAAATATCCAGAATTATGCAAGGGGGAACAAAATACAGCAGAGACTTAAGTGCAGATGAAATACACTAAAAAAGCCTAACATGTATAATAAATCTCAGAGAGAAAATACAGAAAGAATTGGGAAGAAGAAATATCTGAAACAATTAGCTGAATTTTTTCCAAAACTGATGAAAGGTTTTAAATCATAAATTCAAGAATTCTTACAAATCCCAAGCAAGATAAATACAACGAAATCCACATCTAGACACATCATGGTCAAACTGCTGATAACCAAAAACAAAAACAAAACACTAAAAACAGAAAGGAAAAAGACGCATTACCATCTCAACAGGAATAGTGAAATAAGACAACAGAATTATTTCAACAAAGTATTCTTGGGAAAAAATGTCTTGTCAACTTAGAATTCTATATCCAGCAATAATAGCCTTCAAGAATAAAGATGAAATATTTTCAGACAAAAATAGAATTCAGCAGACCCATTATAAATGAAGTTTTTAGGAAAAAAGAATTAGCCCAAATGGAAGCTTAGAGATGAAGGAAGGAATACACATCAACAAAAAGAGCAAATTTGTGATTAATGCTCGGTGAATATTGACTGTGAAAAGCAATAATTATTATCTGTTATAGGATTTTAACTATCTGTAAACTTATTTATATGCAGCAACAATAGTATATAAGTTAAAAGATAGAGATCATATATTCTAAGATCCTTGTACTGAACATAAAGAGGGTAAAAAGTACCAAATAACACTAGCCTTTGATAGGTTGTGGATGCATGTAGTAATCTCTAGAGTAAGCACTTGTAGACTGGATGTTTGTGTCCCTCCAAAATTCATATGCTGAAACTCTACACCTCAATGTGATTATATCAGGAGTTAGGCCTTTGGGAGGGAATTAGGATCTGATGAGGTCATGAGGGTGGAGCCATCGTAAGTGAGATTAGTGCCTTTCTAAGTGTCATGAGAAAGCTTGTTTCCTTTCTCTCTTTCCACCATGTAAGTATACAAGGAGAAACTTGCTATCTGCAACTCAGAAGAGGGCTCTTATCAGAACCCAACTATGCTGGCACCATGATCTCAGACATAGAGACTCCAGAAATGTGAGAAATAAATTTCTGTTTTTGATAAGCCACCTAGTTTTGTTATACAGCACAAACTGAGTAAGACACCATCAAAACTCCAGTAAAAGTATATAATTACTAAGCAAACAAAAGAGGGAAAATGATGAAAAAATTCAAACAATCTAAATTCTTTTATATTCTTGTATTCTGACAAGAAACAAGAAGTACAGGAATATATGTTGTTTGGCATAAATAGAAAGCTAACAATAAAATGAGAGATTCAAACCAAATTTATCAGTAATAAATTAAATGTAAATAGACCAAATTTTCCAATTAAAGGCAAAGAATGCCAGGCTTTATAATAAAAAAAAAGCTCAACTATCAACTATTCACAAGAGTAATCTAAAATATGGAGATATTATAAAAGTATATAAAAAGTAAAAGAATGAAAAAGATATACCATGTAAAGAATAACTGAAAAAAAAAAGCTAGTGTTGCTAAATTAATATCAGAAAAATGTACTTTAAGGTCAAAGTATTACAAATGAACAAAAAATAAACTTTATAATTTAAACAGATTTTATTTACTAGGTAGATATGGCAATTATACATTTATATGCACCAAATAACATAGGCCGAAATATACAAGGCAAAAACTGATAGAACTGAAAGGAGAAATAGACAAATCTAATATCTTAGTGGACGTTTTATTATACTTCTTTCAGTAATAATATATGTAGTCAAAACAATTAATGAAGATAAAGATAATCTGAACAACGCATTGGTAAATATAGCCTAATTACCATATATGAATATTCTACTCAATAACTGTACCATACACATTATTTTCCAAATATACATGAAGTAGTTATAAAGCTTAACAATATCCTTGATCATAAAACAAATCTTAACCAATGTCAAAGGACTAAAATCATACAGAATATATTTTTAAACACAGTGAAATTAAGCTAAGAATCAATGACCCCAAAACTATAAATTCCCATGTGTTTGAAAACTAAAGAATATTCTTCTAAATAACACATTATTCAAAGGAAATAAAAAATAAAAATTAGAAAATATTTTAAATAAAAGATCTAAAAGATCAAGGAAACAGTACATAAAAACACTTATAGGATGCATCTTACAGAAAATTTCTACCTTTAAATGTATGCATTATAAAAGAAGAAAGACTAAAAAGTTATGAACTAAGTAATCATCTCAAGAAACTAGCAATAGAAGAGCAATTTATAACCAAAGAAAAATGGAATAAAAAAGAAAAATAGTAGAAGCAGAAATTAAGGAAAGAGAGAACAAATTTACAATAGAGAGAAATCAACAGAGACCAAAGTTGGTTATTTGGACAGAGTAGTAATATTAATAACTATCTAGCAAGATTAATCAAGAAAAAAGAGAAAAAGAAAACTAACCAATGTTAGGTAAGAAAAAAGGAAAATCATTAAAGATCTTATAGATATTAAAAAGATCACAAGAGAATACTATAAAACAATTTTAGGTCATTAAAGTTTAAAGTTTGATAAAAATAGAAAAACTTACATTAAAAATACAATTTGTAAAACTGACACAAGAAAAAATAGAATATCTGAATCATCCTATAACATCAAAGAAATTGAGTCCATAATCTTAAACTCTAAAAAAAGAAAACCCAGTACCAAATAATTTCACCAGTGTATTCTACCAAACATTTAAGGAAGGCATAGCCATTTATACACAAACCATTTCAGAGAACAGCATGAAATGGAACACTCTCAAAACTTACTTATGAGGCCAGCAAAATCTTTATGCCAAAATCTGACAAGGACATTACAAGAAGTGAAAATTACAGGATGATTTCAGTCATGAAGATGAAAAAAATATAAACAAACAAAATCCAGCAATGTTTAAAATGGTTAATACATTATGACCGAGAAACATTTATTCCAAGGAAGCAAGATTGGTTTAACTGTCAAAAAAAATGGAACAATTAACTCACCACATTAACAAAATAAAGGCTAATTATCATATTGCCTTCTCAGTGCAGAAAAAGCTTTTAACAGAAGTCGTCTCCATTTTATGATATAAGAATCTCATAGTGAGGCAGGAGACAGATGGGTCCTCCCCAGGGTAAACAGCTGGAATTCATTCCCTGTGGACAGAAACTCTAAAATATCAATAGCAGGACAATCCAGAGAGGATGCCTGGGCCCTGCCCAGATAAAAGACCACATATTCCTCATTCTCGATGTCAAGGAGACCTTCCCGACTATACATATGCAGAAAGGTTCCTTGGAGGTCAAAAGGGTGGGGCGCCACCCCATAGTAAGTGATGTCAACCACCCATAGGCCTCTTCGCTAGAATCTGTCTTGGCTAAGAGATGTGCACGCACACAGGGGAGGACCCTGAGAAATACTAGATACGGACTCAGAACCAGGCAAAGCAAGATGATTGGTCGAAGGAAACCTGGAAGAAATGTCCCATAAAAGTGATTCAAATTACCACAAGGGCGCGACTCTCTTTCTGAGCCCACCCGTGTGTCTATCCACACATATTGTACTCTTTTTCCTCCTAATAAACACTTTACTTGCTTCACTACTTTCTGTCTCTATGTGGAAATTCATTTCTTTTCTTTTTTTTTTTTTTTAATAGGGAGCATTTTCTTTTTTCTTTTTTTTTTTAAATTTTATTTATTTATTTTATTTATGGCTGTGTTGGGTCTTCGTTTCTGTGCGAGGGCTTTCTCTAGTTGTGGCAAGTGGGGACCACTCTTCATCGTGGTGCACGGGCCTCTCACTATCGCAGCCTCTCTTGTTGCGGAGCACAGGCTCCAGACGCGCAGGCTCAGTAATTGTGGCTCACGGGCCCAGTTGCTCCGCGGCATGTGGGATCTTCCCAGACCAGGGCTCGAACCCGTGTCCCCTGCATTGGCAGGCAGATTCTCAACCACTGCGCCACTAGGGAAACCCTGGAAATTCATTTCTATACAGCTGATGAGCCAGGGCCTTGTCACTGGCCACTGGTCCCTGGTGGTCTAGTGGCTAATATTTAGCACTCTCACTGCCATGGCCCTGATCTCTGAGGGCAGCAGTGAGTGGTGGCGTGAAATTAGATCTTAGTTCCCTGCCCAGGAATTGGACCTGGGAAGCCTGGATGAAAACCAGGAATCCTAGCCACTAGTCCAGCAGGGGCTACAGGCTAGAAGCAGAGTTCCTTGCGCTCTTGACCCCATTGAAAAATGCATTTCTCAAGGAGGCAAAAACTGTAAAAACAGGTACAAAGTTTATTATAGAGACACAGTATAAGTGGGAGAGACACAGTATAACAAGTGGGAGAGCACACAGAGTTTGTTAAGACAGAACCAAGGCAGGCAGAGATACACACCTGGAGAGAAAGGGTGTGGGCGTCCTCCCTAATGAGGAGTGCAGTAAAGAGGTGGTTAGGTCGTTTATATAGGGCAGGTCTTCTGGGTCTTTGTTTAGCTTTGGCCAATCATCTGGTTTCTTTTTCCACACCTGACCTGCCTTAGGACCCTCCCCAACAGGCGTGCGCAACTTTCTTCCAAGATGGATTCCAGCCCAGAGACCTATGGCATCACATATTGTGGGGTGGTGCCCCCTTCTTTTGGACCTCCAAGGAGCCTTTCTGCGCATATGCAATGTCTCCCTTGCCCCAAGGATGGGAAATATGTGACCTCTTGACCCTATACTCAAACAACGTTTAGCCTCTCTCTGTTCCTGCCATGACTGTTATCTTAAGGTACCCACAGAAGACAAATCCTGGCTATTTACCCTGTTTCTGTTGTTATTTCTATTTCAAAGTGCAAACAGGAGGCTGATTGTAAATATCTAACCTGGAGCCCACCTATCTCCTGTCTCAGGAAATGCAAACAGGAGGCTACTTGTAAGTGCCCAGCCTAAAGCCCATCTTTTTCTCACCCCAAGAACTGTAAACAGGAGGCCAGTTGTAAATGCCTAATCTGGAGCCCATCTATCTCCTGCCTCAGCCTGACCTCAGTCTCTGGCTGGGAACCAAAATCTTGCTTCAAGCCACTGCAGGCCGAGGCGACCCAAAATCAATAGCAATCTTAAAATAGAAAGGAACCTTCTTGATATTATAAAGGGTATCTATAAAAAAAATTCACAGCAAAAATCATACTTAGGGGTGAAACATCCTATGATGAACCATCACCTTCAGGATAAGTCCAGGCTGCTTTGTGGTCTGCTGGCTCCACACATGAAACCTGGGTCCCAGCCATGGTCAACCATTTGCAGCTTCCCAAACTGCAAAATGATGTAGGCCAACCTCATTCCACACATTTCTTATTAAACAGAGATCCTACTTCCATTATACAATTACTTGTCTACAAGTATCTCTCAAATTGTTGCTAACACTAAAATCAATGAACAAAAATATGAATTAAGCAGTTAGTTTGGAATAAATGCCTTGAAACACTGAATGTCATGAATAGGAGTTTTCAGGATTAAAAATGATATGTGGAAAGAAAAGCTCTAGCTGTTAACATAAATAAGAAAAGAAGTTTTAAGAATCAATAGCTCTGCTACATATTAGTACTTCTAACAATAATAAAATTAGAAGAAACTTGGGTGGTTTTGTTTAGTAAACCAAAGCATGTAGTGTTGTAAAAAAATAAGTATGTAAGGAAATAAGTATTGGAATCCAAATGGGAAAAACATGCAGTGCCCCAGATCCTAAAGGATGCATGAGGTTTAGATCAAAAGAACAACGAAGTGTAAGAAGGAGGCAAATTTCAGGATAAAAAAAAAAAAAATGAACTGGAGAAGAGGTAGTAAAATGACAAAATCATTTTATCTCTGTTGTATGCATGGTCTTTGGAGGCAGACAAACCTGGGGAGAAATAAACAAGGTCCTTGTAATCTTCTGCCAATCAATTAACCTCTCTGAGGACCAGTTGCCATGAAGGTTAAATGACAAATGGGTGTACTGTCATGTAAGTCCTCCCCCCATAAAAAAGTCTCCATTCATTCCACTTGCCCCACTTCAAAGCTACATCTTCATTTTCACAGGTGACAAAAAAAAAACAAGACAAGATTCTCCAAAATTCCCTTAAGATATCCAAAATAAAAAGAGCTCATTCCTCAAATCAAAAGGAACAAAGAAACCACAAAAGGTTACAATTCAAATGAGCCTCAGAGACTGAGGGTCTAAGGAATGCACTGATGGCTAGAGCTGTCATGCAAATAGAGTATTTGAAAAATCTTTTCCAGACCTCTCCTGAAGCTTCTGCCTCCCTCCAGAATGTATTGCCTTCATAAATGCATGTTGAATGGCCAGCTTTCCTCCCAACTAGTTGTGCACAAAAGTAGATTGCATACTCGCTCATAGGGAGGATGATTTGCAAAAGGAGAGCAGAGGAGTAAGGTGTTCATGCATCTGCAAAAACCTTGCCCAGAAGATGACTTATTCCATTAGAAGTGATCAAACTTCAGAAGGAACCAAGAAAACTCTATTATGTTGTTAGGAGCACACATAGCCAAATATGTGCTTAACTGCTCCTCCCTTGCTCCTTGCCAAAAGGGCTGATGTACTGTCCAGCTTATTATGTTGGGGGGTTTTTGTTTTGTTTCAACTCCAGGGCTCTATGGAACCCATTCTTAGAATGCCAAAGATTATGACATGTCCCAGATCTTGTGAGCCAACCTAAACCTGGCTGGGCTCAGAGGTGGATGACACGCCACCCAGGAGCTGGCCCCTGTTCCTCTCTGAATGGATCAGGAGATGCAGGCACACCACTGATGAAGCTCCCTCCCAAGGTTGAGGCTCTAATGGAACACATCTGAATTCCCTCCAGGGGAAGCTGCCAAGAACCTGGAGGAGGGGAAGGGGGATCTAGAGAGAGGGGATGACTGTGAGAGAGACAAGCTCCAGCCCTGCAGACTTGTCAATCAGGGATTTAGAGGGACCTAGAGAGAATGAAAGCACTCAAAGGAAATAAACCTTTCATAATCATCTTTAGGGCAGGCAGACATAAGACTTACAGAGTAAAGAGTTGTGCTCTGATAGAAAGCCCAGAAAGATTAAATCCTAGCAAGCTGAGTATTAAGTGTGCCAGATGCTGTTCTGAGCTCTGCGTGCATTATCTCATTTAATCTTCATGATGTGCTTGCAACGGGGACTCGTACCTCCTCCATTTTATAGATAGAAAACTGAGGCTTAGCGAGGCTGGGCAACTAGCCCCAGACCCAACAGCAGTGAGCACTGAACTCATAACTGGATGTTGCCTCTCCACTGAAAATAATCCATGACAAAAATAATCCTAACAAAGCATTTATCACACCATTAAAATGGAGCAGGACCCTCTGGGGCCCTCCTGGGTACAAATCCTTTCCCTGTTCCCCATTTCTTTTTTTTCTTTTTTTTTTAAATTTAGTGGGAGATTTTTGAATGAAATTGAGACGGGCTAAAGTCTTTTTTTTTTTTTTTTAATTATTATTATTTTTATTATTTATTTGTTTATTTTTTGGCTGTGTTGGGTCTTCGTTTCTGTGCGAGGGCTTCCTCTAGTTGCGGCAAGTGGGGGGCCACTCTTCATCGCGGTGCGCGGGCCTCTCACTGTCGCGGCCTCTCTTGTTGCGGAGCACAGGCTCCAGACGCGCAGGCTCAGTAATTGTGGCTCACGGGCCCAGCCGCTCTGCGGCATGTGGGATCTTCCCAGACCAGGGCTCGAACCCGTGTCCCCTGCATTGGCAGGCAGATTCTCAACCACTGCGCCACCCGGGAAGCCCCCCATTTCTTATTTATAGGAAATGGGCTTCATTCAGCCTCCTTGACCTTCCCTAAGTTCCAAAAGGCAGATTCAAACAGCTGCTAATCAGAGAAGGGAAGGAATGCAGAAGCAAAGGAGCAGCAGTCAAGAAAAATAGTGCAGCCTTGGGGCAAGGTCCTGGTTCCTCCTCAGGGAATATACATGACAATATCTTTGAGTTCTTCTGCAAAAACTAAGGCTGGCACCCAGGTGGAGGATGGTAACTTCAGGCTGAGCACAAGATTCCAGGAACTCCGCCCTGTTACCTCACCAGCAACCAATCAGAAGAAAGTCTTCACACAGTGGAAGAAAACAAACACTCTGTGTCCCTTCCCAAATGATTCCCCCTTAAAAAACTTTCGTGGTTGAGTAGAATCTTTGGAGTTGATTGTTGGACATGAGGCCATCTTCTCCCCAGGTTGCCAGCCTGCTGAAAAAAGCAAACTTTCTTTTCCAACCAACATACGTCTCTCAAGTATTTGCTTTCAAGCTGAACCTGAGTTCGGTAACACCATAAGTACTCAGTAAATAATTATTAATAAAATAACTAATTAACTAAATAACAAATGTTATTATAAGGTCAGCACTGGATTAATACAGACCTGGCACTAATCAGCTTTGTGTCTTTGTGGAAATTGCTTTTCTTCTCTGGGTTGCATTTTCCTCATCTAAAAAGAAGTTTAGACTAGATGCTCTCTGGGTTATATGATATGATTAATGAGTCATATGGTGAGCCCAGATTTGAACAAAACTATCCATCTAGTCTAAACCAGAGCTCTCAATGTAACTTTGACCCAAGTCCCTTCAGCTGTGTGAAATTGTGTCTCTTTTCCAAGAGAAAAAATGCGTCTAGGCTGGGAAAACACACACATCTTTCTAGAGCACCCTGTGGCTTGGTTGGAGAGGACACTGCCATTAACAAAAGGGCCCTTTATCACAGTTGCCACTTCATTCTCAGTGACCAGATTGTCCCATTTTTCTCAGTCAAGATTTTAAATGACCCCATGAAGGGCTTCTCCCTTTGCTCAGCCGGATGGCTCTTTCTGGCAATTGAAATGCAGGGTTCTTTTCCACCAAAACGACAACATAAGGGCAGGAAAAACCTTTTAGAATGTACTCAGAGCAAAACTATAATCTTGAATGTTTTCAACAGCTCCTTTTCTCGCCTTTAAAATTCTTTTTTTGTCTTCAAGGCATTAAACAATATTGCATGGACAGAACTTATTGGACTAAAAAGTTGGTTGTTTTTATGTTTGTCCTTATGTACCCTGACCTTACTACACCACATCCTTTTCTCAGCTACCACTTGACTGCTCCCAGACACGTTCATTCTTCTCTATCCAGTCTCCATCAAGGCCTCCTCCTCTAGACAGCCTTTCTTGAGTCTGTCAGGTAGACATGGGCATTTTTCATAGGAATAAATTATACTTGAGGCCAGGGCCCATGATGTCTCCGGTTGGCATTATCACTTAGCAAAGCACCTGATGTAAGGTAGGCATCCACACAGTCAGGTAGGTGCAGTCAGCCCTCCCTCCATATCTGCTGGGTCCACATCCATGATTCAACTAACCATTGATCAAAAATATTTGGAATGAAAAGTTCTAGAAAGTTCCAAAAAGCAAATCTTTAATTTGCTGCACATCAGTAACTATTTACAAAGCATTTACCTTGTATTTACAACTATTTACATAGCATTTACATTGTATTAGGTATTATAAGTAATCTCAAGATGGTTTAAGGTATACGGAAGTATGTGCGTAGTTTATATGCAAATAGTACGCCATTTTATATAAGGGACTTGAGTGGATTTAGGTACCCACATGGGTGTCCTGGAACCAATTCCTTGCTGATGTCAAGGGACTACTGTACAGTTGACCCTTGAACAATGTGGGAGGTTGGGATGCCAGCCCTCCATGCAGTCAAAAATCTGCATATAACTTATAGTCAGTTCTCTGTATCTACCGGTGCACAGCCAAGGAATCATCCAACTGCGGGCATGTAGTACTGTAGTATTTACTTGAAAAAAATCCACATATATATGGACCTGTGCAGTTCAAACCCATGTTGTTCAAGGGCCAACTGTATTTGGTGAATGAATGTTGAAAGGATGCTTCAAAAAAATCAATTAAAACATTAAGTAATAGATTAAACAAAATATAAATTATAAGAATATGTGATATGAAAATATGATATGAATATTGTTAAGAACATGATGATGCTTATCAGTGGGTCTACAGCCCAACAGTAATTATATTGATGATCATTTTTGCTCTTTAGGCTTTTTGAACTATGTGACTTGAATAGGCCCTGTGTAAGTAGAAACCAAGGACAGATCGTTTATCTGGGAGAGAGGAAGATGTACTTCTTAAAAATCCAAATACATTTGCATCAGAGCTTACTTTGAACCTTAACCCAGTTCCTACCACTGGATGAAAGAATCACCAACAAGCGTCTATGAGAAACAGGCTGACCATCACTGCCCTAGATCTGAGAAAGATGGAACAAGGCCACGGTCAAGTTTCAGGCGCCAGCTGGAAGGAGATGACTTAATGTGGAAGAGTGAAGGTTGAGTTATGAAGCGGTTCTTGTTGAAGATAAATCTATACAAGGAATTAAATTCAGAATATCTCTGTTCTCAAACATTGACCAGATCTGTGGACCCTATTCAGACAAAGTTGCTACCTTGAAGCAACTCTGCACAAGAAGTGTGATTCAGCAAAAGAGTGACTGTAAATTCAGTAAGATCTGGGTTGAAATCCTGTCTCTTAGTAACTCTATGACCTTGGTCATGCCTCCTGAGCATCATTTTTGTCAGTAGAAAAGTAGAGATAATAACACTTGTTACTACATATTGTTGAAAGTGGGCATTCAGTAAATGTTACTTTCCTTCTCTCCAGGTAGTCAGCCACTAGGGAAAAAGAACTGAGAGGGAAACTTCCTAAACTGGGAAGAAATTGCCCAGATTTCCAACTGGGGAACGCTTACTGTTGAAATAAACTGGTTGTGGAAAGGAACAGCAAAAATAGGAATCCTCAAAAATTGGAATCTGTATCAAATCACTCACTTTAATTCTACAGATATTTATTGAATACCTACTATGTGACAGACATTATTCTGAGCCTTGAGAATATGGGCAAGAATAAGACAGACAATCCCTGCTGTCAGAGAGCTCACAAGCTATCAGGAAAGACATTCATTCAAGAGGTACATGTGTGATGAGCGTTTTGAAACAGTGCTATGGGAGCACAGGGTCTAGTCTAAATTGTTAAATGTAGTTTATCTGAAAGTCCCATTTATGCTGAGAAAAAAAGGATGAATAGGACAAATTGGTAGATTTTGTATTTTCCTCCACCACTCAAATTACACAGATATTTCTTGCATTCCTACTATGTGCTAAGCCCTGAGGAGACAGAAATAAAAAAGAAACTATGAACAGTCTCTGCTCCCCTCCTCAAAATCCATCAAAGAAAAACAAAATAAATGGCAGAGATGCCAGATGATATCACGAATAAAAGGCTTTGGAAACAAAGGAGGGAATGGTGGATCTGCTCCCAAGGGGAGATTAAAAGCACACCAAGGAGGAGAGCCAGCATTGGGCTTTGGATGGCAATTTCCGTTCTATCCTCTGAGCTTTTACACAGTGAGGATAAGTGATGCCTGCAGTGCCAGCTGGTACTGTTAACAACTTGAGGCATTAATGTAATACAATGATGCCCTCAGAAAATAAATAGAGCTGATAAAGGAATTAATGTGTTCAAAAATAAATGCATCATCTGCTGACTTGTTCACATCTCCTTCACACAGGGTGAAGTTTACTCAGGGCTAGAAAGAAAAGAATACAGCAGTCAAGTACAACCCACAAGTGATAGCCAGGGGAAAGCTCAGTGTTTCCTCCCCAGCCTCATGTACTAAGTGACTGAAGAGCTTCCATTTCCAGGGCACTTTTCAGTTTTCAAAATACCTTTACATTCAAATTTTATTGGTTCTGCCCCACAAGTCCTGAAAACAAGGAGTGGGGATATGTCATTCCCACTATACAGATGGGAAAGCTGAGACTCAGGGAATAAGCCATTTCTAGAGTCACATGCTAGAGAGGGGTGAAGGGAATATTAGTGCCCAAGTCTTCTGACTTTCCCTCTAATGATTTTTGGATACCCTCAGGCAGTTCTCAAACTCTAATGTGCACATGAGCCACTTGGGAGTCAAAAATGCAGAGTTGGAGTCATAAGTGTGGGGTGATGCCTGAGATTCTGCATTTCCAGCTGGCTCCATGATGCTGATGTTGCTGGAGAAAGGGCACTCTTCACAAGAAAAGATTATCATAATTGTGTTTCCCAGAAGAAATTATTTCAAATGGTTATGACAGTGGATGATCCTTCTTATTTTTTCAAAATACCAAGTAGCAGTCCCTCAACAATTTTACCTAAGCAATAACTAGTCTCCTTTGACGTCTGTGGGTCATGGAAAACTTCTGTTATAGTTCATTTATCTCACTTCTCACCCTTGTTTTGGTCTCTTCTAGTCTCTTGCTGGGTCTATCTCAGTCTCTGACTCTGACTATATTACCCCTTCTCTGATGCTTGACCATCAATCCACGTTCTTGAATTACAGTGACAAGTAATGGCTCACATCTCCATTGTGTCCCTTCTGCTGAGCAAAGGCCAACTCACCATGCTGCCTTTCAATATAATAGGCAATGACAATTCATTTTCATAATTAATCAATCAATACCTACTCACTGACTGCTCCAAGGTACTCAGGAGGCACTATGCTTCAAGATGACCTGCCTAGAAACGAGACACAAGATGGTTTAAGACCAAAAAAAACCCAAAACAGACAAAAAAAACATAGCATCAGGAACAAGATAAGGGGATATTCAGAATAAGTTAAAGTGTGTTCTTGGAAGTAAAAATAGAAAGAAAATATGTTCAATGCTGTAAAGTATGGAAAAAAGTGTAAGACATAGTTATTTCCCCCTAGGATGCTTTAAATATAGTTGGGGAATTGATGATGAGAATAATTATGCTCATTTTTATTGAAGGCAGAGGTTAGTTATTAGTATACTTGTCCTGTTTTGTGATCCAGCATTTTGTGACAAAGTGGATAGGAGCCACATTTCCCTCCTTGGTCACTGTATGATGGGCTCCCAGTAAGGATAAGCTGGCTTCACCTGGTAAGGGGTGACCATGTGACCTAAGCCAAGTGAATCAAAGGCTCTCTCCTTAGAATTTGAATTTTGAGCAGAGTGACAAGAAGACTGAAAGTAGCCGGAGCTGACACCCTGGATGGCAGTGCCCCAAGAATTCTCCATCAGTTCTTGCCACAGCCACTTTGTCTCCTGTCCTCTCTGAGTCTCATTCTTCAGCTTTTCCTTTTATTACATGAGCAATCCTACAGCCTTCCAATAGATTCCTATTCTATGTAAGTTGGCCAGAGTGTTGTTTAAATCAAAGAATTCTAATTCATAAACACCTGTATTTGGCTAGGTTCTATGCTATGTACTTTTATGCACGTTTAATTAAATCAAAACCAAAAGACATAGGTGCTGTTGAGTCCAATAAGGAATATTCTTGCTCTCTGAGTTCTGAATGAATTGAAGAAAAAGACAAAGATCCCAAACATATCATCTTTATTACTGATAGAGTATATATTTTCAGATGAATGGATTTCCCAATACTGTATCCTAGAAGTAAATAAACTTGCACAGGTATCCTGCATCAGAACAGACCTCCTAATGGAGAGGCAATCTTCTATGAAATGTATGGCATGAAGCAACAGAGAAGTAAACATTCTTCATGTGGGCAACTCACTCTCAGGAGGAAGAAAGGGAGGAACTGAGCCAAGCCTGATCCATTTGTTCTTCCTGAATTTACCGATCAAGTCAGTCACCCCACTCTACTCGCCCCCTTTAAGTTGCAATAAGTAAAGGGGAGGAAAGACACTAGGGCTCTTACACCAATTAAGCTCCTTCTGCATAGAAGGAAATATTTGGAGATGGGAAGAATCACTCTTCCCAAGAGTGACTAGCTCACATTTTAACAATCCTACCTATTTTTCCAAGAATCTGCTAAACACTGCATATGGATTACCTCATTTCATCCTCACAATCACTTTCTGAAGTATCTACTAATAGCATGCCCATTTTACAGATGAAGATACTCAGGCTTAGAGACTGTTAACAAACTTTCCAGGAGACTCAGCTAGTGTGTGGTAAAGCCAGGATTCAAACCCGAACAGTGTGACCCTTGATTTTGTGTCTTATGTCACTGTCCCTGAAGAGCCTCTCCAATGAGGAAACTGACACCAAGAGAAGTTAACTCAGTGACATAATAATTGGTAGAGCCAGGTTTCAAACCTGCAGTCAGATCTATCTGACTGCAAACACCATGTACTTAACCACTATACAAATACACAAAATATTTCAGAAAAGTTTGAGTACCAGAGGCACTCACAAAAGAGAAACATGAATTTAGCCTGGAGCACTCACGAAAGTTACATGGAGGGCTGGTGTTAGGAGCTGGATATTTAAAGGTAGGTGGGATATATTTTGAGGAACGCATTTCAATCCAAGAGACGAGAATGAATCCTAGATTGTTGGCTAGAAGTGAGCTTATAAAACATTGAGTCCATAAGGAAGATGAAGAAACAGAGACCTAGGAGGTGGGGTGAGTAGAGGAGGGAGCAATGATTAGATGAAAGGACCACATGTGGGGGGATCAGAACCAAAGCTGAGTAGATGAAATAGATGAAATCCCAGTTACAGGATTTTAAACCAGGCAAAAAAGTTTGGATTGTAAGATTCTTGAGCACAGTTTGAGAGTACAACCTGCCACAGAACCTGTCAGTGATTCTCATCATGGAGAAGGACGAGACAGAATTTAAGAAACCCACTGAGAACTGGGTGGAGACCTTAATCCAAAAGGAAAGTGATGGGACTTCCCTGGTGGTCCAGTGGTTAAGACTCCACGCTTTTACTGCAGGGGACGTGGGTTCCATCCCTGGTCAGGGAACTAAGATCCCATATGCTAGGCAGCCAAAAATAAAAACAAAACAAAACAAACAAAAGGAAGGTGATGAGGGCCTGAACAAGGTAATAAAACACACCTGGAAAGAAGTGGTGACTCTGAGAGCCATCTGCAATTTGGTGATAGGAATGACTTAGGTAGGAAGAGGAGGAAAAAAAGTTAAAATTAATACCTGTTTCTAAACTAAGAGACTTGAAAATATCATTTGGAGAAATTGGAGAAATAAAAATTTGGCTTTGGAACCCAGTGTCTTTTGTTCCTGGCCCACGGTCATCACCTTAACCAAGACCTGATCTCAGGAAAGGGCCTCATTAATCCCCCACTGAGGTATGTATGACAGGCAAGGATTAAGGCATCAGTACTCTCAGGGAAAAAAAGAAAAAACATTGACATTTGAAAGGAAGTATTTTTTAATTATTCCAATTAGAGAAATCCAGGCAGAAGCAGCCAACAGAGGAGGAATTTGAGGGGAAAGGAGGACCCTCTGCACTTGGGAACTGGTGCCATGTCAGGGCTTCCTACTGTATGGCACTCCTGGCACTCCAGGCAACCTTCTGAACACTGACATACATGCCCTCATTCAACCCTAACAACAACCCTGCAAAGTGGACACTATAATCCTCATTCTAGAGATGAGGAGTGAAGCATAGAGAGGTTACACCACTTGCCCCAAGTCACAGCATCAAGAAATGGCCTAGCTGGATCTCAACCAGCAAGGTGGCTCTTAGAGGATTAGTCCTAACGACAAAATGAGAAGTTGGGGCAATATGAACAAACCATTATATCAGCACTTCTAAAACTTTTTTAAAATAGTAGAAATTCTTATTTTTTTATTCCTAGTTAAATCTTACCCAGGAGATGGACAGATAGATGATAGATAGATAGATAGATAGATAGATAGATAGATAGATAGATAGATAATAGAAGGAAAAGAGATGAACTATTCCAGGTCGAAGGAACACAGTGAGAGTGAGGAATCTGGAGCCTGTCTCTTGTCCCCCACTGTTTTCACGGACATTGGGTTGTCCGTGGAAACCCAATCAGAACACAATTGCAGTGCAAAGCAGCTCATTACTTGCCCCTCCTGCTCTTCTAAGAATGTACACAAGGAAAAGCACAGATTGAAATAACAGCTTTATTGATTTGCCTCTGCTAATGGCTACATTGGAAAAAGCTGTGGAGTCTTCCAGCTTCCTCTTTGAACTAAATCAGTCTACTGATGCAGATACAGACAGAAGGTACAATCACCCATCATAGGTTCAGATGGGTCAAAGGTCAAGAGAACCAGAGACAAGAGGCTTAGCTGTTCATGAAACCTGTCCAGTGGAGAAATGTCAGGCTTTCCCTCTTCTACTCCACCTTACACATAGCTGGTAGAGGCGGGTAGAAGCAGAGTGAGCTGCACAATTCTAGGGGCACTTGAGAGATGTCCTTGGGTGGAAGGGTCAGGGGTATATCTGCAATATGTAATGACTTGGACAGCTCAAGTATCAACCAATCAAAATGGGACCTGGACATTAAGTAGTCATACCTTTAAACCAACCAGGAGGGGAAAATGGGTGAGAAAAGTTAAAATCTAGTGGAAAGCACAAGAGAAGAGCATTTTTGTCAGACCACCTTCTGGGTCAACAGTCAGTCTGTACAGTGGCGATTGGGTGCTCACCCCTGGTCCAATAAGCAAAGTCCAAATTGGCCAGTACTCACATGGCAACCTACACAGAAGGAGCACCTTAGATGGGACGGTGGAGCTGAGGGGTATTCTGAACATGTCTTTACAGTTCATGCATCCAGAACCTCTACAAGGCCCAGTACAAAAGCCTCTTCACCCCTACGAAGACTTCCCTGCTTACTCTAAATTGTTTCCCTTCTATATAAGCCCTCATAACAGTTTGTATCTCGTTTATACTTTTACCCTGAACTACGCTTCTTAAATGCACATCTCTTTTTTGCTGGATTGGATGCCTTATTCATCCCTGTATCCCAATGATTCTCAACCAGTGGCAATTTTTGATTGTCACACGTTGGGGGGTGGGGAGGGTGCTATAGGCACCTAGTAGAGGCCAAAGATGCTGTTAAACATCCTACAGTGCACAGGACAGCCACCACCACCCCCAACATACACACACAAATGTTCTGTAGGGCCAAAATGTCAACAGTGCCAAGGTTGAGAAATCTTGCTGTATCCCTAGTGCTTGGCAGATAGTAGGTGTTCAATAAATGTTTGTTCAGTGAATAAATGGATGAATGAATGGTTTGTATTTTTTAAGTAGCTCATCTCTTGCTTGAAGCCCCTCAGTAAGGGTTGGCTCACGGATAATTTAATTGGTTGTTTTTGGATGAATGGTCAGTCATAGTGACTTGCATTTTGTAAGATAGTACATGACTTGTCTGCTTTTTTCTTCTCTTCAATGGTGCTCCATTGCTTATAGATTAAAATGCATACTCCTAAGGATGGCAGACAAGGCCCTCCATGATCAATCCCTGCCTACCATGTACCATTCCCTACCACATACCTCATACTCCAGCCAGCTCCATTAAATTATATTCAGTTCACATACATACACTGCTATTTAGAATTTTCATGGCTTTGCAAAATGTCTTCCCTTTGCCTAGATTTTCTGTACAACCCTATACCATAGCTACTTCTTGAGCTTCCATTCATCTGGTTCAACTTGTCCTATTTTACTTTTATGTATGGTTGACCCTTGAAGGACAGGGGTTTGAACTGCACAGGTTCACTTATACATGGATTTTTTTCCTGCATAAATATATAGTTGTCCCTCGGTATCTGCAGGGGATTGGTTCCAGGACCCTCCACAAATACCAAGATGTGAGGATGTTCAAGTCCCATAGTCAGCCTTCTGTATCTGCAAATTTGTGTATGTGTTTTAAATTTGTATCTGCTGTTGATTGAATCCTCAGATGGGGAACTCGCCAATAAGAAGGGATGATTGTATTCCCTTATTTACCTTAGAGAATTGATCAGGCATTCTTCTGTGATAAGCTTTCCCAAACACTTTGATTTCCTCCCACCTCTTTCTTCAGTATGGGAACTATACCACGTGTGTGTGGTGTGATTGATCATGGACACTGCACTGAGCTAATGACTAAGCTCTTGAAACTAGTTTTCAAGTTCTATTTTGATGAGAGATTCTCAGCTAGGGGTGTACATCAGAATCATCAAAGAAGAATTTTGAAATAAAAATCTCTGGAGATAGAATCCATTTTTTTTTTTCATTTGTTTATTGTCAGTTCCATGGGTGATTTCCAAGGTTCCCTCCTGGTTAAATATAAGCACTTTAAATGAACCAGCATCTGGTATAAAATCAATTCACCAGCGCATCAAACTGAAAAGCAAAAAGAAAGATCAATATCATCTTCTGAATGTACTGAATTCCTGCTTTTTCCAAAGGCATATTTATTTCTAAATAAAATAAAGAGCATTACTTGGAAACCAAGTGGAATACAACTCCATCCAGGACATGAACTGCAAGTAGGCAATGTTCTGTTAATAATGTCAGCATCTGTTCTGCATTTTCAACTGGAAAGCAAGTATTTCCCATCTAACTCTGCTGATTCACTCTTTGGAGTACTATACATGCTATGACAGATTCTCTCTTTCCATGCCAATGAACTGGGTTGGCCTCTTAGAATTACGAAGATTCGTTTATAGAAATATTTAATAAAAATCTTTCAAGGAAAAAAAGGACTTTGAGATACTTGTGGATTGGAGCACGGACACATGCAGCTAACATCACATCTATACCAATGGCCTTTTGCCATGCTGTTTCAGGTCTACATCTGCTGCTGGTTAGCAAAAATTCCATTCACAGCTGTCCAGATGAATCAAATGTCCAATTAGCATTTCTTGCTTAGTGACAGGATTCTGCCCAGAACAAAAATTTTAAAACAGAAAGCACAATAGAACAGAAAGTTTGATTGGTATTCTTGCTGAAAACAGTACTCTGTGAATTCTTGAATGTCTTCTTAGGGAAAAAACAAAACAAAACAAAAACCTATAGGAAGCTAACAAAGTTTTCTAACAATGTTTCTTCCCTGAAAACAGTTAAGTTCAAAGAATTTTAGTTCATTATATGCATGTCTTCCTGATGAAAAGCCTCGTTCTGTTCTTTCCCGTTCCTCAGTTCCAAAAGACCATCAACATCCTAAGTCTGCCGTCCACTACAAATGGAAGATGGTTCCACTAATAAAACCATCTCTTGTTTTCAGTTTAAACTTCTAAGGTGACAGGAAAATGAACTCAAACTAATTTTCAGATTTCCCTTAATGGTGGTAACCAGAATTCACTTTATACTTATATGTTCAAGTATGCCAAGGTACTCAGCAAAATATCTAGAATTCTAACTCAAAAAGGCTCAACAGTAGAATAGCCCAAGAAGCTATTTGTGTTCCTCCACTGCTTAAAGCATTTTCAATGGTTTTCCACTTCACATAGAATAAAATTACCAAGGCCCAGCATGATTTAGCCTTTAGCTGTGTCTCCACTCTCAAACTGTGCCTCTCTCCCCTTGGCCCATATGCCCCAGACACACTGGCCTAATTTCAGTTCTGTCTCCCATTAAGCCATCATCTTCTCTACCTAAGGGCCTTTGCACATGCTGCTTCTCATGAATACTTTTCCTACCTCTCTGTCTTTTAGAGCTTTACTTCCTCTGATAGTCCTTCTTGATCATATCTATCTGGCTCCACCTTCCTCCTGTTGTAAAGCCCTTCTAATTTCCTTTTCTGTTTCTTGTACCACTCATCACAGTTTGTAATTCATTTTTTGTGTGTACTTTTCTTTGGCCTTTGTCTCTTAGTGGAAGGAAATCTCTAGAAAGACAGAGCTTAAGTTATTCTTGTTCATCATATAATATTATGTCCACTGCCTATCACAGTGCTTTTACTTACTAGCATCTCAAAAAATTTCAGATATCTATTATAAGAAATGAATGAATGCATGAATACATGAATGCTAACATTTTAATTAACAATGTGATCAAACCATGTTTTACAATGGAACAGATATCTTCTTTTTCTCTGTCACAGCTAATGAAACTAAGAAGGTCTTCCTGAATAAGGATCTTTCTCTGTAACAAGGAAGTGAAAATTTTCAAAACAACTTAAAACCCATAATAATAACTGCCATTTGTAGAGCAGTTTATAACTCACAAAGCTTCCTTGTATTTTTGCCATTATCTTCCCTACATTATAGAAAAAAAAGAAACACTAAGTACAGAGTTT
The DNA here is from genome assembly GCF_965194825.1 of Balaenoptera physalus. Lineage (NCBI taxonomy): Eukaryota > Metazoa > Chordata > Mammalia > Artiodactyla > Balaenopteridae > Balaenoptera > Balaenoptera physalus. The sequence goes on from NC_138901.1 coordinate 36,058,178, forward strand.
CTGTACCTCCTTAGTTGCCCAAGATTACAAATTAATAAAAGACAGAAGTAGGACTCAAACCCAGGTCAATAGGTACTTAATTTACTGGTCTTTCTTCCCTGCCTCATTAGTCTCTCTGTCTTGCCGTCAAGTTACTCCTGCCAAAGTCTGGAGATGATTTTCGGAAGAATCTACCCTGAAGGAGAAATACAGTTTGATTTCAAATCTAATTGAATGTACAGCTAAATTAAGTTGCTGGAGAAAATTCATTTTCTAGGAGCAGTTTCAGCATACATTTTAAACAATTAACAAACACAGTGCATATGTTAAAAACAAAACCAAACCATAAAAAATGGACAGTGGAAGAGACCAAGTAAACAGAGGCCACACTCTCTCTCTAACCCAGTGGGGAATCCACTGCTATCCATATTAAGGATAGTCGCAGGAGAAGACTCATCCATATTTTTTCTCTGGAGACAGTTGTACACATGCTTTGCTTAAGTAAAGTACCCCCATAGTCAAAATTGTTCCATTCATTATTATTTACCCACACCAAAGTTGATTTTTATGACAAGCTTCACTGTTAACCCAGATGCTTCCATGGCAGCGTGTAAGCTGTGACTGCAGAAATAAGCTTCCCCTCCACAGTCACACTGACGTTTAAAGCAGTAATTACAAGAGCAATTTTAAAAGTCAGCTAAGCTTTATTTTTTTTCACATAATGATTGTAGTTTTTATTTAAATAATAAATGTTCATCTAGAAATTATTTTTATTATTATTATGTCTTATTCAAACAATAAAGATCAAAATTAAGAAAGAGTAAGGAAGGTAAAAGAGGGAAGGGGAGGGAAGGGGAAAGGGGAAAATGAGAGGATAGGAGGGAGTAGGAGAGGAGAGGGGAGGGGGGCTATGTTCCAGAATGCCAGTGTCTTGTGCTATTAATGAAAATAAATTTAAAGATCCAATTTCTTTTTCAATATTAAGATGCTTTGTAATTATAGCATTTCTCATTGCCATCAACTTCCAATTCCCTTCTCAGCATGCCTAGGAAATCTAAACATATTCTGGGGAAGAAAGAGTCTAATCAAGATGCAACTGCTAAGGTCATAGTGAAAGAAATGTTCACAGCAAAGACAGGGAAGACCAAGATAAGTAGCACTAGGATATCTGCTCTATCTGTATTTGCTTCCTCAGCAGTTTTCTTTCTCTTTCAAAATTTTGAGCAGAGAGCCAGCTGCAAGGCTGAGCATGCATAAACACTGTTGACTGTTGTCACCAAATGCAACTTGCAACGAATTAATCTGAAGCATATTTCATACTGTTCAGAGTTATTATGCTACAGAGTAGTTAGCATAAATGGTAAACAATTCACATGAAGGGTGGAATTACATTTACATTGTTAAATCAAGATGTTTCTTTTTTTCTCTTGTTCTTTATTCTTCAGCATCATTTGTATTTATATCAATAATTTACATTTGACTTGATCAATGTAATCAAGACACATAGATATAGACACACACACACACACACATGCACACACACACACACACAAATGGTGACAGAGTTTACTCATAAGTTAAGACACCCGATGCTTCAGACCCAAATCCTCTTCACCATGACTCAACTCTCTGGTCCTCTCCCACCAACTCAGCCCTTTCCACAGTCTGTTTTTGACGTCCTTCAATCTTGGGAATACCTGATCTGTATATATACAATTCTCACCTCCAGGCCTGATCTCTTAGATGCCTGAGAGTCCAAGGGAAAAACAAAGGAAATCTAAGTAGGTTCTGAGTATCAGAACTTGTGTCAGGTGCTTATATATGCATGATCTGATATGAATTTTTCAAGAGTTTAGCCAGTTTGATATTGCACATATTTTTATAAACACAGAAGTTGAAGTTTAAAGAAAAACTTGTTCAGGGTGACAAAGGTAGTAAGTGATGAAACAGTCCAGGAGTTCAGACTCCACATTTAATGCTCTTTCCATGGCAACACAGAAGAACTCTCAAGAATGGGATTGCAGATAGCGCTTGCTGTTTAGGCTGAGAAAGTGTAATAGCCATTGCTTATTTCTGACCAACGTCTTACGCCTTGGGATTCTAACCTCTCTTCCTCCATGTGATTCCATTGGAGATGGAAATTATTGATCCTTCTCTAATCTTACCCTCTTATCTTCCAAAGGCTGGGTACATGCTTCAAGACTGTCCAATCCTGGTACTACACTCCTCTATTAAACCAAATGGTTCAGGGAGTGGACACAAGAGCCAAGCAAGGTCAATTAACTTCCATTTCTGGAAAATGATAAATGGATATAGGTAAAAGCTTCTTTCCAATGAGTTTGCTAAGCTGGAACAATGCAGTTCTGGACCTGCTGGAACTTATATTTCCTAGCTACAGGAAGGAGCTCCTCTGTTGTAGTTGAGAATAAGTCAGAAAGAACAGATGGCATGCTCTTTCCCTTCTCTATGCATTTGCATGTATGATTCTCTACATCTAGAACATCTCTTTTGCTTTTCCATTCAAAAAGAAAAAATATAGCTAACTCCTATCTCATTTCAGGTATCAGTTCCTTCAGGAGTTCTGTCCTCCTTCCCCATGTTGAGTTAGATGCCCCTGCTCTATACTCTCTAAGCATCTTGTACTTACACCTATAATTGAAATTATCACACAGCATTGCAATTACTATCTACTGTCTTTCCCATTCTCTACATGATGAGATTGTCATACAGAGTGAGCATGTCATGGTTATCATTGCATTCACATCATTTGGGAAAGTAACAGGTAATAATAGATGCTCAGTGTTTGCAAAAAGTATGGATGGTAGTGGATATTAGGTGAACTTGAAAACTGTTTCCCAAACTGTAAAAGCTGTTGAGAATTATCCTCCACAAGGAAATAAAGGGAAATTTTAAATTTCAGAAATTCCAAATTTTCTTAAATTCTCATGGGTAAAACTAGAACCAGTGAAAATTATAGACAGATATATTTTACCACAATATAAGAAAATAGTTTTTTATCAAACACATGGTTTTAATATTTTCTGTATGTCTATGGTTTTTATCAGTTTTACTATGTTCTGCATATTGTAGTTTTACTTGTTACTTATTATGATTGGAGTTTATAGCACTTCTTGAAAATGTAATTTATTTTTTGGTCATTTTTGGAAAATCTCAGTCAATATCTCTTCAAATATGCTTCTGACCCATTTTCTCTTTCCTTTATTTCTAGGGTTACAGCTATATATGCGTATGATAGACCTTTTCACCATGTCTCTCTATCCTCCTCTTTTTAATGCTATTCTTTCCTTGTATTATTCCAGATTTTCTCTTCTGACCTATATTCCAGTTCACTAATTCTCTCTTTAGATGTGGTTGATGTGATGTTAAACCATTTAGTTCTTAATTTCAGTAACTGTATTTTTCATTTCCACAGTTTTTATATTCTTTTTCATAGTCTCTTGACCTCTGCTGAAATTCTCCATTTTGTTACCCATTTTCTTGAACATGTTAATCATACTTAAAGTCAGTCCACACTTGATAACTCCAGCATCTAGATCATCTGTGGATTTATTTCTACTTTCTGGTTTGTTTTTTTTTAATCTAAATTTTTGTTAATTCTTACCTCTTTCTCTGACTGGTTATTTTTTTGTCAAATTCTAAGTATTGTGTGCGAAAAATTACAGAGATAATTCAAGACCATAACAGATGCTATCTTCCTCAGAAAAGGTTTGATTTGCTTGTGACAACTGTTATAATAGTAGATCACTTTAATCACCTTAATCTCTTATAGCTGAGCTTCAGTCTTTGTGAGAGCTAGGGTTAGTCTATTTCTGGGTTCATCTAATCCCAAGGTATAGCCCTTCAAGGATTCCAGCTGGAAGTCTTGGATATTTGTTTACCAAGTTCTGTCCTCCTTGGTGGACTCTGTACTCAATTTTTTTCATTGCCCCCTTCATATGAATCAAAAGAAAATTCTCATTAGCTTCTCAGCCTCTCAGCCACCAATGGACACCAACTGGGCTCAATTCTATGGACTTCATCTTCTCTGAGTTCCTGCTCCCTCCAGCACTTGCTGCTTTGGTAGCTCTCCAATACCTTCTAAAAGATTATACACATGCACACATACTTATATACATAAAACCTTCCAAAGTTTTTATATCTACTTCTACATCTATGTTTATATTTCTTGTCATCTTGATAATTTTCCCAATACTTTCAAATGTTTTTTAAAAAATATACATTGTCCTGGGACTTCCCTGGCGGTCCAGTGGTTAAGACTCCATGCTTCTAGTGCAGGGGTCTCAGGTTCGATCCCTAGTCGGGGAACTGAGATCCCACATGCTGTGTAGTGCAGCCAGAAAAAAAAAAAAAAAACTATATATCTATATATATCTATACACACACACACATTGTCCAGCCTTTCTAGTAGTTCTTAACAGGAGGACTTGTTATCTACCACTGCCAGAATCAAAATCCTACTATAGGATTTTATGTGAGGTTAAAGTTTGACTGGATAAACCTTAAACTTTATCTGGAAGAGTAAATGCAAGAGAATAGCCATGGAAATTTTTCTGAATTAAGGGGAATTAGTCTTTATACTATAAAGTTTTAGTAATAAAACTGTATGATGATGAGAGAAGAATAGTAACAGATCCAAATAACAGAAAACTATCTAGAAATGTTGGTTATACTATATATATATATTATATATTACATATAAAGGAGGAATTTTACCTCATAGAAAATCAATGCCAGATGAATTAAAGATCTAAGTTTCAAACAATCATAAAACTGAAGTAGAGAAATCCTTCCTAGTTTAACACACAAAGTAAAAAACAAATAACAGATTGCCTACATTAAATAAAATTTAATCAAAAGATACCATAAACACTATTAAAATTAAACAGGTAACAATAAACAGGGAAGCAACAAGCTGGGAAAGGTATAAATGGCAGATATTTATAGATAGAGATATAGAGAGAGATAGACAGAAACAGAGAGAGGGAGACAGAGAAACAGTTCTAACACAAATCAATAAAAAGATTAAAACAATTCAATACAAAAGTGTGCAAGGTGAAGAGACAATCTACATTACAAATTTTTTCAAAAACCTATTTGAAGATGCCCAGCTTCACCACACTAAAAAAAAAAAAAATTATGAAAAACAAAATAACAAGATAAAGTCTTTTTTAGCTTTCAAATGAACAAATATTTATATACATTCTTGGCAAGGGTGTGAGGAGATAGGAGCTCATATATACTTTTGGTGGGAAGATAAATTGATGCAATTTTTATGGAGGACAATGGCAATATTTATCAAACTTTAAAATATGCTTATCATTTAACTTCTAGGGCTCTCTCCTACAGAAATATTGGCACTTGGGTAAAAGGAAATATACTGAAGCACCATTTCTAACAGTGTAAAATTAGAAACCATCTAAATGTCCACTACGTAAAGGAATGGTTAATTAAATTTTGTGCATCTGTTAAATAGCATACTATAAATCTATTAAAAACTACAAGCTGTTGGACTTCCCTGGTGGCACAGTGGTTAAGAATCTGCCTGCTGGGTTTCCCTGGTGGCGCAGTGGTTGAGAATCTGCCTGCCAATGCAGGGGACACGAGTTCGAGCCTTGGTCTGGGAAGATCCCACATGCCATGGAGCAACTAGGCCCGTGAGCCACAACTACTGAGCCTGTGCTCTGCAACAAGAGAGGCTGCGACAGTGAGAGGCCCACACACCGCAATGAAGAGTGGCCCCCGCTTGCCACAACTAGAGAAAGCCCTCGCACAGAAACGAAAACCCAACACAGCCATAAATAAATTAATTAATTAATTAATTTAAAAAAAAAAAAGAATCTGCCTGCCAATGCAGGGAACACGGGTTCAATCCCTGGTCCGGGAAGATCCCACATGCCGCAGAGCAACTAAGCCCGTGTGCCACAACTACTGAGCCTGTGCTCTAGAGCCCGCAAGCCACAACTACTGAGCCCGCATGCCACAACTACTGAAGCCCATGCACCTAGAGCCCCTGCTCCACAACAAGAGAAGCCACCGCAATGAGGAGCCCGCTCACCACAATGAAGAGTAACCCCAACTCGCAGCAACCAGAGAAAAGCCAGTGCACAGCAAAGAAGACCAAATGCAGCCAAAAAAATAATAATAATAAAAATTTTTTTAAAAGTACAAGTTGTTCTATACTTACTATCATACTATATATTGGCTAGTGAGAAAAGCAAGTTATAAAAATTTTTTAGTATGATTTGTTTTAAAAATTCTACTTCTGTGAATATTATATATATTTTATGTGTATCTGTGTGTGTGTGTGTACGTAGCTTACTAAATGAGTTGAATTCAGTAATCAACAGAAAATGGCCGTGCATTTGTTTTCATGTATGCCAGTTTGTATGATACTGTAACAGGCAGACCCCCATAGCCTCTTTTCTGATCACTTGAAGGTACTAAAAAATATAGCCAGTCTAAATCAAAACGTCAATTTTGTATCCACTTTAAAACCTCTCCCTCTTTCTAGCAAAGGCTTAACTGTAGTTTGGAGACCAGCAGAGAGATGGGGGGGGGGAAACGTCTATCCTCTTACTCTTTCTTCCTTTCCTCCCACCCTTGCTGATGGTTTCAACAGGGTCAAGTGATGGAAAAGGAGGTTTTAAATGAAAAGAACCAGATGTCTTACTTGACCACTGCTGTGATAATCCTTGTGTCCTGTCAGTGACCTCTGCCCTGGCAGGCATACAGTCTAGCTCTCTCCTGGAGGGATACATAGCCAGCCTCACTCCACGTCACTGCCCTTACCAAGTGTGCAGCTCGGTAGGCCTTCAACCAGCGAATAGGACCTCTGTTTCCTTTCTCATGGGCATGAGCCATTTACATAGGGAACTCCCTTACTGGGTCTGCGATAGAGGAGAAAAGCCAAAGACCTACAAATTCCTTTCAAATAATTGTATTCCAAATTAATTTCTAGGTGCCTTTACATAGGCTGTTAGTGATGATGTCACTAGTCTCATTTTGCTTTGTTTTAGTAAATCCTGTGTAAGTGTCTATCACGCCTCTCTTTAGAATATGGGTCACTTACCACCTATTATCTTCAGCTTTGGTGCATTAGCTGCAAATCCAAAACAATAGGAAATACACCGTTTAGCACCCTGTCACATTTATACCCCCCCACACACACACAATCTCATGCACACAGATATACATATATCTGCTTTGTTAATGGAGATCAAGAAGTAGGATACCCACAAACTGTGAACATTGGTGGCCTCTGCAGTGGAATGGGGGGCAGTGAGAGTGGTGACTTTCGTTTTTCACTCTATATTTCTCAATCGTTGAATTTGCTTGCAATAAGCATGCAATTCCTTTGTAATTAAGAAAACAATAAAATAGTAATGATAGTAATAATAATAAAATATTGATAATAGCTATCATTTTTAAGTCTCAAAGTACCAGGCTCAGTGCTAGATGCTTTGTTAACATTATCTGTTTTAATCCTCTTCACAGCACAATGATTATGGCTTTTTGATAGATGAAGATTCTTTGAGGCCAACTTGGCCAATGTTCTAAGTTTTGCTGGGCTTAGAAACCAATGTAGTCTACCTCCAGAAATCCTCAACAGTTCTCCTGGTATATTCTAATCTAGCACTTAGCAGGGTGACAGGCAGTAGGCCACTCAGTAGTGGTTGATTGACTGCAGGCCGTGAACTGCCTCTTTTCATCTGTAGCACCCAGCACAGTGTCCTAGCTGTAATAGATGTATATTAGGTGCTCGGTAAATGCTAGCTGAATGGATTGAGAGGTGGCATAATTTATCATCCAAGCCAGGACACTTCTAATAGTGAAAATGAGTGCTACTCACAGCTACACAGGTGCAGCACATGAAAATCAGGACCGTTCTGGGAAAACAAGGCTGTATAGTCACCCTGTTGGTAGAAGGAAGGAAGGAAAGAGGGAAGGGGAGAGGAAAAGGAGGGCAGGGAGGGAATAGGAGAGAAGGGAGGAAATGTATCCATGGTATTTTATTGCCCTGCAAATTTTTGTAGAGTGCATAAAGCTTTTTCACAATTAATGACATGAAGCTTGAAAATAAAATAGACCTCGGAGAAGTAGTATATATGTATAAAGGAGTTTTAGTTATTATAATTAGTGATTTCAAGTCATAAAAGGGGAATGATGGAGAGCTATCAGGAAGGAAGAGAAAGCTGAAATTTTTGAAGGAAAATAATTCTGTTTATTTTCATCTCTTGACAGACACAACGATACATCAAAGAACAAATGCCCTGGAAATGAAGTTCTTTCCAACAGTTTGAGTAAAGAAGAGAGCTGTAGAGGTTTGGGTCAAGTGTTGAGCTGGAAGCTGCTGGGAGGTGACAGAGATGCCATTTCGTGTCCAGACCCAGCTGAGGCTCATCCAGTCCTGACTGCTCAGCTCAGAGGAGGAAGTACTCGAGCTGGGGAATAAAAGACATGAACAAACTATTGTATTGGCCAAAAAGTTCGTTCGGGTTTTTTCCATAAGATGTTACAGAAAGACCCGAACAAAATTTTTGGCCAGCCCAATATTTGGGTTGGTTTAAGCTTCCCTGAGCCTCACTTTCCTCATCTGCTCATTTGGGATAAAACACCTCACAGTGTGAGGTGAAAATTCAAAGAAACAATTATGGCAGCTGTGCATCTTCCTTACCAGGGTCAATTGTTTTGATGAAAACATTTGTTCTTATAAAGAGTGAGAAGTCTGGGACCTGTGTCCCACTACTCTGTGCTCTCTCACATCTGCTGCTGATGCTTTGGACAATGCTATAGACTGAATATTTGTGTCCCCAACCCCAAATTCATATGCTGAAATACTAACCCCCAATGTGATGGTATTAGGAGGTGGGGTCTTTGGGAAGTAACTAGGTCATCATAAGGGTAGAGCCCTCATGAATGGGATTGTGCCCTTATAGTAGAGGCTCCACAGATCTCTCTTGCCCCTTTGACCATGTGAGGTAATGGCGAAAAGACAGCCATCTGTCTATGAGGAAGCAGGTCCCCATCAGACACTGAATCTGCCCTTGCCATGACCTTGGACTTCCCAGTCTCCAGAACTGTGAGAAATAAATGTCTGTTGTTTTTAAGCCACCTAGTTTATGGCATTTTTGTTATAGCAGCCCAAATGGACTAAGACAGACAAAGTACATCACATTAGTGTTGTCTTTTAGAACATGTCATGCACTGAAATGACAGCTTCAGCTTGTTGAGAATATGGCTCTCCATCACACAATTTATGCCCATTTTCTGAGAGGATGCCCATCGTAGGGTCAGTAGGGTCATTGAATTTTCATTCTGTGGGATTCAGCGCTTTCTCAAGAGGCAGGCTGACTATATAAGGTCTAACACCCCTGGTGGTGGGTAGGTCCACAAAACAAGTCAGGGTAAGCATGTGTGTTTGTGTGTGTGTGTGTATGTGTGTGCATGCAGACATGTTTAACTGTGTGTGCATGTGTGTTTAGTGAGAAGAAAAAAGTGAGATGAAAAGGACTGAGGTCACTGATGAACCACACATCCCAAACATCCCAAACCCCTGCATCTAGAATATCCACTTGTTCTAAACATCAGGGAGAAGAAAGCTGAATCACTGACATCTTATATAAATCTAAATTTTCTAATGGCATTTTACATTATTAAAACTTAATGAGAAAAGACTGAGTAGGGGAGAAGTCTAGCTTATTAAGCTCATTTTTTGGTCTATTTTTCATTTTATAAAGAGATTCAAACTCAAAGCCTACACAACAAAGAAGCACTCACTCCCCTTTGTGGAGTAATATGTTTGGGTTTTTTCTTTAAATTGGGCTTAAATTAGACCTCAGAAGGAGGGATTCATTAAAATCCTGATCTGTGATGTTGGCAAGTTCCCATCTGAAAGGCCTGTATTACTTCCTTTGATAGGGTTCAAAGGAGAAATAACAAATGCCAAAACTAAGATTATGGTTTTTCTTGATGTGCCAATTTATAATGTTTTCATCAGACTACAAAATCACAAAATTAGAAAGATAAAGAAGAAACAGATTAATTCTTGATAGGTAGTTTTTTCCCCAGTTAAAATATACATAGACCTTGTGTGCATTATGTGTGTTTTCTTCTAGCATTTTTCTATGAAGAGACACACATGCAAATCCATGGACATTCATGTATGTGGTAAAATTGATATCACACATCATACATAAATTGTATCCTGCTCTTTTCCACTTAATCCTATATTATTATCATTGCTTCTGACTGAATGTTATTTGAAAACAATTTTTAACTGTAGATAAGGCATAAATTATTATTAATTGAAGAGGCCTCTGTCATTGTCTGTAGGGACCATTTCCAGTTGATCATCATTGTCAGTAATGTATGAGAAGTAACGATGTTTAAATATAAATTTGGAATCTGATATTGCTTTAGATTCTTAGAAATGGAATTTTTTTTTTTTTTTTTAAATTTTTTCCAGTTTTTTATTTCATAAGATTTCCCTTTCACATATTTATTTAAATTGCTGTAGGCACTGGGTGTGTTTGTGTGTATTGAAGCATATGTTCTTTTTTTATAAGCAGGTTTTTTGAAGTCTAATTCACATACTGTATAATTTATCCACCTAAAATATACAATTCAATGGTTTCCACTATATTCACAGAGTTGTACAATCACCACAATCAATTTTTGAACATTTTCATCAGCCCAAAGAGTGTTTTAATTGTCACGTGTTTGTGAATTTCCGAAATTTCTCTTATTCATTTCTAATTTCATTCCAGTGTGGTCAGAGAACATAGTTTGCATGATTTCAGCCCTTTGAGTTTGGGGGAGATTGTTTTGTGGCCTAGGATTGGGTTCATCCTAGATAAAGTTCCATGTGCTCTGGAGACAGGAGTGTGTTCGGGAATTGTTGGGTGCCGTGTTTTATAGACGTGTTACGTCTACTTGGTTTACAGCGCTTCAGTCTTCAATTTCCTTGTTGAGCTTCTACCTAGCTATTCTATCCACTGTTCCCTCTAATACTGGGGTGGTGAAGTCTCCAGTGACTATGGTTGGATTGTCTATTTCTCCCTTCGGTTCTGTCAGTCTTTGCTCCATGTATTTCGGGGGTCTCTGCCAGATTTCATAGCCCTGCACTAGGAGCTGTGGCGGGGGAGCCCTGTGGTGCTGGCAGCGCTGGCCAGCAGTTGTTTCCATCGTGCTGAGTTGGGTTGTAGCTCAAATGCAGACTCTGGCTGTTTTACTGAGATTTAGTAGATATTCTTTTTTTTTTTTTTTTTTTTTTTTTTAACATCTTTATTGAAGTATAATTGCCTTACAATGGTGTGTTAGCTTCTGCTTTATAACAAAGTGAATCAGTTATACATATACAATATGTTCCCATTTCTCTTCCCTCTTGCATCTCCCTCCCTCCCACCATCCCCATCCCATCCCTCTAGGCGGTCACAAAGCACCGAGCTGATCTCCCTGTGCTATGCGGCTGCTTCCCACTAGTTATCTATTTTACATTTGGTAGTGTATATATGTCCATGACACTCTCTTACCCTGTCACATCTCACCCCACCCCCTCCCCATATCCTCAAGTCCATTCTCTAGTAGGTCTGTGTCTTTATTCCCGTCTTGCCACTAGGTTCTTCATGGCCTTTTTTTTTTTTTTTTTTTTTCCCCTTAGATTCCGTATATATGTGTTAGCATACTGTATTTGTTTTTCTCTTTCTGACTTACTTCACTCTGTATGACAGACTCTAACTCCATCCACCTCATTACAAATACCTCCATTTCATTTCTTTTTATGGCTGAGTAATATTCCATTGTATATATGTGCCACATCTTCTTTATCCATTCATCTGTCGATGGACATTTAGGTTGCTTCCATGTCCTGGCTATTGTAAATAGAGCTGCAATGAACATTTTGGTACATGACTCTTTTTGACCTATGGTTTTCTCAGGGTATATGCCCAGTAGTGGGATTGCTGGGTCGTATGGTAGTTCTATTTGTAGTTTTTTAAGGAACCTCCATACTGTTCTCCATAGTGGCTGTATCAATTTACATTCCCACCAACAGTGCAAGAGTGTTCCCTTTCCTCCACACCCTCTCCAGCATTTATTGTTTCTAGATTTTTTGATGATGGCCATTCTGACCGGTGTGAGATGATATCTCATTGTAGTTTTGATTTGCATTTCTCTAATGATTAATGATGTTGAGCATTCTTTCATGTGTCTGTAGGCCATCTGTATATCTTCTTTGGAGAAATGTCTATTTAGGTCTTCGGCCCATTTTTGGATTGGGTTGTTCGTTTTTTTGTTATTGAGCTGCATGAGCTGCTTGTAAATCTTGGAGATTAATCCTTTGTCAGTTGCTTCATTTGCAAATATTTTCTCCCATTCTGATGGTTGTCTTTTGGTCTTGTTTATGGTTTCCTTTGCTGTGCAAAAGCTTTTAAGTTTCATTAGGTCCCATTTGTTTATTTGTGTTCTTATTTCCATTTCTCTGGGAGCTGGGTCAAAAAGAATCTTGCTGTGTTGTATGTCATAGAGTGTTCTGCCTATGTTTTCCTCTAAGAGTTTGATAGTGTCTGCCCTTACACTTAGGTCTTTAATCCATTTTGAGTTTATTTTTGTGCATGGTGTCAGGGAGTGTTCTTTTTTCATACTTTTACATGTACCTGTCCAATTTTCCCAGCACCACTTATTGAAGAGGCTGTCTTTTCTCCACTGTATATGCTTGCCTCCTTTATCAAAAATAAGGTGCCCATATGTGTGTGGGTTTATCTCTGGGCTTTCTATCCTGTTCCATTGATCTATATTTCTGTTTTTGTGCCAGTACCAAACTGTCTTGATTACTGAAGCTTTGTAATATAGTCTGAAGTCAGGGAGCCTGATTCCCCCAGCTCCATTTTTCGTTCTCAAGATTGCTTTGGCTATTCGGGGTCTTTTGTGTTTCCATACAAATTGTGAAATTTTTTGTTCTAGTTCTGTGAAAAATGCCAGTGGTAGTTTGATAGGGATTGCATTGAATCTGTAGATTGCTTTGGGTAGTAGAGTCATTTTCACAATGTTGATTCTTCCAATCCAGGAACATGGTATATCTCTCCATCTATTTGTATCATCTTTAATTTCTTTCATCAGTGTCTTATAATTTTCTGCATACAGGTCTTTTGTCTCCTTAGGTAGGTTTATTCCTAGATATTTTATTCTTTTTGTTGCAATGGTAAATGGGAGTGTTTTCTTAATTTCACTTTCAGATTTTTCGTCATTAGTGTATAGAAATGCAAGAGATTTCTGTGCATTAATTTTGTATCCTGCTACTTTACCAAATTCATTGATTAGCTCTAGGAGTTTTCTGGTAGCATCTTTAGGATTCTCTATGTATAGTATCATGTCATCTGCAAATAGTGACAGCTTTACTTCTTCTTTTCCGATTTGGATTCCTTTTATTTCTTTGTCTTCTCTGATTGCTGTGGCTAACACTTCCAAAACTATGTTGAATAATAGTGGTGAGAGTGGGCAACCTTGTCTTGTTCCTGATCTTAGTGGAAATGGTTTCAGTTTTTCACCATTGAGGACAATGTTGGCTGTGGGTTTGTCATATATGGCCTTTATTATGTTGAGGAAAGTTCCCTCTATGCCTACTTTCTGCAGGGCTTTTATCATAAATGGGTGTTGAATTTTGTCGAAAGCTTTCTCTGCATCTATTGAGATGATCATATGGTTTTTCTCCTTCAGTTTGTTAATATGATGTATCACATTTATTGATTTGCGTATATTGAAGAATCCTTGCATTCCTGGGATAAACCCCACTTGATCATGGTGTATGATCCTTTTAATGTGCTGTTGGATTCTGTTTGCTAGTATTTTGTTGAGGATTTTTGCATCTATGTTCATCAGTGATATTGGCCTGTAGTTTTCTTTCTTTGTGACATCTTTGTCTGGTTTTGGTATCAGGGTGATGGTGGCCTCGTAGAATGAGTTTGGGAGTGTTCCTCCCTCTGCAATATTTTGGAAGAGTTTGAGAAGGATAGGTGTTAGCTCTTCTCTAAATGTTTGATAGAATTCACCTGTGAAGCCATCTGGTCCTGGGCTTTTGTTTGTTGGAAGGTTTTTAATCACAGTTTCAATTTCAGTGCTTGTGTTTGGTCTGTTCATATTTTCTATTTCTTCCTGGTTCAGTCTCGGCAGTGTGTGCATTTCTAAGAATCTGTCCATTTCTTCCAGGTTGTCCATTTTATTGGCATAGAGTTGCTTGTAGTAATCTCTCATGATCTTTTGTATTTCTGCAGTGTCAGTGGTTACTTCTCCTTTTTCATTTCTAATTCTATTGATCTGAGTCTTCTCCCTTTTTCTCTTGATGAGACTGGCTAATGGTTTATCAATTTTGTTTATCTTCTCAAAGAACCAGCTTTTAGTTTCATTGATTTTTGCTATTGTTTCCTTCATTTCTTTTTCATTTATTTCTGACCTGATCTTTATAATTTCTTTCCTTCTGCTGGCTTTGGGGTTTTTTTGTTCTTCTTTCTCTAATTGCTTTAGGTGCAAGGTTAGGTTGTTTATTCGAGATGTTTCCTGTTTCTTGAGGTAGGCTTGTATTGCTATAAACTTCCCTCTTAGCACTGCTTTTGCTGCGTCCCATGGGTTTTGGGTCGTCGTATCTCCATTGTCATTTGTTTCTAGGTATTTTTTGATTTCTCCTTTGATTTCTTCAGTGATCACTTCGTTATTAAGTAATGTATTGTGTAGCCTCCATGTGTTTGTATTTTTTACAGATCTTTTCCTGTAATTGATATCTAGTCTCATAGCGTTGTGGTCGGAAAAGATGCTTGATACGATTTCAATTTTCTTAAATTTACCAAGGCTTGATTTGTGACCCAATATATGATCTATCCTGGAGAATGTTCCATGAGCACTTGAGAAAAATGTGTATTCTGTTGTTTTTGGATGGAATGTCCTATAAATATCAATTAAGTCCATCTTGTTTAATGTATCATTTAAAGCTTGTGTTTCCTTATTTATTTTCATTTTGGATGATCTGTCCATTGGTGAGAGTGGGGTGTTAAAGTCCCCTACTATGATTGTGTTGCTGTTGATTTCCCCTTTTATGGCTGTTAGTATTTGCCTTATGTATTGAGGTGCTCCTATGTTGGGTGCATAAATATTTACAATTGTTATACCTTCCTCTTGGATCGATCCCTTGATCATTATATAGTGTCCTTCTTTGTCTCTTGTAATAGTCTTTATTTTAAAGTCTATTTTGTCTGATATGAGAATTGCTACTCCAGCTTTCTTTTGATTTCCATTTGCATGGAATATCTTTTTCCATCCCCTCACTTTCAGTCTATATGTGTCTCTAGGTCTGAAGTGGGTCTCTTGTAGACAGCATATATATGGGTCTTGTTTTTGTATCCATTCAGCCAGCCTGTGTCTTTTGGTGGGAGCATTTAATCCATTTACATTCAAGGTAATTATCGATATGTATGTTCCTATTCCCATTTTCTTAAATGTTTTGGGTTTGTTATTGTAGGTGTTTTCCTTCTCTTAGAAATGGAATTTTTATATTCAAGGAAGTGCTCATTTTAAAGCTTTTGGGATATTTCTTACAAAATGTCTCGCCATGAAATTTGTTACTGTGTGACTACCATGAGAGGGGATACGGGCCAAGCACTCCCCCCGACCCTCACCAGCCTTGAGCATCATCCAATTATGCCAATTCGTGTGTGTACGTTGCACAATTTTTTTTTAATTTTTTTACTTTTTATTTATTTATTTATTTATTTTTGACTGTGTTGGGTCTTCGTTTCTGTGCGTGGGCTTTCTCCAGTTGTGGCGAGCGGGGGCCACTCTTCATCGCGGTGCGCGGGCCTCTATCGCGGCCTCTCTTGTTGCGGAGCACAGGCTCCAGACGCGCAGGCTCAGTAGTTGTGGCTCACGGGCCCAGTTGCTCTGCGGCATGCAGGATCCTCCCAGACCAGGGCTGGAACCCGTGTCCCCTGCATTGGCAGGCAGATTCTCAACCACTGCGCCACCAGGGAAGCCCACTTTGCACATTTTTATACCAGTGTTAGTGTTTGTATAATTCAATTTTTTTTTAAAATTTATTTATTTATGGCTGTGTTGTGTCTTCGTTTCTGTGCGAGGGCTTTCTCTAGTTGTGGCAAGCGGGGGCCAGTCTTCATTGCTGTGAGCGGGCCTCTCACTATCGCGGCCTCTCTTGTTGCAGAGCACAGGCTCCAGACGCGCAGGCTCAGTAATTGTGGCTCACGGGCCCAGTTGCTCTGCGGCATGTGGGATCTTCCCAGACCAGGGCTCGAACCCGTGTTCCCTGCATTGGCAGGCGGACTCTCAACCACTGCGCCACCAGGGAAGCCCCTCAAATTTTTTTAATTTTAAATTTAAGGCTCTTAGCCCTTCTTTTTGTTTGTTTGCAAATGGATTTTCCAATTTGTCATTTACCTTTTAATTTTGTTTTTTGTGCTGGTGACAAACTATTTACATTTTTAGGTAGCCAGATATAACAATCTTTTTTTAAAGATCTCTCCTGTTGCTTTTATGCTTGTAAGTCCTCATCTATCCCTAATTAGTTTATACCTGCCAATAATTTCTTCCTGTTTTTAAATTTTAAAAAATATATAATCCAGGGACTTTCCTGGTGGCGTAGTGGTTAAGAATCCACCTGTCAATGCAGGGGACACATCCCTGGTCCGGGAAGATCCCACATGCTGTGGAGCAACTAAGCCCGCGTGTCACAACTACTGAGCCACGTGCCTAGAGCCCGTGCTCCGCAACAAGAGAAGCCCCCGCTCACCGCAACTAGAGAAAAGCCCGTGCGCAGCAACGAAGACCCAGCATAGCAAATTTTAAGTTCCTAGCATAGTGGCTGATACAGACTCTATGTTCAATACTTGGTTATTATTGTCATATTATATTTATGATCTTTAGTCCTTTATCTAGGAATTTGGAGTGTTTCTTGTTCAAATACTTTTCGTATTTCTCAGTAAATTTTTAAGATTGATACCATACATTTTTACTTATGCTTATTCCTATGTATTTGGTGTACTGTTAAAAAAAAAAAAAAGACATTTTCACTACATCTTTTAATTGTTATTTGTTAAAATGGCTGAAACCTCAAAACAATCGGTGCCAACTGCATCTGTATTCCAAAGTGAGATCACCTTCACCTTCAAGGACTAGCAGAGGAGACAATGAAAATCGGTTTTACGATCCTTGTCTTTTTACCCTCTCAAACATCACAAGGGTTAAATTGGAGAGGTGAGGAGAGTTTGGAAATGGAGACTTTTAAAGAGAGAATAGTCTGAAAGATGTATCCCATTCCACTCCCCTCCCTCTTACGCACAACACACATGCTCCCATAGGTAAAAGGTGTAGGATGCTTTCCTCTCTACACAAATCAAGTGAAAGTGGATGCATTGGGACCACTCAGAGAACTGGTCGAGAGTGCCCTGGAGCTGGCGGCATGATGGTGTGGCGTCCGAGTCAGGCCTCAGGAATCTAAAGGATGAGAGTCTGAAGCAGCTTCAGGCAGAAAGTAGAGAGCTATGGTAGAATAAAACTGCATCCACCAACAGCAGATCTAAGAAACCTGTTTCTCCTGGAGCCCAGATAGAATCAGTGGAGCTATCTGGTGGCACAAGAGGACTTGATCAAGGACTTCCTTGGTGGCGCAGTGGTTAAGAATCCCCCTGCCAATGCAGGGGACACGGGTTCGATCCCTGGTCCGGGAAGATCCCACATGCCGCAGAGCAACTAAGTCCGTGTGCCACAACTACTGAGCCTGCGCTCTAGAGCCTGCAAGCCACAACTACTAAGCCCACGCGCCTAAAGCCCGTGCTCCGCAAAAAGAGAAGCCACCACAATGCAAGGCCTGCACACTGCAACGAAGAGTAGCCCCTGCTCACCCCAACTAGAGAAAGCCTGCGTGCAGCAATGAAGACCCAACGCAGCCAAAAATAAATTAATTAAAAAAAAAAAAAAAGAATCATGGTGTCGATGTTTTTTTTAAAAAAAAAGAAGACTTGATCAGCAAGATGCTGGAAGTGGGCAGCCAAGGGAAGAGTTGGGATGACTGTGCGAGTGCACATCCTCCATGTCAGGACATGTTAGTAGACATGAGATCCTCAGTGGTAGGGGCTTTTCAAAGAAGCCACAAAGCGCTCCAAAGAAAGTCCCCTTGAAGCATCTGAGCCCAGAGAGTGACAATGCACAATATGAACCAAATAAGACATTTTCTGCCCTTTTTCCTCTCCTCCTTTTTTCCCACCCCTGCCCCCCACCCATTTTGACTTTAGAAGGGTGAGAACTGGTATCAGCAAGTAGAGTGGTGGAGGAACGGAAACAGACACCCAAAGCTGGGAAATGGGAAAAGCTTTAACTTCAATGGGAGTTTGGACTTTGAATTGGAATGAGAACGTTTTAAGGATTATAGTGACCGAAGCCTTATTAATTATCTCAGAGAGGCCAGAACATCACCGTTTCTGCCCTGGATTTTATCCAAGAGATTAGGAAAGAAATAGCCCTCCAAAATCAGTATGCTGGAGCAGTGGTAAGAACAGAAGCAAGTCATTTTCTGTTGTATCCTTCAAATTCTGATGTTCAATATGACAGTTACATTTGTTCAAATTTTAATATTATTTTAATAATAAGCATAAAAAATAATGAAGGGTGTCAAGCAAATTAGGAAAGTGACATTCAGTTATTTATCTTAGGGAGTTTATATAGCAGCAGATATGTTTTTAAGTGCTCAAAGATCAAACCAGTAAACCCTAGGGACGAACAGTCTGGGCCATCTAGTCCATTGCTCTGTCTACAGACCAAGGACAACTAAACCATCTGTGTCATATGCAAATTCCCTCTATTTAAGAAACTTGTAAGGGAGATTTAATTAAATAAAATCAAACCGTTTCTGAGCAGGCCCTTTGCCACCAAGAGCCCTAATGTAAATAGTGGATATTAATTTTCAGGCCATCAAACTCATGGACACAAAGAACATAATTTTGTAAAATTTTTCTCTAACTCATACAATATAACTCATCCAGGGCCTTCATTCTATCTGATGTAAAAAACATAATCTATTCAATCCAGATAAACTGTCAATTAATTAAGTGATTTTCTCCAGGCACCTTAAGCTAAGACTTAACTCTACTAAAGTAGAATCTAAAGTAGCATCGAAATTTGAGAGGAGCTTCAGTGGAATGGGTGTCTGGTCTGCAGATTTCCTCCTGTATCTGATAGAGTTTGCTGGGATACAAAGCACCCTGTGTAAACTCTGTCATTACTTGGGTCCCTTCTGTGTCTTCCAGCATATGCTCCATCCTGACTTGCCTCCAGCTGACAGGGTCACAGAGATCATTCTCCTCATTCTGATGACCAGGGTCCTCTGGGTGAACCATCCTCTGTCAGCCACTCTGTGTAGCTCTAAGGTGCACGTGGAACTTTTGGCCATTATTTCATGCTTCTCCAGTGTCATAAGAGCCACTGAGTTGGGGGGTGGTGCTATCTCAAGCTCTCTTTGCCTAGACCTGCCCTATCCCCATTTACGTGGTACACAGCCACTTTCAAAAGCAGATGTAAAAGACTTCGCTAAAGCACCGTCACCCCCTCACACTTATCTGGGAAGCAGGATACAGATCTTCTCGACTTTGGATATTGCCCCCCCCCCTCTCTGGGCTGTGTCCTGCTGTCATCTAGCTTTTCCAGGCTTATTCAGGGCAGGGGTAAAGGGCCAGGCTCATCTCGGGTACTGACTGGCAGCTAAGCTTCCTCATCCTTCTCAGAAACTCCTCCTCACCCAGGCTGTCACCTTTTTCTATAGAAAGCTATAGAAGGAATTAACTCTATACTTGCCTTCCTTCAGCGTTTCAGCCTAGAAACAAAAAAAACAAACAAAAAACCCACCAACAACCTCATCTCTTGCCTCAAAAATAAAAGGCCTTAGATTTCAAGACTAATGCCTCTGCTCTGAGTTTCAAGAATCTGTTTGGAATTTTAAAAAGGAAGGAAAGAAAGAATTTGCCCCTATTCTAAGTTCTTTGTGGCTCCTTTCAGTGAGTGCTCTCTGAGCAGTTAATGCTGCTAAGTCAACGGAGAGAGGGTCATGGTGTGAAGGAAGGAGCCAAACATTACTTAACATTTCTACATTTTAATCTGTAATACATGTGTTTCAAATCTCCAGTTATCTAACAAAAGTCACCACACGTACACCCACTTCTTCTCTGCCCCTAGCCAACAAGGAGGAAACATATAGTTCTACAGTTTCCTGGTCCTAAGGGTGGGGAAAGAAACTCGGCAGCAGGCATATACATGCCCATTAATTACCAAAAAGTGCACTTCAAAGAAAGCTGAGGGCTTCCCTGGTGGTGCAGTGGTTGAGAATCTGCCTGCCAATGCAGGGGACACGGGTTCGAGCCCTGGTCTGGGAAGATCCCACATGCCACGGAGCAACTGGGCCCGTGAACCACAACTACTGAGCCTGCGTGTCTGGAGCCTGTGCTCCACAACGGGAGAGGTCGCGATAGTGAGAGGCCCGCGCACCGCGATGAAGAGTGACCCCCGCTTGCTGCAACTAGAGAAAGCCCTCGCACAGAAACGAAGACCCAACACAGCCATAAATAAATAAAACTAAAAAAAAAAAAAAAAAGCAAGCTGAATCTATGGAGGTCAGCCGGGAGAGGTTCTAGCAGACCTGTGCTCTCCTGCATCAGAAGTATCCCTGGAAACAAAGGGTAGAAATAAAGGCAATCATACCCAGAGGGGATTATTATTGAGATCAGGATCAGCTTTAAGCATTCAGAAAATTATTTGTTTACTTGCAGTTTTAATTTTATGAACTTGACATCGCGAAATGAATGACAAAGAAAGTCTATCCACCTAGGTCCTATACATTGGACAGTGAACACATTTTAACTTTGTAACAAACAAAACCAGATTAATATGTCTCCAACCTGAAATGGCTTTGGAACTGTCAGAATAGTTAACTGGGGAGTGTGACGTCTCACCTCTATTTAGTAATCAATTTGCAATGTCTTAATTAAATTCTCTTCTGAGCCTCGAGAAGGTATGGTGAGACTGGAAGGTATAACTTGAACCAAATTCTCCAACAACCACAATATAATATAAGTAGGGAGAAATAATCTCTGGATCTTTCCAAGATAAAAGGAAAATAGAATTCTTTCCTATCACATATTCTCTGTTAGAAGGGCTAACAGGTGGAAAAAAAAATAGATTTATTTGGGGTTCTTGGTCCACAAGGCAGAATTATACTTCAGTTTCAAGGAGGAAGACTTTAAAATATAAACTTACCCTCATTTCTCCCAAGTCATGCTAGTGTGGAGGGAGCAGAGTGAAAACCGAGGAGAAGATAAGAGGAAAGAGGCTGAGTCACTGCTAAGGGTACAAGCAATAGTCCACAGTGGCTTGAAATCACATTTCCAGTAGAATCATCGGCCCTTGAATTCTCTGGTCTCCTGCTTTCCCATGGCAGGTGCTGGGAGAGGAAGGATTCATTCATTTGCTTCTTGCTGTTAGCTTGCCATTCTGTCGTGTTGTCAGGTGAGCTCAATTTTCCCTGTAGTGGCCTTGACCATCAGATCTTCTTCTTTGCCACATCTGCTGCATTCTTAACATTGGGCTCTCACTGCCTAGCTTGACCTTCCCACTGCCAGTGAAATGGGAGAAGGTTCTCTCTTCAGCAATAATGTAACTTTTTTACAAGCAACCCCAAAGGGTAGCTTGGCGGTCACCATTTTCATTTATTCATTCAACATGTATTCAACAAATATTTAATCAGCAGCTGCCACATGCCAGGCACTGGGGTTGGGACTGGCGGCACAGTGGAGAGCAAGACAATGATGGTCACTGACTTTGTGGAGCACAGAACCTAACATTGCACTTTTCTTCCTTTTCTAGTAAACTTCAGAAAACCTCCTCAAGTGCCAAGGAACATCTGGGTGGCACTTTCCAGGCTGGCATTCAAAAGCATTTGTTCCGGGACTTCTCTGATGGTGCAGTGGTTAAGAATCCGCCTGCCAATGCAGGGGACATGGGTTCAAGCCCTGGTCAGGAAGATCCCACATGCCACAGAGCAACTAAGCCTGTGCGCCACAACTACTGAGCCTGCCTTCTAGAGCCCGTGAGCCACAACTACTGAGCCCACGTGCTGCAACTACTGAAGCCCACGTGCCTAGAGCCCGTGCTCCTCAACAAGAGAAGCCACCGCAATGAGAAGCCCGCGCACCGCAACAAAGACCCAACGCAGCCAAAAATTTAAAAATTTAAAAAAAAAAAGCATTGGTTGCCCAGCATCTCAGAACCTTCTCACTTCTCCACATTGGAACAAACTTTCTGCTCATGCAGGTACTTCTCCCAAATGCCTTTTTCTACTTACCTTTCTCAAAAGTTAAAAAATAAAATTATTTATTTGGCTGCACCAGGTCTTAGTTGCAGCATGCAGGATCTTCATTGCCGCATGTGGGATCCTTCAGTTGCGGCATGCATATGGGATCTAGTTCCCTGACCAGGGATCAAACCCAGGTCCCCTGCAATGGGAGCTCAAAGTCTTAACCACTGGACCACCAGGGAAGTCCCTTTCTCAAATATTTTAATCACCATGTCACAGAAACCAACTCTCCAATCCATTTCTTGCCATTTTTCCCAAGAGGTGTAGAGGACCATCATGAAAGTGGAATTTCTTCAGCCCTAGTGGGCCAGAGCTATATTGATTACATGTGAGAAGATATGAAGGAGTATCCAACCTTAAGAGTTGAATATTCATATTATAAAAAACTTTATAGGCAATGGACAGGTGAAGTTCTTGGTTGAAATAATAAATAGAGGATGCATTTTTTTATACTTTGCACATTTTTCCTCATAATTGAATGGTAAGGAACCAATTAGCAATTTTAGAAAAGAGTAACAAGATCAGGTTTGTACTTCCCATCGTATACAATTTATTTACTATCTAGGGAGCTTTGAAAGTGGGAATATTTAGACGGAATTGGGATGAACTATAGTGACTCTCCAGCTTAAAGAGAAAAGATATCCAATTAATTTCTTTACCTTTTTCTCTTCAGGGTAGTGCTTTTATCCTTCCCTAAAATCCTGCATTGCAGGGACAACCAGCATTCCCTTTCTTCTTAAAGGGTTTTCTGGTCAAAAAATAGTTCTATAGTCAGAGCTATAATTTTACTTTGTCCATAGTTGCAGACCCTATTCATGCTGGAAAAGACATCTGTGGTTCTGAGCATCATTCTCTGGGATGCAGAGGCTGAAATGTTTGGTCTCACGGAGGTCAGAAGGGGAGGAAGTTGAGGAAGGAGCTGGTTTTCAGTCAATGGTCAACCAGTCCATATCACAGACCACCCTGCCACCAATTGAGGACCTGATGACAAACACCTCTGGACTGGGGTCAAAAGTCAGGCTCATTCCTCCTCTTTATCTTGAAAATAGTCCTTTTACGTATTATGGGCATACGTATGGTTGGCGGAGCATGTGTGAAGAACTGGGAAGGAACTGAGAAAGATATTGCAATGCGGACAGGGCAGGGTGTGAACAACTATAAACCTTTGTGAAAGTGTTATCCTCTGAGCTGTCATTCACTTGCTTTCTCCCACACTGAGAGTGTGCTCATGAGGTCAGTAAAATTGACTGAAGATAGACAGACAGAACCATGCTTTCCAGGGATCTCAGAGGAGTAACAGCTACAAATAAGACATCCTGGCAATGACCACAGCAGAGAGAGCCGGCTTGACAGCCTTGAATGCACAGGTTACACCTAGATGCCTAGAAAGTATCCTGATTCTCTACAGTGACTATTGACTAAAGGCAGAATCATCTAAGTAGAAGAAACAATGAAATGCACCTGAGAATTCTGACATTTTGTCAACAAAATCAATGCAGAAATTTGATATGGACAATTTTCCTGGACAAAGGGAAAAGGCAAGTTGATCTCAGCCTAATTGATATTAACCTATCTAAAGGAAGACTATGGCAAGAGGAGAGAGTTGGTTAGCCAGAAAAGCGTAGAAAAATGGGGATCAGAGAGGCAAAATTCAGCCTTCTGTGCACAGTACCCAGGGGAGAGAGATGGTAAGTCTGGAAGATTTGCCACAACCTGCATATATTTCAAGAGGCCACAGAGTGCATGGTTTAGGATGTCTCTGGAGTCAGACTAACCTCGTTCAAACACTAGGACCATAGCTTACTTACTTACTTAATTGCTGTCTTGAACAAGATACTTAAGTTCTTTGAGCCTTGGTTTCTTCATATGTAAAACCAAGATAATATTAACAGTTCCTTGTTGCCCCTTCTTCCTGGGCACACAGTGAGACTACATTTCCCAATCTCTCCTGAAGTTTTAGGAGTGGTCATGTGACCGATTTCTACCCAGTGGAATAGGAGCCAAAGTGGCATGCAACTCCTCCAGGCCCAACCCATTAAAAACTTCCTATATTCAATCTTCTATCCTCTTTACTTTCCCACTGGCTGGATGTGGCAGAGCCTCCAACACTTTGGGGACCTGAATGACTGTGTGGAGCAGAGCCCCTTTACCAATCTGGAACCACGTTAGACTATTTGTAGGAGAAAAAATTAAATTCTATGGGGTAAACTATTATTCCTTTGGGGACTTATTTGCTACAGCAGTTAGCCATCTTAACTAATATACTACTAATTGTTTTGTTGCATAAAAAAGATGAGTCCATGTAAAACCGGTAGGATGGTACCTGGTATATAGAAAGTGCTTAAAATGTATAGCTATTATTTTTATTGTGAGCTAAACCAGACGCCTCTGAGGTCGGTGCAAGTTTGAAGATGACAAAATTGATGTCAGAATCAGCTGAAGTTTCTTCGTTTTTTCTTTGCCGTAGTAGCTATAAAGCACTACACAAGGTATAAATGAGATGATGAATATATGCCAGCATGACTGAGCAGGTCTCCAATACCTCCCTTGCTTTCCAAGTGATAGATGGGCTGGGCTCAACAACCCACACAGAGCAAGGGGGTTGTCAAGTCAGAAGAGCCCAGAACTGTAGACTAATAGCCTTCATACACTTTAGCTTGGGTTAGTAGGTGAAGAGGAGAGAGGGGGTCTCAGATCATTTCTCTAAGATGTCATTTGAATTTAGGTTTATATTTTTTGCTGAACCACAGTTATATAATATTCTTACTTCCATATTTCATTTCTTATTGCTCCACTGGGTCTACTAGAGGTATCAGTGCAACGTAACAGGCTATAACCTACCGCATCCTACCATCCTTCTTCCTTTGTACAAATTCTTTGATTTCCAAACTAACGTGTATTCCGATTAGCTTTCCTGCCCTCTATAACTGAAAACTAAAGCCCGGGAATGAGGACACAAGCATTGACCACAGAAAAGGAAATCCATATTACCAATGCATATATAAATCAATTATCTACCAGTCCTACTCCAGTCACTCTGTATCCTCCATCCTGCATTATTTTTTCATGGCATTTACAGCTATCTGAAATTTCATCTTTTATTTATTTGCTTACTTATTTATTATCTGCCTCTTCCCCCTGATGTAAGCTTATGAGGATGGAGACTATCCTGTCGCTGCTATATCCCACCATTCAGAACAGTGCCACTCACAAAGTAGATACAAAGAAGCACATTTTTTTTCAAATAAATAAATGAATTTGTTGAACGAATTGATGTTTGTCATAGGTTGGTTTCCTTGAATCTCTTCATTTATGGGGAACTGATGAGTTTCTAGACCAGAAAAGCTAATTACTGGGGCCTTGACAAGATCTGGTACCAAGATCAGGTTACTTTGTGGATACTTGTTTGGGTATCCAGACAGCTGGGTTCTTTAAGTAAAGTGACTCTACACAATCACAAAACATTTGGGAATGGAAATTTGTACATTACTTCTGGGGAGGTGAATCTAGCTTATTGTCACTCAATTATATTACAATTCATTATTCCCTGTTCTGGTGTCAGGAAAAGATTAGAGCCCTTGGGATTACTTAGCCTAGAAGAGAAAATGCTGAGATGAGATACAATCTGCTCACTAAAATAAGTCTTGTCAAATTCATCTCATGTCTTTTTTGGTGAGGGTCATTAAGCTGATGGATCTGGGGGAATGTTCTACAATAAAGGATTTTGTGGGATCTCTCAGGTTATTCTCACAGACAAGAAGGGAAAAGACAGGTGAATTGGCATATGGTTGAATGTTGAATGACCATCCCTGAAGGATGCAGGAGGGGGTCTTTGGTGATGGATTTTATTGGATTTTGTACAAGTACCTGGAATGCATTCTGATCAAATCTGTGGATCACAGACATACCTAGGAATAAGAACTAACACATGGGTGACAGAATCAGGTCCCATAAATCTCTTATTGAGCTGTAACAATGAATGTAATATAGCAAGACTGAATTTAACAGAGATAAAGATCAAGTCATGCACTTGGGTTCAACAAATCAATCACACATCTGACCCAGCTGAGTTCTTTTAAATCATCCAAGCCACTCCCAAGCTGCACAGCCAATATCCTGGAAAACTCAGTCCCTGACACCTTACAGAGCCCAAGTCTAGAGCCCTATTGCCCAAGGTCACAGCTAATTCATTTCTTGACCCAGTCTGTTACCTCAGCTCCTGACCTCTTACTCCATTCCCTGGTTCTGGCTGAACACTTGCCCTTTGGCTCTGACCATAGACTCCTCTCTGCTGCTATGATCCCATTTCCCCTGCTTTGACCTCTCCAGCCACTTTGAGTCTGGTCTCTGGGACCCACACCAGCACCTTCTCTGAGATAGATAGCTTAAGGACAGAACATTCCAAGCATTGACCAGTCTTGGCACCCATGAAGACACATACCTGTGGAGAAGACAGATAAGCACAAAAGTAGATAGATAGATAGATAGATACGTATATATACATATAGATACGTATATATATCTTCATTTTTTCTTTCATTCTATACATATATATGTTTATAAAAATTCATCCATACTTTATTGCTACGTTTTTGTACTTTATAATATATTAAGGTGTTTTGACTATGAAAATAAATATTTTTCTATGGCAGGTTCATTGAAGAATGCATATTAGAACTTTTTAAAAAGTATAGAGAGGGGTTTTTTATTTCTAAACTTTAAAAAAATATCACACATCATTCCATGCTAAATTCAATGATTTTTTTGAAGGAAAACATAAATGATCAAAATTGCTTCAAAAGGATGTCCACTTAGCTGGGTCTCTAGCTTGAGGCTCTCTGAATGGTGACCCTTGTCCACCTGGTCACACATCCATAGTAGGACATGCAATTATTTTGTTTGTATGCTTTGTCAAGGGCAACCAGATATCTTGGAAGGCATTTCACTTTCTCCAAGTTTTCTTTGATAATGACTTAATTTTCTAAGAAATGAAATACATCAGAATCCAGCCACGGCTGCTGGATTCAAGGGCTGATCTAATGTCTCCCCGCCCCCATTTTTGGCCCTTTTCCACCTTCTCTCCAGGGGAGAGGAAGGTGCCCTCCCTTCCCTCTCTCCTCTGCAAGTTATGTCAGGTGGCTCGCTTGGGGAGCTGCCAAAGAATAATAAACGTTGTTTTCAAACTGGCTCAGGAGCTGGTAATTCCTGGTGATTTCAGGCTGGTTTCCAAGCTGTTTGCTGAAGTAGGAGGGAGGACAGAGTTCTTAGTGAATGCCATCCACACACCGCCCTTCCAGACTCACTGTTGGGCCCTGCAGATCATCTCCGCTTCTCCCTCCAGGAAGGAGGCAAAGAATAGTAAGCGGGGATGTCACTTGGGACACTTCTACTGTTTCTATCTGATCCCAGCTTCCTCTCATGAGGAGCAAAACCAAGTCCCCCAAAGCTACCCGTGTCGGCCGTGGCCCACTTAGTCTTCCCAGGCACAGGGCCCCCTGAGGCACCCCCTCAGGTTCTGGGAAGAAAACAACCTTCCAGAGTGTGCCCCCAAGACTAAAGCACTCCCACTCCCCATTCAGAGCCAGTGAGGACTGCCTCGGTGCAGGCCTCCCGCTGTGGCCTCTGGATGGAGCCCCCTTCCCAGCTCCCGAGGGCTTACCTTGCTTCAAGTGCCAGCTCGAAGCAACCCTGCCCCAAGAAGCATCAACCATGTCCCCTTCACCAGTGCCTAGTTCTCTTGGCACCCATTGCCTTAGCGCGCGTGGCCCTCTCTCTTTCACCCTCGTGTTATACTTATCATTGTAGATACCTTGACTCCCTCACTGGACTGTAGGCTTCTGTATGGCACAGAAAATGACTGATTCACCTTTATTTCCCCCATATACACTCAGCAAATCAATGAAGAGTGGGTCATTATCCTAAAAGCTGCCTGAGTTCCTGGTGCCCTGGGTAAAGCTGCTTACTTCTGTTTCTTCTGGGACACATTGTAAACGATGCCTGTTTCCAAACACACTGCCACCTTCCAACTCTCTGGCTCCCAGGAACCCCCGACTGAGTTCTCTTTCTCAGAATCAGGGAGAGACCTCTGGGTTCTTTCCCAGCACACGCCCACTTTCCACACACTCACCTAATGCCACCTTGACCTGCAGTAAAGACAGAACTGTCCTGATTGAAATAGAAAGGGATGTGGTTTAATCTCTTTTGCTTGATTTCTCTTTCCCCGGTTTCCTCACCTCCAGCTGCCCCTGCGAGAGTCCCTGGGAACCTCTGATGGCCCCATAGGACAGTCTGAATCCATTGCATAAATGGTCACTGAAGACCCCTCTTAATCTGCGTTTCTGGTTCATAGCGTGGACAGCAGCAACAGCCTGACACGGAGGGGAGCTGAGGGGAGCAAAGCTCGTTACTGAGATCTACCCAGGAAAGTGGTCACTGTGTGCACACGGGCCACGTACCAATGTCCCAGGCCTCGCAGGGTGTGTGGCTGTATTTTATCAACCTCTGCATTCTCACCACTTAGCATGTGGCTGGATCAAAGCTGCCACTTCTCTATCACATTCAAGGACTCAATAAATATGAGTTGATTTCCACACCTCCTCTGGCAAAGCATTAGATTCTACCCTGCTTTGCGTCTAAGCTAGTTGGTCATGCATCAGTCTTGTCACTATGCTGTAAGATACTTGAGGGCATGGACAGTACGCTATTCACCTCTGCACCCCAACCAGGCACAGAGGACAGAATGAGCCAAGGGTGAAAAGTCAGGTGAATCAACCTGGAGGTGTTCAGAAAGCAGCCAAAGAGCCAGCAGCAGGAAGTTTAAGTGGGTAGAGGATGATCAGTTTCAACTGTGGGTCAGGGTTAGAACACAGTGCCAAACCTCAGGTGGGCAAAAGGAAGGCTCCCAAGGGCAGAATAGTGCTGAGGTCCTAAGTGTGCTGAGGTCCTAAGTGTGGGCCCTGGAGTTCTAGTGGCCAGCAGTGTAACTTCTCTGTGCCTCAACTCATCCTTTGCCAACTTGAGTGGATAATATTACTCACCTCCTAGAGTTCTTTTGAGGATGAACAACGTAATGCGTGTAGAGTAGTTAGCACGGTGCTGGGCACATAATAAGCTCTCAAGCGTTAGCCATTACGTCGTTATTTTTGTGTGCAATTCATAAAACATGTTCCCAAATGAGCAGCAATTTCTCAGAAATATTTGATAGCTAGTGCCCTTTGGGGGCTCTGAAAATAGCTATGAAGGAAAGACTCTCAATAAACTACTTATAAATAGTTGGGCAGGGTCTTAGTCAGTTCGAGAGTTCTGGAGGCTGGAAGTCCAAGATCAAGGTGACAGCATGGTTGCCTTTGCTGAGAGTCCCCTTCCTGTTCATAGCCCATGCCTGCTTGCTGTGTCCTCACACGATGGCTGGGGCTAGGATGCTCTCTGGAGGCTCTCTTATGGACAGCTAATCCCATTCATGAGAGCTCCACCCTCATAACCTATGCACCTCCCAAAGGCCCACCTCCTAATACAATCATCTTTGGGGATAGAATTTCAACATATGAATTTTGGAGGGAAACAAACATTCAAACTGTAGCAGGGAAGGTGTGCAGACATAAAAAGAAAAACACACCCAGGGATACACAGGCATGCCTGATTCTCTGTCTCTGTCTCTGTCTCTCTCACACACACACACACACACACACACACACACACACACACACACACACACACACACACTCCCCTTTTCCAGGTGTCCCTTGGATAGAATTCTGCAAACAATATGTCATAGCAAGCACTCTTGGCTCTGCCCCTCCAGGGATGATTCCTGAGCCGATGTGGAGGAAGACAGTCTCATCACTGTTTCCCTTGAGAAGCCTGTGGTTCCTTGGGATGAGGAAAGCCTGTAATAAAATGTTGTGCATGAATTGATAAAGTAACTAGTATTACTGCAGACAACGGAGTACAAGAAACGATTTATTCAGGGCTTTGAGTGTATACTTCCCTTGTTCTGTTACACACTGAATCGATCTTTTACAAAGCAAAAATGGATATACATGTGAACTCTATACGTCCCACTTCATAAACTGGGTTTATACAATAAGTTCATTTTTCTGTTAATAATAAAATCTATATGACTCTAAGGTTACACTTGCTGCTGAGAGACTATTCCTTCCTACCCTATGATTACTTTTTCTGTGATTCCACGTTGTTGGGAGAATTAAATAAGTTATTATAGGGAAAGTGTTTACATTAGTGTCCAGCTCAATTCTAATAGAATAGCAAGCACTCAATAAATATTCTTTGTTATTATTCCCACCATCAGTAACATTCCCAGTATTTCAGTCTGCCCATCGGAGTCTGAATTTGGTGAGCCAGCTAGAGGAAAAGGATGTCACGGGCACAGTGGTTGTTGAAACTGCTCCTAACTATTCCAGCTCCCTGGTCTTCCTGGCACCAGGTTGAACTGGACTCACTCAATGGCTTGTGGTTGGGTGGGGGTCACATGACTAGTTCTGGCCGCTGGTTGTGAGTGGAAGCAACGCATGTCACCTCTGGGCTGGAGCTTTTAATTGCTGATGCAGAACCTGCCAGAAGACCAGCAACGTTTCAGAGGAGGGCTGCTCCGTCTATCTGTGTCCTCAGCTGAGAACAATGACGAGATGGAGCAGAATTCCTGCCAGCCTGCAATGGATGTACAGTATGAGCGAGAAATAATTCTTCACTCTTTTAGCCACTGGGATTTGGGTTTGCTTGTTACTGTGACCCACCCTAGCCTATCCTGACTGACACACCAGTAACTCGATTATCCCAACACAAGTTATTGCATTGCAAGTATATCAGCAGAGAAGGGGGCCATGGCTTATCGATAATTCAAAAAAGTTCTTTACCAGTGGCTGTTTCTGCCACAGCATTTCCCTGGGGTGGGGGGTGCAGGGTGGTTTCTGGGAAAATATGGGGGAAGGGAAAATAAGGCTCCCCCTTCCAGTATTTTGCTCAACTATCAGCTCCCAATGTTATGGTCATTCCTTGCTAACATTCACTTGGTGATACTTTGGCCCAGCCTCGAACACATGCTTCGTCCTTTGTTTGACAAATGCCCTGTCTCCAACCAAGTCACCCCTCCATCACCGTGACATTTTGGTACCCTTTTCTACTCTGGCTTCAGTCAGTACCATCTACATCATCAGAATTTTTCAAACAGTGTTGAACACCAAAAGGGAAAGTAAAAGGGAGTTTCCAGCCCTTTCAAAACTTGGCTCCTTATGCAAATATGCTCAACCCCGTCGGGTAATCTTTTAGTTCTCTATACTGGGAGAATGGGTAGCTTTGTCACACACCAAATGTGTCTCCCAGTTCCCACATATCAGGCATCTGGTTCTTTCTCCTGGCTCTTCATAGCACTGGGCAGAAACCTCTGTTGACCACTTCTCAGGACCTCTGCAATTTTCTGTTTTCAGGTCTGTCCCCAAGATGACTGTGAGGCTTTCAATAGCTGAGATTTAAATACACTTCCTTCCCCTACCCAAATTGCTTAATGCAATGCCTGGCTTATGCGGGGGTTGGGGGTGGTGTCTTCAGAGAAGACACAGCTCAGGTGTCACATCCTATGGAAAGCCCTTCTTGACCTCCTCTACCTCCCACCCACTGCCAACTGTGGTAGAGGGAGCTGTTCACTCTCTTGTATCCCTATGACCCTGGCAAAATTTTACACTTGCTTATTGCCCTTATTTGTTTAGACACTTGTCTCCTCCTTATAAGATGGGATTTCCTAGAAAGCAAGCATTTCATTGATTTTTGTTTATTTTCATCATAGTCCTAACAACTAATGCATCCCTGGTCTACCCTTGCAGACCATTAATGCATGTATGTTTAATTATCAGGTGGACAGACAGCTTATATATCCACATAAATTCACACACCAAGTTAATAATCCAAAGTGTAGCATATGATTTGGGCTGTAGGAAAAAAGGATGGGTGAGAAAGATTTTCAAAAGAAAGAAATAGAAAGAGGAAAAAACCAGACAAATAAATACATGGATGTGAGTCAAAATCAACATCTACCACAGCCAACTATTGACTCCCTTGATATGCTGTGAGTCTTAAAGTCTCAGATGGACACTTTGAGGTTTCTAGTTTGGGCCTGTCCCGATTACAAGACAAAGACAGGGGCACACCATTCCCGTAAAGTTGCAAGATCCCAAGTGAGGTCCTCCCTAGCAGCTTCATTTGCCTCAGTTTAGTCCTGGCCCTGCCCTTGAGAGTGTGCCTTGATCTTGAATTGATAGTTGTTGAATATTTGAACATTCGGTTGGCTGGAGGAGAAGCTTCCCCTTACGGCGTGAACATGCCAATTATGGGCATGTTCTCCGTGTAATGTAATGTTCTCTATGTGATGACATAGCATGCCACAAACACAGTGGATACATTTGGAATCATTCCTGACTCCTTCCTCTCCTTCCCATATACACAGTCAAGTGGTGGTGAGACATCTTTCATCCTGCTTCCTAGGAAAGGATGATATGAAGGGGAACAGAGCAGGACAGGAAGTGCATGGCAGTTGCTGTGGGGTGACTATAATTGGCTGACTGACCTCTGAGCACATGTGAAAGACCCTTGAGTACTCTCTGATATAACTGGATGAGATTTGGAAAGGATGAGCAGGTAGGAGCAGAAGCCAGTGCAATTTAAATAATTACTGTGCATCTTTATCCGCAAGGGATGTAATCCTGGGGAACCTGGTTTCTTACACTCCGTCATCTCCCACTCCTCTCCAACACAACCCTTCCCCATGCCAATAAGTCTGGTCACTAATCTTGAGAATACTAGATTCATTTGTACCTCCACTCCTTTGCTCATATGGTGTACAACCATCTATACAGCCCTTCTTTCTCCCCTGTTTACCTGACCCCATCTGAGCCATCCTTCAAGGCCCTCTTCTATTTGTTATCTCTTTAAACTAATATCTACCTATGTGGTCTCTCTCTGCTGTGAATACCTGCCACACTGCATTATCGTCCACTTAGGCACTTAATTGCATGCTGTCTCATATCATTATTTTAAAGTTTTCCAAGTGTCTATCTTGTTTGCCTAAGTTGACTATATTTCCTTTGAGCTTAGGGGTCATAAATGTCTTCCATTTTTCTCCAAGAGCCCTTGTGCTTCCACATATAGTAGGAGTCTACTACCTATTTGATGTGTGGATGAAGAAATAGCACATAAATGTGGTGTTTGTACACTTCCTTTATATGATTCTGCCAAAATGACACCACTTAATCTCTCACCGTAACTTGTTTTTGTAGTAGTGGAGACAGATTTTCCCTGATGTACTGACGTTCTTACTCACACCCTCACTGGGAAGATGTACATTGCAGGAAAAACTGCAAATACACTGGCTGCATAATTTGGGGCAAACCAAGATCTGTCACCCAATCCACACCAGGAAAAGGGGACAATAATAGCAATAGTAGTAATAAAAGTGATGTGAGGGGCACTGTGTTTGCCTCCTCAAGATCTACATCCAGTACGTTTGCTTGTTCTCTGTAGCTCCCCTCAAAGCAAGTGGGATAATGGATTAACCCAAATGAATGACAATAATCCGATCTCCTGCTACCATTGTTGATTCAGTTGTGGGTACTTTCCCCAACTCAGGCCAAAGAGTATGGGGAAGACATTTGCTCGCTGACTCTGGAAGAGAAGACTTTTCATTAAGTAAGACCTTCCCAAACCTTTAGAGGAAGCTGACATCATAGAAGGCATGGCAGACGGAAAGAAACCAGCTCCTGGTGACATTGTTTGGCTGCTGAATCAGACTATCCCTGAAGTCCATCCTATCCCGGACTTCAGTTAAATGAGGTACCTGTTCGTCAACTCAATCCACTTAGAGTTGGATTTTCTGCTCCTTGCAACCAAATATATTATAATTGGTATACATATAATGACAATAATAGCTGCATTACAAACTCACAGAGTTGTCGGGAGAGTAAAAGTTAATGCAGAACTGCTGTGTAGGCTTTATCATGCAAATGTTTGTTGCTGAGAGTCCCTCTGTTAAGATGTCTTCCCTTAGGAGATAGAACATGGAGAGGATCTTAAAGATGTAGAAGTCTTGTTGGGTGGCTATCTTGGGAGTTAAAATTTTTTCTCAACAGAATTTATCAGAAAGCTTGAAACATTAAAATACAAGCTGAACAGAATAAAAAGTACTGCACATGACGAAATTTCTAGAAGGAAATGATTTACATAAAACCTGGTGCCCAGCACAAAGTGCTAAATAACTCTTTGTTTTAAAATTTTATTTGTATTTTTAAAGATAAACTAATCATACAGGGTACATGAAGTTACCGGACTGTTTAAGTGTAGTTAGTCTCTCTCTTCCCCTAGTCCCTCAGTAGCCAATAAATCTTCCTTTGCATTTCTTGTGCATATTTCCAGAGCTATTCTGTACGCACCAGTGGCATCCCATATACACTGCTGTGCTCCATTTTATTCTTTTTAGATCACATAATGTATTTTGGAGGCCTCTCCATATCAGTGTCTGTAGGGCTGTCCATTTCTTTTTAACCACTTAAGAGAATTCCAAACATAGCCCAAACGTAATTTCTCCTTCCATGAATTTGACCATGTTTACCGTTGGACATTTAGAGCGTTTCCCATCGTTTGCGGAAACGATAATGGGATGTAAAACAGTGATGTCATGATTATCCTTCTAGGGAGACATTTCACAGAAGTGGGAACCCATCTGTAGGATAAATTCCGAATCGTGGAATTGCTGATTCAAAGGGCTTATGTACAGTAACTTTTTCATTTTTGAATTCATGAATGTTAAATTCGATGAATTCGCGGGCAGCCCCGTGGGGCGCCTGAGCAGTTCTCTAAAGCTACCGGTTAGATATTGGGGTGAGGACTACGAGACCCGCAGAGCGAGCTCTGGCTCCGGCTCCGGCCGCGCAGGGCGGAGCCACGCCCCGCCCGGCCCACTCGCCCGCCGCCCCACCCCGCACGCGACCTGCCCGCAGCCCCCGGCGGAGGAGCGGCACGTGCGATTCCACGTGAGGCTCCTAGCGGCACGCAGAGAAGGAGTGCGCCTGCGCCGGCCGCAGGAAAAGTAGGTCAGACTCCTCCTGTCACGTGACTCGCTCCCCTCAGCTACCCCGGCGCCTCCCGCCCGGGTACAGCCGGCAGGCGCTCCGCACCCAACGTGACGGCCGGGCGCGGCGGGGCGGGCGGGGTCCGCGAGCGCCTGGCGCCCGCGAGGATTCACCGGTTCTCCTCCCTCCGGGGCTCTCCGCTCCGAAGTCGGGCGGGCAAGTGGAGCGCCGCACTGAGCCTCCCAGAACGGGGTGGAAACACACGGCAAAGGAAAGCGGCCTCGCGTCCCTGACACGCGCACGCGGCTTTTTGAAGCATTGCAGTCTGGAAGGAAGGGAGGCGCGTCGCGTTTCGGTGTCAAACGAATCCTACCGATCCTTTGTGGTCCCCATGTTATAAGGGGACTCAGACATTAAAGGAAACAAACTTTGTCAAAGGAAATAGAAAAGAATGTGAATGGTTCCTGAACATTTGCAGGAATGTTCTACAGGCCCAATTTCTAATCTACTGCCCACCGCCCCCCAAATATACCCCCCTACAAGGATTTTAGGCACATTTCTCACCTTCTACAAGAGACTTCAGAGGTGATGGTGGTGCCGATGGGGCTGGGTGTGTGTGAAGGCAGCTCTGAATCAACTGAAGCCTGAATTTTATGTATTAGGAATCATTTTATTTCGTGCCTCCATCCTTTCTGATTTTAAACTTGTTGCACAAAGGACAGGCTCTGCCCAAGTGGGTTGCAATCCAGTGGAAGAGACGACAAAGTCAATGGTCTACACCGCGGTGGGCTGTAAATCCTTCGATAGAGGTGTGCCCAGGTGTTACATAAGCCCAGAGGAGGAGGGGCACCCGAGCGCAGGGGTAGGTACCCTGAGCCTTGAAGGCTAAGTGGGAGTTAGCTGGCAGAAAAGTAAGGCAGAGGGGGTGGGAAAGTGTTCCAAACAAAGGGAGCTACTAATAGTTACATAATGTTTCCCTCACGGAGTTCTTTACTATAATTGTTTTAGCCATGCATGTAGTTGGAACGTATATAGTTTCCATTTATGTTATTCTAAACCAGTCTTTAATGAACATCATTATGCACGATACTTTCCCCCCTCCACTTTTAGCTAAACCCCAGGAACAGGATGGCTGCATAGAAGACACAAATATTTTGTATCTTTTGTAAAGCATTGTCAAATTATTTTCCAAAAAAGTTGAGTAAATTTGTACCAAGGTGGCATGTAAGTATTTAGCATTCAGGCAATAAGTTGCCTGTTAATTATTTCAAGTCAACGTAGCGTGATGAGATTAACACTTGATTTACTAGAATGCCATAAATCATAATACATGCATTTCTAGTTTTCGTGATAAAATTCTGAATGAATTCAAGTTTTAAAAATGGAAAATATCAGATCAATGCATTTCATCCTTACAGGAAACCAGGTAGCATGTACGAGGGGGAGAGGAGGGGAGGATAGGAGTGATAGTAACTAAAGCAGCACAAATACCTGATTACTCCTTTCTTGCTGTGAATCAAGAGGAAGAGAAAGTAGCTCCACACAAGCCAGAACAAGACAAGAAGTTTCCACGCCTCTCTGCAAGTGTCAGAACAGCAGCAGAATCAGAGAGGCCCTGAGTTTGACCCAAAAGGCCACTATAACTTACAGGAGGAAGGCTGGTCATGTGTTTGGGAACGAAGTTCCAGAAACCAACATGCTTCCGCTTGGTCTCTGTTGGCATCTGTACCTGCAAGGAGAAAACAATACTGGGACACTCAAAAGGACATTTAGGAGAAAAGTAATTTAGGTAATACGGACTATGAAAGCAGAACATATCTTACTTTTTGCCTGCATTAAGCTAGATGGTTAAGGAAAACAGAAGCATGGTGCAGTTATGATTTTGCAGAGACGTGGCTGTAGTTCATACTGTGGTTGTTTCCCTAATATCCATTCTGCACATTGCGTAATGACCTTATACTTTGGGGGGCAGGGCTTACCTCCCCTCAGCTTCAGGGGCTGGCCTTGATTGAATTAACAAATCAGTGTAGTCCCATTGCTCTTTTTATGAGTATTAGAAGAGTTAATTCAGCAAAAGCACTTAGAATGGTGACTGCCACATGTTAAGTGCGCAATGAACATTTGTTGTTAATACTGTTGTTATTATTAGTGTAACAATGACTATTCAATTAGAGAAAGCCTGAACTTGTTTCAGTGGTTACATGATGACATTCTTTCTCCTAGGATGGGGAGAAAGAAGCATGTGTAACCACTGATGCCATCCGTCCACCTTGAGGGGAGCCAACCCAACCACACACCTGATAAACCAGGGGGGCAGAGGAGGCGACACCCTGATCAAACTTCAGTTGTAGCCTGCACCAACCATCTCTTGACAGTTCAGTTGTATGAGCCAAACACATCCCATTTGTTACTTCAGTCACTGGAGTTGGGTTATCTGTTATTTGCCAGCAGAAGCATCTTATCTGAAACCATGCGTAGGTCCTTATTTTAACTAAAGGGTTAAAATGATGACACTGGCATTCCATTCTGAGCATGAACTTGTTAAAGAATGGGATTAAATCTTACCTCCATGGCAGATGAACACAATAACCCAAAGTATTCATTTTCTAGGGCTGCCATAACAAAATACCACTGGATGGTAAGACTTGTGGCTTAAACAACAGAAATTTGTTTTCTCACAGTTCTGGAGGTTAAGAGTCTGAGATCAAGGTGTTGGCAGGGTTGACTTCTTCTGAGATCTCTCACCTTGGCTTGTAGATGACCATCCCCTCTCTGTGTTTTCATATGTTCTTCCCTTAGTGTGTGTCTGTCTCCCAATTTCTTCTTCTTATAAGGATACCATTCATATTGGATTAGGACCCACCCTAATGACTCTGTTTTAACTAAATTACCTCTTTAAAGATCCTATTTCCAAATACAGACACATTCTGAGATACTGGGGACTAGGACTTAGTATTTATGAATTTAGTGGTGAGGGGCACAATTCAGCTCATAACATCCAACAAGACATTAATGATATAATATGGGTTATTTAATATCAGATCTTAGTTCTTATTCTAGTTCTCTTCTCCAAGGCTTTTGTTCAGGACTGCTTGTGTGTGTGTGTGTGTGTGTGTGTGTGTGTGTGTGTGTGTAGGGGCGTGTGTGTGTGTGTGTGTGTGTGTGTGTGTGTGTGTGTAGGGGCTCAGGAAGGGAGAGAGACTGATGTTGGAAGAGCATGCCTGAGGGTATAGATCCAGAAAAACTGCATGCAATGAAGCTCAGGCTAAATCTACTGTTAAATATCTGTCCTCAAAGAACAATTCACATTGAGGACAGGAAAGCAAATGTAAAGGAAGCTTTGATTGTTTTATTCTTTGTGAAGATGGGCAGCTTTGCTAAAGAATATGCTTCAGGCAGATTTTTTTTTTTTCCTCCCTTAACACTTCTTGGCTAAACTAACGGTGCTTTATTGAAGAGTAGAATCTCATTTCTGGACCTGCTTGAAAAGCTGTTTCTGTGTTCTAATTTCAGTAAGGCAACGTTCCAAACAAGAATGGAGAGCTCAGTTTGTATTCCTAGGTTGGTCATTGAATTGCATACTTTGTACTATAGGGAAAAGCTGTGGGACATAGAAGTCACTTCCCCACCTTTGGGCTCAGTTTCTCTGAATGTAAGTGAAGCAGTTGGACTCCACGATTGCCGTTGTTGTTTCTGTCTATTTATCACAGGATTGGATGAAAAGAATGTAGTTTGGTTTCTTTGTTGGGCTTTATTAGTAAAAACTGCACTTAGTGTTCTCAAAAACTCTTTCCCAGCATTCAAGTGGCTATTTTTAAAAAATATCTATTGGTTGCACTTGGTCTTAGTTGCGGCAGGCAGGCTCCTTAGTTGCAGCATGTGAACTCTTAGCTGCGGCATGCATGTGGGATCTAGTTCCCTGATCAGGGATTGAACCCAGGTCCCCTGCAATGGGGGCACGGAGTCTCATCCACTGCGCCACTGGGGAAGTCCAGCAAGTGGCTATTGACACCATCTGCATCAGGTACTCACAACAGATAACGAAGGCACATTTCTTAAGAATGAGATGATCCAGATGTCCCATCTTTGAACATCTGCCCATGTTTATCTCATTGTACAATTCTTTAACTTTTTTTTCCTAGAGTGAGGAAAGGGGAGGGAAGAAGAATTGTTCATAGTGGAAGCCAGCATTCTAAGGATAATATTTTGTTAATTGCTTCTCAGTGCACCATCCCAGGAAAGGCATGCTCCAGCCCAGAGGTTCTTAACCAGGGATGAACATCACAATCACCTGTGACAGTTTTTCAGTACACATGCCTGTGACTCCATTTCTCAATATTTTGAATCAGTGATTCTGGAGAAGGGCCTGAATTTGTGGAAAGATCTACAGGTATAATGCCACACATAACCAGTTCTGAACTGCGGGTTTGATCCAAACCCTTTCTTTCTTTCCATAAACCATTCCCAGTTCCTTTTGTCCAATGATGCTAAAACACCTTGTATTACAAGTACAGCTCATGTTAATGAAAATATATCTGCAATCAAGAGGGACAATTCTTTTTTCCCAAAGTTACATATTAGGAATTTTAGTTGGTTGTGAGAAAAAAAAAAATCTAAGTAACTCATAAAATTCTACCTATTTTGCCATTGTAAATGCAGTTAGCATTTCTGAAACTAGGAATAATGTTTTGCTACAGAGCTGATGTACTCTAAACAACAACAAAACTTTGAATGGCATTTGCAATAATTGCAGAGCAATATTTGGTATCAATGTTTTTGTTAAATCACTGAGGTACATTCTGGAATTACAGCACTAAAATAACACGAGGCTTGATTCCGTCAACTCTCCTGGAGGGTTTATGTAAGGAAATTATATTTGCTTGCTGAACTGTAAATTAAACAGGTTCTAGCTTTCCACTCCTTCAGACTTGCATCTCTGTGGCTGCATATGGAATTTGCTCTCATTGGACTCCAGTAAAGACCATCCAAGTAGAGAAAAAGAGGAAACATTACTCAACACATTGAAAAACAAAGAATTTTCTGCTTCCCCCAGAAGTCCAGCTCTTGGAGCAGTGGAATAAGCAGACATTTTGGAGTCAAACAAAGCTGGTTCCAACTCGAGCTCCTTCTTGCTACAACTAGTTTACATGTGTAACTATTTGTTTCTTCACCTTCTGAGCTTCAGTGCTCTTGAATCTGCACAAGGGCAGATCACACTCATGTGGCAGGGTGGCTGTGAGCATCAGAGTAAACATGATGTATGTAAAGTGCTTGGCACATAATAGGTACCCTCAACTGGTTCCTGGCATCATCATTATTATTTTCTTAGAAAGAAAAAAATAGGTGCAAATAAGCAAGGATTTACTTTTTCTTCATAGTTCCCCCTTAATGAGAGGAATTCAGAAGGAATGAGAATAAATTTGGAAAGCCCTGACTTGCCTCTTGGTAACCAGGGATGCCAACTCTGAGGTGGCTGCTTCTCTATAGATGAAGCACAAAATGTGTACAAATACTAAGGTATGTGTGACATTCTCAAGGGAGTGAAAAGAAGCCCCTAAACTTCCTTTGCACTGCACATTAGCTGTGAATTGATAGCTCCACTTGAAATCTAATGAAAACTCAAACTCCCTGGAGTTTAGGCACAATCTTTTTCAATATGGGGGAAGTGGATTCAAATAGGATATGTAGTATTTACATGATCTCAGATTCTTATAGAACCCAAGATTACTAAGTACAAAGCAGGTGGCTGTAAACTGTACCTTAGTTGTTACGAGGAAAGGGAAGAAGAAAATTGAGCCCTTTTAAAAAATTAACCTGTTAAAGTTCTGAATTTGCTTGGGTCAAATTCTTATATCAACCTGAGTGTCCAGGGAAGTGGAAGTAGAAAATAAGGAAGGGTTGTGATGTTAACATCAGACATTCAAAACCAAGGGGAAGTATAACTACCCCAAAGTATAACTATTATAAATCTTTTTGCACCAAATAACATAACACAAGAACGTAAAACATAACTAATATGGTTGAAATAGCATAGACAAACATCAATGATTTACCCTGTAAATAGAGAATACATATTCTTTTGTTGTTGTTGTGTTTATCTTTTTTTTTTAACATCTTTATTGGAGTATAATTGCTTTACTATAGTGTGTTAGTTTCTGCTTTATAACAAAGTGAATCAGCTATACATATACATATATCCCCATATCTCCTCCCTCTTGCGTCTCCCTCCCACCCTCCCTATACATATTCTTTTTTTTTTAAGTGTTGAAACATTTATAAAAATACATACTGGGCTCAAACACTTGACAAATTATCAGATATGGACATAGTATTAGCAGTGGTTAACTCTAAAGGTGGAGTAAGGAGTGACATTTACTTTTTCTGTGTTCTTTCGTATTGTTCGAATACTTTATAACCAACATTTTTATAAGAAAAAGTAAGATTATTTTCATTTAAAAATAATACCAAATAATTTCTGGATACTTACTGTGTTGATATAGGTATTAAGCATGTGTCCTGACATTTCATTTCATCCTCACAAGAACCCCTGAAGTAGTATGGCGAAGATTGATGGCATCTCCCTTTCCCATAAATATCTTTTCTCTACTTCTTCCATAGTAATAGAAGTTTTAGGTAGACATGTGCCACACAGCTAGAGACAAGATTTCCCAGCCTCCCTTGCCCCTTGCCGGTAGGTAGCCAACTAATTGGATGTGAGTAGAAGATGTCAGTGCAACCTCTGCCCCTCCTCCCTCTTTTAACCTTTCCTGCTGCTAGAATACGGACCAGTGGACATGGTGGGAAGCCGTATTCAACCAGGCCAAAGAGGGCCCCCCTGTAGAGAATAGGGAGCAACAAGAGAGAGAAAACCTGGGTTCCTAATGCCATGGAGCCCTAGATCAGCCTTGGACTGTTTACACTCAGACTTCTGTAAGAGGGAGAAATAAACTTCTATATTATTTAAACCACTATTAAGTTGGTATCTGTTAAATCAATATTCT
This sequence comes from Balaenoptera physalus, assembly GCF_965194825.1. Classification (NCBI taxonomy): domain Eukaryota; kingdom Metazoa; phylum Chordata; class Mammalia; order Artiodactyla; family Balaenopteridae; genus Balaenoptera; species Balaenoptera physalus. The sequence continues at coordinate 36,100,645 of NC_138901.1, forward strand.
GTTATTATCTCACATTGTGTAGCTTTTCTTTTGAGAATTGTAACTTTTACATTATGTTTTATAACCATAATTATTTAAAAATTCATCTTAGCGACTTCCCTGGTGGTCCAGTGGCTAAGACGCTGTGCTCCCAATGCAGGGGGCCCAGGTTCCATCCCTGGTCAGGGAACTAGATTCCCACATGCATGCCACAACTAAGAGTTCGCATGCCGCAACTAAAGATTCCACCTGCTGCAGCTAAAAAGATCCTGCATGCCACAACTAAGACCCTGTGCAGCCAAAATAAATAAATAAATAAATATTTAAAAAATTCACTTTATGCTTAGTATATTTCACTGTTCACCAATAATCCTTATGTGTCTCAACATCACCCCTTTCATAAATACCTTATTCTTAATCATGCCCAGTGGCCCTGGTGGTATCTTTTCATTCCATTCATTTCAAAAGGGATATATGAGTGATATATTCCCAGAGTTCTTCATATTTGAATGACAATTTTTAAAAATTGAAATATAGTTGATTTACAATATTGTATTAGTTTCAGGTGTACAGCACAGTGTACAGTTCAGTATTTTTGCAGATTATACTCCATTATAGGTTATTACAAGATAATGGGTATAGTTCCCTGTGCTATGCAGTAAATCCCTGTTGCTCATCTATTTTATGTATAGTAGTTTGTGTTTGTTAATCCCAGGCTCCTAATTTATCCCTCCCCATTCCCTTTCTCCTTTGGTAATCACAAGATTGTATTCTATGTCTATGAGTCTGTTTATGTACATTCATTTGTTTTATTTTTTAGATTCCACGATAAGTGATATCATATAGTATTTGTCTTTCTCTGTCTGACTTATTTTGCTAAGCATAATATTCTCTAGGTCCATCCATGTTGCTGCAAATGGCAGTATTTCATTCTTCTTTATGGCTGAGTAATATTCATATATATAAATACACATTCCACGTCTTCTTAATCCAATTGTTTGTTGATGGGCATGGGTTTCTTCCATGTCTTGGCTATTGTAAATAGTGCTGCTATGAACACTGGGGTGCCTGTATCTTTTTGAATTAGTGTTTTTGTTTTTTTCGGGTATATACCCAGGAGTGGAATTGCTGGTTCATATGGTAGTTCTATCTTTAGTGTTTTAGCCTCCATACTGTTTTCCATAGTGGTTGCACCAATTTACATTCCCACCAAGAGTGTACGAGGGTTGCCTTTACTCCATATCCTCTCCAACATATTATTTGTAGACTTTTTGATGATGGCCATTCTGACTGGTGAGGTGATACCTCTTTGTAGTTTTGATTTGCATTTCTCTTATAATTAGTGATGTTGAGCACATTTTTATGTTCCTGTTAGCCATCTGCATGTCTTCTTTGGGCAAGTATCTGTTCAAGTCTTCTGCTTGTTTTTTGATTGGATTGTTTTTTTGCTATTGAGTTGTGTGAGCTATTTGTATATTTTGGATATTAACCCCTTGTCATCATTTCCAAATATTTTCTCCCATTCTGCAGGTTGTCCTTCTGTTTTGTTGATGGTTTCCTTTGCTGTGCAAAAACTTTTAAGTTTAAGTAAGTCCCATTTGTTTGTTTTTGTTTCCTTTGCCTTGGGAGACCGATCCAAGAAAATATTGCCATGATTTATGTCCAAAATTGTTTCACCTATGTTCTCTTCCAGGAGTTTTATGGTTTCATGTCTTACATTTAAGTCTTTAAGCCATTTTGAGTTTATTTTTGTATATGGTGTGAGGGAATGTTCTAATTTCATGCTTTTACATGTGGCTGTCTAGCTTTCCAAGCACCACTTGTTGAAGAGACTTTTTTTGTATTGTATATTTTTGCCTCCTTCATTGTAGATTGATTGACCATTGGTGGGTGGGTTTATTTCTAGGCTCTCTGTTCTGTTCCATTGATCTTTGTGTCTGTTTTGTACCAGTACAACACTGTTTTGATTACTGTAGCTTTGTGGTACAGTCTGAAGTCTGGGAGGGTTATACCTCCAGCTTTGTTCTTTTTTCTCAGGATTGCTTTGGCAATTCTGGGTCTTTTGTGGTTCCATATAAATTTTAGGATTATTTGTTCTAGTTCTGTGAAAAATGTCCTGGGCATTTTGATAGGAATTGCATTAAATCTGTAGATTGCTTTGGATAGTATAGCCATTTTAATAATTTTGATTATTCCAATCCAAGAACCTGGGATATCTTTCCATTTCTTTGAATCATCTTTAATTTCCTTCATCAGTGTTCTGAAGTTCTCAGCACATAGGTCTCCTTGGTTAAATTTGTTCCTAGGTATTTAAAATTTTTTTGATGCAATTTTAAACGGGATTGGTTTTTTTACTTTCTTTTTCTGATATTTCATTATTAGTGGGTAGAAAAATGCAACAGATTTCTGTATATTAACCTTGTATCCTGTAACCTTGCTGAATTCATTTATTAGTTCTAACAGTTTTTGGGTGGAGAATGACAATTTGATTGTTTTAGAATTCTTGAGTCACTCCCTTTCCTGCTTAGGTCTCTGGGGATTGCTTTTTTTTTTTATTTGTTATTTTTTATCTGTTATTTGTCTATTGGGCTGAAGGGAGGTTTAAGATCAGCCTGATTATTTCTTCTTGTAGAGTAACCTGACTTCTGCTGGGGCACTTATGGATTGTAAACTTTAGAATAACAACTTCACAAAGATTATGTGACAGCATTGGTCAATATTTAATCATTTTAAAAAACACCATAGACCCTTCATTGTGTAGCTCATCGGCTTTCATCATTCCATTTTCTTGTTATATTGTTTAACTTTTCTTTTTATTCTGTTATCTTCAGATACACCAACTATCTGTCTTAACTCATTCATCCATTCAACAAATATTAAATGTTGGTTACCACTCAATACTTCTATGTGCCAGGCATTGTTCTAGATGACAACAGTAGAGGAATGAATGGGATGGACCAAGTTTCCACCCCATGGAACATACCTTTTATTGGGAGGAGGTAGTAAATAATTAAACAGAAAACTAAACAAGATCCTTTCAGATGGAGATACGTTTTAGTAAGAAAAACCAGGATGATGTTAACAGTGTGACTTCCAGGAAGCAGTGGATCAAGGATAACGTCAGTCTTTGAGCTGAACCCTGAATGACCTGAAGAAGCCATTCATCCAAAGACCCTCAATTCCTCTTTCTTTGTCTCACTTCACATCCAGCCCTTCAGAAAGCCGAGCTGAGGGTTTTTGAAAGTAGATTTCAAAATATATCTCAAATCAGGTCACTTCTCACCACCTCAGCTGCTACTACCCTAGACCAAGCTATCTATATTTCTCCACTGGTCTCTCTGTTTTCACTCTTCCCTCCTGAATCTACTTTCCTCTAGCATCCATAACAACTTCTGAAGAATCAGTCACATTGTGTCACTGCCTTGCACAAATCCCTACAATGACTTTCTATGACAGAAAGGGTTATTTTCTTTCTTTTTTAAAAAATTAATTAATTTTATGGCCACGTTGGGTCTTCATTGCTGCACTTGGGCTTTCTCTAGTTGTGGCGAGCGGGGGCTACTCTTCGTTGCGGTGCGCAGGCGTCTCATTGCGGTGGCTTCTCTTGTTGCAGAGCACAGGCTCTAGGCACTCAGGCTTCAGTAGTTGTGGTGCACGGGCTTCAGTAGTTGTGGCTCACAGGCTCCAGAGCACAGGCTCAGTAGTTGTGGTGCACCGGTTTAGGTGCTCCGCAGCATGTGGGATCTTCCCAGACCAGGGCTCAAACCCGTGTCCCCTGCATTGGCAGGTGGATTCTTAACCACTGCGCCACCAGGGAAGCCCGAGAGGGTTATTTTCAATCAGAAAGCATTTATGTCTTCTTCCTCTGCTAATAGAATTACCTAATTTTAGCTTGGCACATTTCCCAACTTCCCTTGCAGCCAGTTTTGGTTATGTGACCAAATTCTGGCCAATAGGATGTGAACAGAATCGATGTGGACAATTTCTAGATTGTGCCCTTAAAATGAAAAGAGTTGTCCTTTCCTTCTCCTTTCCTCTGGTCCCCATGGGGAACATATGGTGATGAGCTACCTTCTACCATGTAGAAGATGGCAAATTATGGGGGATGAATAGAATAACAAGAAGAAAGGTGGTTCTTGACACCGTGGAGGTCCTTGGACTGCTTACCTTCAGACTGATACCTTCTCTTACCTTCAGAGAGAGAAATAAAGTTCTGTGTTGTTTAAATCATTGCTATTTAGGGCTGTGAGCAGAAATGATGTGTGGTACTTCTGGATCATGCCCTTAAAAGAAAAGATCACCTTGCCTTTCCCTGACTTTGCTGTCTGGGATGCAAATGCAACAACAGCAGAGGGAGCAGCCATCTTGGGTTCAGAAGTAGAAGCATTGTCTTAAGGATTGCCTGGCCACCTCCTGATCCTAGGCTTCCTACTTATGGACAGTTATGTGAGAGAGAAATCAACTTCTAACCTGTTGGAACCTCTGTACTGTTGGGGTCTCTTTGTTACATCATCTTAGATCCTACCTAACTGATATATTTCCTTTCACACTTAAATCTGAAGTCCTTAATGAGAAGACCAGTATGCATAGGGAGGTCAACACCTAGCACAGTGTTTGGAACAAAGTATGTACTAAAAATATGAGTGCCCTGCCCCTCCCCCCACTTCACTCAGCACGTCATTTTAATGCCTGGAAACCCCAAGGTCAATGTGACTATGTTTTAATGGGAAACTAAATACCGATAATAACAAAAGGTTGTTCTTAGGAGGATAGCATCACTACATATGTTTGCCAGGAGATGTCTTGCTATATTTTTGACATTAAAAAGTTTCCAATTCTTTGGGAAAGTGAGGCATTGTTGATTTCATGCCTTATAACTGTCATGGATAGCTCTTCATCCAATCTAAGCCTTAGTTTTCTCACATTTCTCAGAACGCCTGCAGGAATGAATTCATTAGACATTCAGTGGCGGAAGCTTGATGTGTTAGCCCCATGTGATGGTACCAGCTCTTTTCTTACACTGTTGAGGCCTGTGAATGTCAGCCCACTGCCAGGGCATTAATTAAATTGGGCAACAATGAGAGCCCTGACTAGAAAATCCGTGGAATAGTGAAGAGAGGCCTCATCTTGCTCGGCCTCCACCAGCTGCTGCCACTACAGAGAGGAAAAGGCAGCCAACAGGGTTTCTACTAAATACCAAGAATGAGACAGGTGCTTTACACACATTGTTTCCTTCATTACTCACAAGAGCCGGATAAAATTGTCATTACGATCTCCGTTTTATGGATGAGAAAACTGAGGCTTAGGAGACTTGGCTATTTGTCCACAAATGCTGAACAAGGAAATTATGAAGTCATATTTTCTTGTGTTTGTTAAAAACTCATGCTCCTTCTATCTGCCCACCCTGCCCCCACTCACAGGCTTCTGACAATGTGATGAAGGGATGTGAGTTCTGGGTGGGGCCAGGAAAAGGGGTTCTCAGGACCGGGCACTCAGGGCTCAGTGTCCTCATCTGAAGACCGTGGGCACTGGGGTTGAGCTAGACTATCTCAGGCTCTTGTGGGAAGAAGGCTGTGGAACCTGCAGCTGGTTAGGAACGACATAAAGTGCTTCCCAATCCACACGTTGGGCCAGTGTCTCTGCTCTCTTCCTTGCAGCCACACACACGCCCTGGGCCGGAGTTTCCTCACAGGCCCCGAGACAGCCAAGGATCAAGGGCTTCATTCACAAAATATGTATTGAGCACCTTCTAGGAGCCTGACCTTGTGCCCTGGTCACACTGATCAAGAAGACATGCATGATTCCTGGCTACATAAAGCTTATACTTTAGTAGGGGGAACAAGCCAGAAACAAACAATTACCCAGTTTTAAAAGTATTTAGAAAGAAAAAAATAAGACTTTGAAAAAAAGAAAAAAAGAGTAACTCGACTTTAGAGACAGCAGCTGGGGGGTGGGGGCAGCAGCTGGGGGGGCGGGGGGCAAACCTGGGAAGGTTAGGTTTTGACTGACCAATCCAGGCTGGAAAGACTCAGAGTTCTAGAGAAAGTGGCAGGAAGAGCTCCAGGCAGAGGGAACAGCGTGTGTAAAGGCCCGAAGGCTGGAAAGAACATACCAGGTTTGAGGACTGGAGGCTTGAAGAAGTAAAGCTAGAAATAGAATCAGGGGCCAGAATCTGCAAGGCAGGGCTTGAGAGCTGTAGTAAGGAGCTTAGATTTTAGCTGAAATGCAGGAGAAAGCCAGAGAAAGATTTTAAACAGGGAAGAAAAGTGATCCAACGCCTCCGTCTTTTTTAATCCTCATGCTTTTCAGGGGGTAAATTTATTGAAGTTCATAAGTTCAGTAAAGTCCACTTACTGTAAGTGTTCGGCTCAATAAATTTTAACAATGTGAAGATCTCTAACCAGCACCCAGATCAAGAAACAGAACATCACCCCAAGCCCAGAATCTCCCCTCACGTCCCATTCCATTCACTTATCCACCCCCGTCTCATGCTGAAGCTGGCTCCTAGTGGCTTGTGAGTGGTGAGGATTAAATTTTCAGGAATTTATGAACTGGTTGTTAAACACAGCAACTATCAAAAAGATTTATATAAACTTCTAATTAAATAAATTATATTAAAAGGAAAGGTAAGAAATTCTAGGAAATGCAAATTAATGTATAGTGACAGAAAGCAGATCAGTGTATCCTGGAGACGGGGGAGGGCAGGGAGGGAAGGAGGAAGGGGTCGCACAGGGGCATCAGGAAATTTTGGGGTTGGTGGATATGTTCATTATCTTGATTGTGGTGACGGTTTTGTGGGTGTATATACAGATATCAAAACTTAGATTGTATACTTAATCATGTGTAGTTTACTTTATGTCAATTATACTTCAACAGAACTGTCAAAAAGAAAAACTGATTGGAACATAGCTTGCTAAACATTTGTTCATAAGCTGAATAAATATAGATAGACTAGGAGGGTTCAAGAATGGTAGAAATCGGGCTTCCCTGGTGGCGCAGTGGTTAAGAATCCGCCTGCCAATGCAGGGGACATGGGTTCGAGCCTTGGCCCGTGAAGATCCCACATGCCGCGGAGCAACTAAGCCCGTGCACCATAGCTACTGAGCCTGCACTCTAGAGCCCGCGAGCCACAACTACTGAGCCCACGTGCCGCAACTACCAAAGCCTGTGCGCCTAGAGCCCGGGGTCCGCAACAAGAGAAGCCACTGCAATGAGAAGCCCGCGCACCGCAACGAAGAGTAGCCCCCACTCACCACAACTAGGGAAAGCCGGCACGCAGCAACGAAGACCCAACACAGCCAAAAGTAAATAAATAAAATAAATAAATCTATATAAAGAAAAAAAAAAGAATGGTGGAAATCAAGAGGGTATTTGGACATTTGACATCATTTCAGTCCTATGTCTTACAAGACGTTAGCTGCTGGGGCTTTCAAATTTGCATGTGAGTGAGGTGCTGGACAGATCATTTAGTACCCAGAAAAAGGTAATAAATATTCAAAATCCTCCACTTCCTAATCATTCTAATACATTTTATTAGTATTTATGCTCTTGAGGTTATTTACATCTGTCCAGTGGAAATTCCACATAATGCTGTGCTACAATATAGCTTTTCCTAACTAACTCTGCATTAAATGACATTGCATTAGTAGCTTGAAATTGGCCGAGATAGGAGTATTTACACAAGGAAAACAGCCAATACTAGAAATCTTGGCTTTCTTTTTCTGAGAGCCAACTGTTAAACATTCATCTGTCCCCCACCCCTCCCTCCAAGAGTAATGGCAACTATACTGGCTTCTAGACCCATAGAAACTTTATACATGGTGCATACTCTTTTGAATCTTTATCTCTTTGGCTCCATCCATACTGTATTTGTGAGACTCATCCATGTTGTTAGGTGGAGTGGATTCACTGAGGGGAGAATGAATAGCAGGGGTACAAGGATGGGAGAGGTGGACACCAGTAAAGAGGTGCTTTTGGCCAGATTTTGCTTTCAGGATAATATCTGAGAAGGGAGTTAGAAAGGTGAGGCAGAGCTTTGCGATGGAACACAGTGTGGTTGTTGGCCCTGATTCCAATGTCAAGGAGGGTCACAGCTTCTGGAAACATTCTAAGACCTGGAGTTTTTGGGGAAGAGAAGGGATTGAGGACTGTATGAAAGGTAAAATGTGTCTTGTTCAAAGAAGGGGCAGCTATAGGATTTGTAACCTATAGTTGGAGGATTAGGTGTACAGGAAATAAACATATGGTAAAAGAGACGGGGCTCTTGTAGGCAAGGCAGTTTGCAGCCATGAAATTAAGACGCCCATACTTTTGCTGAAAAAACAGGTATTATTGTGAATTCTTGGTTTCAAAGACTTCTTTAGTTTGAAACAGGACGGGGAAGGTGACTAACACACAAAAAGAGAAAAAGGAGGAATCTTATCTCAACGGTAAAACCATACTGATAAGACATAGGGAAGAGAAAACCAGGATAAGGATTACAGGGAGGAAGGGCTGATTATTTTTCAAGGTTCAATATACAAAGCCCTGCATGAGTTGAAAGAAGAGGAAATACTTCCATTCTTTTGTGTGTTTGTTCATTCATTCATGCATTTAATATCTATGTTTCCAGCAGTAGGCTCCATGCATTTGGTGAAGAGGCAGCGTCTGAGCCTCAAACTTTGCTTTTAGAGCCAAAGTCTTATATTGGCTGGAAAGGAAAAGACCAGGAATTCGAGAGGGGAGAGAGAGGGAGAGGAGGAGAGAAGAGGGAAAAGGAGGGGAGGGGAGGGGAGGGAGCAGTATGGAGCAGAGGAAGGAAGCCAGCCCTTCTGCACTTCCTCCCCTCCCTCTCTTCCACAGTAGCAATGTGGGAAGAAAGATGTGCTTTGCCCAGGGGGAGAGCATTCTCTTTTATTTCTTATTTTTTCAACTTACTAGTATTCTAGTGTAGAACTGTCTAGATATCATATAAACTAGTACAAAGATAAGCTCTAAAACTGATCCAGGACCTAGGGCAGCATTTTTACAGTATAATCCCAGAACTCCATAAATCAGAATAACTTTCTGTAGTGGGTCGAACTTAGTCCCATCAAGAAGATATGTCCAAGTCCTAACCCCCAGTATCAGTGAATGTGACCTTATTTGGAAATAGCATCTTAGCAGATGAAATTAAATTAAGGATCTCCAGATGAAAGCCTCCTATATTTAGGATGAGTTCTAAATCCAATTACTGGTATCCGTATAAGAGAAGGAAGAGGGATATTTGAGACACACCTCAGAGGCAAAGGCCATGTGAAGGTGAAGGCAGAGACTGAAGTGATGCAGCCACAAGCCAAGGAATGCCTGGAGCCCACAGAAGCTGGAAGAGGCAAGGAAGGATTCTTCCTTATGTGCCTTTGAGGGGACCCTCATATACTGACACCTTCAGTTTTGGCCTCCAGAGCTGTGAGAGAAAAATTCCTTTTGTTTTCAGACACCAAGTTTTTGGTAATTTGTTAGGGCAGCCCTAGGAAACTATACGCCTTGATGAAAAGGCAAATACTTAGACCCTACCCCAGACTACTGAACGAGAACCATTAGCAGCAGGCCCAGGAATCTGCATTCTTACAAACCCCTCTAAAAGTTGGTATATAAAGCTTGATGGCTGCTGATAAAGAACAATGGAGTGTGGCTTCTGTCTTTCAGGACTGGAGTGGCCCAATATTTCAAGTTTTTTTCTTTTAATGAAAAAGGAAATCCCATAGGCTGCCTGCCATTTTCTTAGCACAGAACCTAAGATTATTAGGCAGAAGTATGAGATACCCAGATTACTAGTTATTGGAGACATAATTACTTAAGCCCTGACTGTGCAGCAACTGGAGCCACAAGCCTGGAGACCTGGTGGTCGGTCTGATTGTGGGAAACCTCTCAATTGTGTGTGCAGAAACTAATGAGGGAGGTGAGCTGAACGGTCATGGGTGGGTACTGGCAGGTAAACAGAAACCAAGCTGGAGGGGTAATGGAGAATCTGGGAAGCATTGATAACAAACACGACTAACACTTGATGTGGATAAAAGCTGACAGGTGAAGGCGGAAGGACCAAGCTACTGAACTCTGTAAACGATATTTTCCACGCCTTTGAATGTAGGCAAGTAGGAACAGCTGAAATGTGAGAGTTAGAGAAAACAATGGTTAGGTAAACTGATCAGTACCTTTGGATGACCCGGGCAAATGACTCTAAATTTTGGTGTTGCCCCCATGCTATCTATATATTTATGCCTTCAAACAGGTATTGTCTTCTATGTGGTGGTACAGAGTTAGGTATGGTGATGAATACCAAGAGGAAAGAACCACACCCTCGAGGAGACGTGGGAGAGATGGACATGTAAGAAGGAGTTTCAGGAGTACAAAGGAGGAGGAAGTGTTTCTCAGGGTGCCAGGAAGGCTTCAGCAAGGAGTGGCAGCTGAGCTGAGCCCGAAGGTCAAGACAGGCATTCATCAAATGGGGAAAGGAAGGGAGCATGAGCTGTGAGAACATGACTACTCATATTTATTGAGCTCATACTTTGGGCCAGGCTCTAGTCTAAGTTCTTACCTGTATTAATGCATGTAATCCTCGCCTGTGAGGTTGGTACAAGTGCTATTCTCATCCTATGACTGGGGAAACTGAAGCACCAAGAAGCTAAGTGACTTGCCCCAAATCATCCAACTGACAGATGGTGGAGCCAGGATTTGAGCCCTAAGGTTTTGTTCCAGAGGCTTCCACCTAAACACTGCATGCTGCCCCCTGCTGGTGGGACTGGAGTACAGGTGGAGAACAGCAGACAGGGCAGGAGCTAGAAGGAATCTGGAGGCTGGTGCTCAACTGGGACAGGGTGTCTGCTGCATGGTAAGAAGGCTGGGTTTCACTCTGCAGGTAGTGTGGAGACACTGAAGGCTCGTAAGTAAAATAAAACAAAATAAAACCCAATCAGGCTTTTGGAAGATAACTTTGGTGGAAGACTATTTTGGGGTGGGAGTGAAGAGAGAAAGTACAGGGACGGCAGTAGGTAAGGAGGCGTCCCTCTAAGGAGAGCTGAAGCAAGTCTTAACCAAGCCAACAGCACTGAGGACAGAGGGGAGGGGGTATTTCTGAGAAACAGATAGAATCTGCCTTTGATTTTAAATATTGCATTTAGTTCTCAAAAAGTCAAATTAGGGGGGATGAGGAAGAAAGAAGGGTCAGTTCTGTAGGTTCTAACTTGGTGACTTGGTAAATTGGTGCCAGTGGCGTGGGGGGTGGGGGAAGGAAATACAAAAAGGGGAGGAGTTAGTTTATTTGAGAGCAGGAGGAAAGTGGAGTATAATTTAGAGTTATATTGCAAAGAGCATTAGATTCTCAGCTAAGCTTACTTGGTTGAATTAGAAAATTGTGCTAGCCAGGCCGTGTTGTTTCCATTTTCTATTTTCTTCATATTATGATGGTTTGACATCTTAAAAACCTTTCTGGCTGGGGGGAGACTGCCCCTCTTGGTGCTAGACAATTGTTAGAAATAGCAGAGGACTCAGCTGGGAGCATGCCTTTGATTTACAAACCAACCAACCCAGAGCCATACCTCTTCTAACTGGCCTGCACACCCCTGAGGACAAAATTCCTTTGCCTTAACTATCCCAGGGATGGGTGCTAGGCAGCTAGGGACCACCTCTATAGCCTGGAGCCCGCTGAAATTATTAAACTAGCCAACTGTAGACTGTGTACCCTTCCCTGCCTTGCCTTTCCCACAGAAACTCCAGTAAAGGCTGTGGCCCAGGTTCTCCCCTCACTCCTGCCCCTTCTGCCTCTTGACCAGCACTGGTGTTTTCCCATGTGGCCCCGCACGGGGTGCCGTGCCTCCCATTTCTAGGACCTGTGGGTATAATAAACTTGTTTTCCTGAGCCTTTCCTTGTCTCCTCTTGTGGCTGCACCTGACTGATCATCACCTGAAAGAATAAAAAACAGGCAAATTCACCAACTCTGATGCCACAGACTGCGCTATTATCCTCGAGGGGAGAGATAGAAGAATATAGTTACCTCATTGCAAATCCATCTCTCCTCATGGAAAAACAGTTCTAGGCAGAGATAGTATGTAATCCTCATATATTGAAAGCATTTTTTTAGACTATCAACTTTAATTTTGATAAAATAATTTAGCTCCAAAGGGTTTGAGTTTAATTTTGTCCATTATTTGGCATCTAGTTAGCATTTATGTGCACGAGTTGAACCCAGCACTTGAAAAGAAGGAGGCAACTCTCTGACAGGGAAACTGGTAAGACTCAAAACCGAAAAAAAGGAGGTTGAGATAACCCAACATATTGTCTGTGAATGAATGGGGAGGAGGCCTGGGAGCCACCAAAGGCCAAGCAAGGCCCTTCGAGAGTGTGGGGCCGTGTAGGGGAGTGGTAATCAGTACTCAGATAGACCAGGGCTTCTCAGCCTTAGCACTACTGTCATTCTTGAGCCAGATCGTTCCCTGTGGGGCTGTCCTGTGCAGTGAACAATTTTAGTAGCATCCCTGGTCTCTACCCTCTAGATGCCAGAAGCAACCCCACCCCCAAACCAGAGTTGTGAGGAGCAGAGATATCTCCAGATGTTGCCAGCTGTGCCAAGGGGAGGGCGCAAAATCCTCCACCTTTGAGAACCACAGAGAGAGACTTAGATTGGATTCCACTTTCTGCTACTTATTAGCTGTGTGACTTCAACATGCTAGTCAGCCTCTCCAGCTTCAATATCCTCATTCCTAAAATAAAGAACGCAAGGGGCATAAGTGATTTTGTCTGCCAAGGACCCTCTCCTCTAACTGGTCTTCCTTCCACTCCTACCATTTGGTCCCAGTTGGGGTGGTCACATTCTTACCATCTACAGCCATTGCTGATTAATCCCAGAATGGGCCTCCAGCTCTGTTTTTTTTCTTTCTCAAGATTGCTTTGGCCCTTCAGGGTCTTTTGTGTTTCCATACAAATTGTGAAATTTTTTGTTCTAGTTCGGTGAAAAATGCCATTGGTAGTTTGATAGGGATTGCATTGAATCTGTAGATAGCTTTGGGTAGTATAGTCATTTTCTCAACATTGCTTCTTCCAATCCAAGAACATGGTATATTTCTCCATCTGTTTGTATCATCTTTAATTTCTTTCACCAGTGTCTTGTAGTTTTTTGCATACAGGTCTTTTGTCTCCTTAGGTAGGTTTATTCCTAGGTATTTTATTCTTTTTGTTGCAATAGTAAATGGGAGTGTTTCCTTAACTTCTCTTTCAGATTTTTCATCATTAGCGTATAGGAATGCAAGAGATTTCTTTGCATTAATTTTGTATCCTGCTACTTTACCAAATTCATTGATTAGCTCTAGTAGTTTTCTGGTGGCATCTTTAGGATTCTCTATGTATAGTATCATGTCATCTGCAGACAGTGACAGTTTTACTTCTTTTCCAATTTAGATTCCTTTTATTTCTTTTTCTTCCCTGATTGCTGTGGCTAAAACTTCCAAAACTATGTTGAATAATAGTGGTCAGAGTGGGCAACCTTGTCTTGTTCCTGATTTCAGAGGAAATGGTTTCAGTTTTTCACCTATGAGAATGAATGATGGTGGCCGTGGGTTGGTGATATATGGCCTTCATTATGTTGCGGTAAGTTCCCTCTATGCCTACTTTCTGGAGAGTTTTTATCATAAGTGGGTGTTGAATATTGTTGAAAGCTTTTTCTGCATCTATTGAGATTATCATATGGGTTTTATCTTTCAATTTGTTAATATGGACAGGACAGGAATAAAGACACAGACATGGAGAATGGACTTGAGGACACGGGGAGGGGGAAGGGTAAGCTGGGACGAAGTGAGAGAGTGGCATTGACATATATACACTACCAAATGTAAAATAGCTAGCTAGTGGGAAGCAGCTGCATAGCACAGGAAGATCAGCTCGGTGCTTTGTGACTACCTAGAGGGGTGGGATAGGGAGGCTGGGAGGGAGATGCAAGACGGAGGGTATATGGGGATATATGTATACATATAGCTGATTCACTTTATTATACAGCAGAAACTAACACAACATTGTAAAGCAATTATACTCCAATAAAGATGTTAAATAAAACAAATAAAAATAAAAATAAAAAACCAAGAGAGTTAGTCCCTCTCTGGTGGAAGAAAGCCAAAGAGTTTAATGAAACTCCTAAACAACTGGAAGTCACGTGGTGCACAGAAGAGGCCAGTTTGCAGAAAGAGAGAAGCAAGAGACAATGAGAAGGCAAAGAGGAGCCTTCCCAAGCTCCCCACACTTTCCTCAGCCAGTGTGACTTTCGCTTATGACACCCCAAGAATTTTCATCAATAAAAAAATATTAGTGCCCGTCTCATAAGGTTGTCTTGAAGATGGTCTGTGATGATACAAAGTATTTAGTACAGAGCCTGGCCTGGTCTGTGTTCTGCAAATAGTCATTGTCATGGTTAAGATCATCAGTATCATTCTTATTCTTGTGAACTTGGCATTCCAGAAACTGAACAGCCCGTAGTTCCAACTGTGCTATTCCACACCTGTGTACCTTGTACCGGGCATACCTCTCCTGTTCCCCACCTTCCTAATCTACTGCTATGCTATCTACAAAACCTTCCCGAGGCCCCTCTCTGAAGACTTCCTAAGCCATTCAGACAGAGTCAGTCACTTCCCTCTTCACAGTCCCTTTTTCTCTCTCAACTGTTCAGATCATACTGACGTAGGTATCTAGTTAACTGGCTGTCTCCCCACCTGACTGCAGGGAACCCCATACTTCTCTTCTTTGCTTTAATCCTCAGCATCCAGCATGGCACTTGGCCCCGAAGGGTCCTCCATCAGTGTTTTGTACACTGAGGAGAAGAGGACCTGCAGAGTCAGGAAGACAGGCCCGCTGAAAGCTCCTCAATCTTCATGTTCCCTGCCTGACATTAAAAAAAGAAAAGCACTAACAGATGGGGAATCGTGTGCTTGGAGTCTAGTAAAAGTGGCGCCCAAAGAGCTAGGAAGCCTGCTTCCAGCTCTGTGCAAAGACCAGTAGTAGATGTGAAGCCTGCGAGATATGACCAATAGGAACGGTGAGCTTAGAACATGTCTGTCAGTGTGTGAGAAGACCTAGCACCACCTCTAGCCAAGAAAGGCCCTTTCTCCTGCTTCTCCCACTCTGGCTCTCAGCCTCTGTGATGTAAATGTCCACAACCTCACCGTTACTCAATGGGAGAGAAGTCCCAGCAAGACTGTGTGCACCCGGCTGGCACTGCCTGGTGGCATTAAGGCCATGCAACTCACTTGCCTCACTCTGACTCCATGCCCAGCAAGGATGCTCCCAGGGAGAGTGTCCATATGGGGCAGGGAACACACTGTCCAGCTGACACGAATTTTTAAGTATTGCTTGAAGTTCACCATACCTGGCATGCCCAGAGCTCCTTTCCAAAGGAAAGCTGTGCCAAGTTAATATGGTGGCACATGGTTTGTGCCACGTGTTTGAGTTAAACCAGCTGCCTTGGCCTCTAGTAATTGAATCAATTACCAATGTCCCAACAAAGACACCCACTTATAGGCATCAGGTTGGCCAATCACTTATGAGATGGCTCACTTGAAACTTCGCCCAGTGCAAAAACTCGATATAGAATGGTGACAATGCCTACGGATCAACCTTTGTCTTGGCGTGAAGACACAATGAACAGAGGGAAGTTTGTCCTGCATCCCTGCATGCGGAGAGCCAACTGTTCCTGTTCTCTCCAGGTCTGCAGGATGCGGTGGTCAGGGAAGTACTTGATCCATGACAGCGTGTGTCCTTAGCACAATTTTGTGGTCTTCATCTCTGCATGTTTAGCCTAACATTAAATTCTCATCAACTCAGGGCATCTGGCCTTACATTTTCCATGCACCTAAAAGAGCCTAATGCGCAGCTTGGAAATTATATTTTAGAGAGTGACTAACGCTAATCGATTTTGCTGAGCCTGATTGACCCTGGATCCTGAGAAAACTGAAGACTAGATTCTAGGTCATGGCAAGTCCTTGCCTCTGTAGCTCAGCTGTCTCTAACTTCAGTTATATTTACTAGATTTGAAATATTGTCACGTGGTAATGAAGCCACAAATTTCTATTCCTCAGCTTTTAGTAAGACACAGGAAATGGGCATCCCTCCTCTACTCTGGCCGAAGAGCTATTTGGAATCTGCTTTACTTGATTCTTTCATTGAACTTCAAACTCATATGTCTTTTGGAGTCTGGGAGCAATAGAAGGTGGCTGCCCTGGGGAAAGGGAGAAAAGGGTGAGAAGAGAAAAGGACATGTGTGTTTGGATGAAAAGGAGCATCTAATATCATGGACCAAATAAACAGAAATGCAAACGCACAAGTGGGAGCGCCCCTGCAAAGAAGCAGAAAAACAGAAAATGCAAAAATGCCCCACTAAACAAGTTCTCACATTTGTTTAGTCCTTCACAATTTACCAAGCACCTCCATGTGCACTATCTCATTTAGTCCTCCAAGCGTCTCTGTGAGCTTTAGTTTATATTTTACACAAAGAAAGTGGAGATCTGACAGAGATAGAATTTGAACCAGTTGGAAGCCCAGCAGGTTTATTGGATGGATGATTGCCATTCATTTACTGTATGGAGGTTAAGAGCGCAAGATTTGCAGTCAAGCAGAACCGTTTTCAACTACAGCTTCTCCATGTCTCAGCTAGCCATAGGACCATGGCAAGTCACTGACTTCTCTGAGTCTCACTGTCCTCATCTGTAAAATAGGGATAACAATGCTCCATACCCTATGCTGTTGTTGAAAGGAAAAAATGAGATAGTGTATTGAAAGTGTTTAATGCTGCGCTAGAACACAGTTAAGCACACAGTAAATGTGCCTTTTCCACCTTCATGTTGTTGTAATTATTATTTTAGTAGGAGCAGTAGTAGATACCGAAGTATGTCTCACCCCAAACTCTGTGTTTATTCTACTGTAACACACTGCATTGATTTTTTTTTCTCTCCCTTTTTCACATATATCTTTTTCTTTCCTTCTCTTCAACACAGTTTTTCTTCTCCTTCCTTCCTATCACATATCCATAAAGCCTCTGGCTTTTAATAAACAAACATATACTTGGCTTACTACCTATCATCTGTTTGTCCCAGTCTTTCTCACTCGCATTTACTAAGCACCCCAGGACCCAGAGCTGGGATAGGAAGCCCAGCCATGGTCCTTTGCACGAGTCATCCTTTGGAGGAGAGCTTAGCCTTCCAAACACGTGTTTGATTGTTTTTGGTTTGCATGTTCCTGCACCAAGAAAACGGATTTGAGAGTCTCCAGTAGTTAAGCTAATTCAATATAATTTTCCATTTTCGGTGTTTTAGCTGGGATAGAGGTTTCAGGAAGGAGAGAGAGAAAGCTGGGTTAGGTGTATCCAGCTCAACTCCCATGTGCTGCCTTTTACTTCTGATTTAATTTCCTGGATAAAGTGCCCTTTCTGGCAACAAGATGAACATCATCTAGAAGTTTGGCTCGCTGGCATATAAAGACTTTTATAACCCCAGTGCTTATCTCTCTCCACCCCAGGCTCCCAGCCCCTGGTAGGGTACAGTGGCAGGCATTGTGTGCTCAACAAGGTTTCACACCCATTGGGAATCTGAAACACAGACACTATTTACCCTGCAAAGACCTTTCTGCAGACCTGCAGGGCCAATGCCAAGGTGGTTGCATCACATCTGCCCCCACTGGGCTGCGAGAAAGACATCTTTACCCAACCTCACTATTCAAACTCCTGAAATAAGACAGGTAGAAACCATTGGTTGGGCAGAAGGCTGATTTCCAGAGCTTCGGACTGTGCTGGCATCTTTTAAGAAATGGATCCTGAGAAACCTTTCTTCTATGGTCATTTCTATTTTTAGGACAGTTCCATACCCCGGGAGCCTCTGTTATCCTTCCTTCCTTGAAGAGGCAACTGAAGAGTTTTCCACTGACTTGTCAAATGTTCTCCTTATAGTATTTATTTGTTTGGATTTATGCAACAGAGGTTTAGTTTTGACTCCCCTCCCCCCCCCCAAGCACATGCAGGTTAGAACAGGAGTGCTAAAAATATTCATAGTTGTAACCAAAAGCATTCAATAGACTTGATTATTTGCACATATACATAAAAAGCAAATTGGCCATTGCCTCTGCCTCTAGGCTCTTATTTACCTTAATGTGGACAACTTTGTAGAAGGTCTTGTAACAAACCAAATGAGCCATCGAAAGTGAGCCATTCATTTTAGCTATGAACTTGGATGAACTTTGTTCTTTTGCTTGATATGAATCAGAGCCCAGGAAACTTAGAAATAGCATTATTCTGTCCTTGGAAATAAAGCACCCACTTTCCCTTGTGGTCAACGGTTTTGGTCACCCACAAATATACAGTCAAATAATTTTCAATAAATGCACCAAAGCCATTCAAGGGGGAAATAAAAGTCTTTCCAACAGTTGCTGCTAGAACAATCAGATATTCCCATGAGAAAAAAATAGAACCTCAACCCCTACCTCAGTGCTATCCACAAAAATTAATTTGAGATGGGTCATTGACCTAAAAGGAAAAGCTTAAACTGTAAAAGCTTTAGAGGAAAATATCTCCAAAACTCAGGATTCCTAGTTCACAGAAAGTAATAACCATGAAAAAATTTTAATAAATTTCGTCAAATTAAAGTTCCATGAGTCCGTGAGTTTTTGCTCATGGAAAGGCAATGTTAAGAAAATTAATAGGCAAGCAACAGATTGGAAGGAAACACAACACATATATTTGTCAAAGGACCTGTACCCAAAGTATATAAAGAACTCCTAAAATTCAATAATAAAAAAGACAAACAACCCGATTTTAAAATGGGCAAGGAACTTGAACAGACACTTTGCACAGAAAGATGTACAAATGACTAATAAGCACATGAAAAAGTGCTTAACATCACTTGTCATCATGAAAATTCAAATTAAAAGCACAATGAGACATCCACACACTTCAATGGCTAAAATACTTTAAAACTGACACCACCAAATGTTGGTGAGAATCCAGAGCAACCAGAATTCTCAACTGCTGCTGGAAATGTAGAATAAGTCACCTACTTCAGGAAGGTGTCTGGCAGTTTCTCAGAAAGTAAAACATGTATCTACCCAATGAAACCAATTCCACTCCTATTTGTTTATCCAAGAGAAATGAAAACACATTCACAAACGGTCAATTTCCTTTCTCCATATCTTTACCCATGTCATTCCCTTCTGGAATTCCCTTTTTCCTACCCCATCCCTGATTTCTGCATGTACAAATACTATGCAGTCTTAATGTCCTGTTTTGAGGAAGCTTGCTGGTTCCCTTCCCTTCTCTTTATCCTCAGACCTCTCCTGTACTCTTTCTGTGTTTCTCATAGAACATCACTTTTCACATTGGTTACATATGGCATATCGCCAGCCAGTCTCTAAGCTCCCATCCGACCTGATCCCTCTAGTCTAATTTATCTTTGCACAGCACTCAGAGCTTTACACAAGTTGTTTTGAACTAGTACCGAATGAATGACTGAGTGGACACATATTCATCCAATGACACGCTGGACTTACGGTCAGAAGATCTTGGTCCAAATGCTGGCTCTGTCCAATGATGTTGGATAAATTCTCTGATCTTATTTGCCTTTATTTAAGATAAAATAACTTAATGACTGTGGTAGACTCTTACTTTGGGGGCCTCCCAATGAAGTATGCCACCCAACTTCCATACCCTTGTATAGTCCCTTCACACACTAACTCAAGGCTTGGCCACGTGTCTTGCTTTGACCAATGGAACATTAGCAAGAAAAGTCCTGATGAGCTCTGCACATTGGGGCTTATCTTAGATGGCTGGCTCTTGGCAGCCCTGAGCTGCCACGTAAGAAGTCAGACTACACTGCTGGAGAGACCACACAAAGAGACCATGTAAGGAGGCCACATGAAAGTAAAGAAACCTTGACACTCCATGGAGAGGAAGAGAAGGCTGGCCATCTCAGAGTCCCAGCTGAGCCTAGGCCAGATTGCAAGATGATGAGAGAAAATAAAATGGTTGTTCTTTTAAGCCAGTAGGTTTTTGAGTGATTTGTTTGGAGATGTCACTTCCATCTATCCATTTTTGCTCATTTAAGACAATCTTATAAGGCGCATATATGGCCAGGCCCGAAACTAAACTTCCTTGAGGGTTAGATATGTCTTATTCATCTTTTTCTCCCCAGTTCCAGCATAGTCCCTGGCATACAGTTGGTGCTCAATAAATGTATGTGGCATTAGCTAAAAGTCTGATGTTTTTGGAATTTGGTTGAAATCTGAAATATTACAGCACCATCTCACTTAGAACGGTACCTTATCTTTCGTCATAATTTTCTAGTGAGGAGAAATGTAGAGGTCACTTGATCATATGCCTTTTACGAGGAAACTGCAGCTCAAAGAGGGAAAGGCACTTGCCAGAAGTCACCCTGCCAGGGGCACCCTGCACCTGGTCTCCTGGCTTCCAGATGCCATCGGGGGCTCCAGGGAAGAGCAAATGAGACTCCAGCGTATCCCACCTCAGAGGCAATCTTTACAGAGGCCTTTCTGCCTCATTGAAAGAATATTTTCTTTAATTTGTGCCCATTCCTTCTTTCAGTACATTCCCCAGATGATGGTACCCTAATCTTAGCGAGGAGACGTAGGCGGGGTGGAAGACCCCGATGCCTGCTGCGAGCTCTCCAAGCCTGGATGCCAGCGCTCCCACCCAACCCACACCCGGTTGCACGCAGTGCTCAGCGACCACCAGCGCCCTGCGAACAAACTGGCAAAGCTGCAGCCGCTGCGATGGTCCTGAACGCCTATACCACTTTAAGGGAAACTTTACAAAATTATTTTAATTACCGTGCAGATCTCGTAACCCAGGCACAGTCATATGTTCTCTCCTAGAGCAAATACTCCTGAAATACCATTCCCTGTGTCGCTCTCCTGTCCTCACTCAACTTCAGGCCAAAGTTTATCCCTATGAATACACCCTTCAAAGCGTGGGAAACAGTTCACAAAGAGTCTCTGTCGTCCCCCTCTCTGTTTTTTGTAACTCATTAGAACTTCTAGCAAGTACGGGGCAAGAGAGGGTGCTAAGCTTGGCTGGCGCCGGGAGAAATATTTAGAAGGGTATTTTCAAGTCGATCTAAACCAATCATTGTCGAACTTGGCTGCTCCTTAAAACCACTCCGGGAGCTTTAAAAACTAATGTTGCCTGGATGTCAGCCCAGAGGTCTGATTTAATTGATCTAGGATGCGGCCTGGGCATCTGAATTTTTTTTTTTTTTTAACTCCCTAGATTATTCCCAGGTTGAAAACTACTCAGATAAATTTCTCATTCCTCTTCTTACTCTGAAAAAGTTAGATTATCAGCCCGGGTCGGTGGCCCAGGGGACCTGACGCCCTAACGCCTGTCTCTTTGCAGCCCGCCAGAGCCGCACGGTCCCAGAAAATTGGCGCGCGCGACGACGCTAAACACGCAACGGCGGGCGGGCGGGCCCGCGTGGGGCCCCGCCCCCGCACGCCTATCGGCGCGCGGTGCGGGCCCTGACGTCACTCTTGTCAGGCCGCGGCACATGGGCGGCCGGATGCGCTGAGCCCGGCGCTGCGGGGCAGCGGAGCGCGGGGGAGCAGCGGCCGCCGGCTCGGGGAGGGGGGTGGGGTCGGACGGCCCGCGGCCTCTGAGCTCGCGCGACGCGGCCGGGCGGTGCGGTGCCTTCCGCCCTCTGCAGCCGTCTGCATATTTTTTCTTTCCTTTTCGCAATTTTGAACATTTAACAAGACGAGGGGTTCGAGGCAAGTGAGAGCATCCTGCACGTCGTGGAGGAGCCCGCGGGCACTTGGCGCACTCTCTGGGGACTGCACTGGGAACCCGAAAGTTTTTTGTTTTTATATTTTTACGCAGATGTATTTATAAAGACATAAGTAATTTTTTTTTCTTCCCTGTCTCCACCGCCTTGAAAGCGAGAACTTTTGGCAAAGGACGGAGGAAAAAGCTCAGCAACATTTTGGGAGGAGGTTGGGGTTGTTTTTGTTTTTTTAAGAAAAAAAAAATTTGAGTGCATCGCGATGGAGAAAATGTCCCGACCGCTCCCACTGAATCCCACCTTTATCCCGCCTCCCTACGGCGTGCTCAGGTCCTTGCTGGAGAACCCGCTGAAGCTCCCCCTTCATCACGAAGACGGTGAGCGCTGCCCTCCTGGCTGCCCCGCTCTGGGAAGGAACAACGCTTCCGGGGCCCCCTCCTGGGCCGGGCACCCCCTCTGGAGCATCCATACCCCTCCATCCCTGCCCCCGGCACCCCGGCCTTGCTTTGATGAAATCGAGGAGCTCACCTATCGCCCCACCCCTCCTCCTCAAAAAGGGGAGGGGACCCCCTCGCTGAGCAACGTTTAAAATAGCGTTGGGGACCCGGCCGGGCCTTCCCGGGTCCCGCTCGGGCGGCGCAGGTGGGAGATAGAACTTGACAGGTCAGTGTTCCCTAGATTGAGGTTCACCCGCACACAGAGTGAAACCGCCTGCAGGCAGGCAGAGCAGCGCGGGCTGGGGAGAGAAACCACAGGGCCGGCTTCCACGCGGGTGGGGGCTCGAGTCGGGGGTCCCACTGCGGAGCCTGTGTATTGGGATCCTGCTTATCGCTGCTGTTAGTTGTTAAGTGTTTGGAACTCCCGAGGTGAGAGCGGAGACGCCTGTTCTCCCGGGCTGGGTGCTTCAGAAAGGGGGGGTGGGGGGGTGCTGGGGTTGGCTGGGGGAGTGGTCTCTGGGCGGGATGCCGCGCACGCCCCCAGCGCTGCCACCTTCCCAGTGCACTTTTCCTGGTGGGAGGGGAGAGCGGAGCAGGCTCACGTGTAACCGCGCAGGAGCCTTCTCTGGCTTGAGCCTTTTCTTGGTAAGTCCCAAACCTTCCCCAGGCAACCTTGGTTGGAGCGGGCCAGGAGGGGTCGTGCGAGGAGGCGCCGAACCCAGCTGGTGCCGCCAGGGATTTGTCGTTTGGGTTTCATGCCTTCGATATCACAGTAGCAGATATGAACCGTGCGGTGAACCGTGCGGCTCAGAGTGTAAAGTCTTGAAAGATCATTTGGCTACAAGTAGCCCGGGATTACTCGCATCTTCTTTCCTAGGGCAACCTGTTGCATTACAAGAGTTGAGGGGTTTGGTTCACCGTCTGCAGAACATAGCTTCCCTCTTAACTCCCCTTTAAGGAGGAGCACTTGGGAGGAAGGTGCTGCCTGCAGCCTTTTGCATCTGTGGGTGTTTTAAAGTCAGATTCTTGGGAGCTGAGACCATAGAGGATGAGAATGAATGGCGGTGGAGACTGTGTTTCTGTGAGGAAGAAGCTCAGAAGCCAAATTGCTTAATCCCAGATGCCACCTGCACCTGGGACTTGTCCCAGATGCCACCTGCACTAGACTTGTCCAAATCCAGAGCGCTGGTTAAAGACCTAATGGGGTGAGTGATACTTCCAGGTAGAAAGCAGCTGCACACCTCCATCACAGGTATACAGGGGAACCACCTTTTCTGATATTTGTGCTTTTGACAGGTTGCATACGTGTATAATTTTTGAGTTGGATCATACTTCAGTGTTTGGGGAAGAGGAGGAAGAAAACACTTTGTATTTAAAACCAAACCAAAACAAAAAACTCCTTTTGTAAAATACAACGTACCTCAGTGGCTTTAGAAGCAAACACATGTGGGCTAGGCAGTTCTCAGCTTTCCTCTCTGCAATGTGAGGCATTGGTCAAGCTCCTGTTAAGTCTCAGAGCCTCCATTACTTCACTGTGAATGGGGATCGTCGCTATTTGCAAGTTTATTATGAGATTTTTTTGGGGAAAAATTTATGGAAAGAACCAGGGATGTTAGTAGGTGCTCAGTACATGGTATCAAAGAAGGGTGGAGAGTCCCTGCTTTACCAAAATTAGAATTATGAATGCACTGGCTTTCTAAATCTGAATGACCTCATATTGTTACTGTAATGAATTTTCTGGAGGATAAATCATGCCTGGTTATTGGCTGTTTTCTTAAAAATCACAGCAGTTGTATGTAATTGCAGGTGTTATTTTACCACTGTAGATTTAAATTATTGTCTCCTCAAATAATGCACTGAATCCTGTGCTGTCTTGTTTATATCCCAGATCAGTCTCCAGCCCTGTCCCGAGGACTAGTGCTTTCTCTCCAAAGTAAATAGGAAGATGTTGAAAAACAGGCAGAGATCCATGTCCTGCCTGAACTTTTAACTCTAGATCCACAAGAACCAGCAGCTAGAGGAGAACTCCGGCATTTGTGGGAAGTAGTTTTGTAGCAGAAGCCAGGAGGAGTGATTAAAAAAGCAAGACTTATTCAGTTTCTTTTTTAAACTCCAATTTCCTCCCCCCCCCCTTTTTGCAGCATTTAGTAAAGATAAAGACAAGGAAAAGAAGCTGGATGATGAGAGTAATAGCCCGACGGTCCCCCAGTCAGCATTCTTGGGACCCACCTTATGGGACAAAACCCTTCCCTATGACGGAGATACTTTCCAGTTGGAATACATGGACCTGGAGGAGTTTTTGTCGGAAAATGGCATTCCCCCCAGCCCGTCTCAGCATGACCACAGCCCTCACCCTCCCGGGCTGCAGCCGGCTTCCTCAGCTGCCCCCTCCGTCATGGATCTCAGCAGTCGGACCTCTGCACCCATTCACCCTGGCATCCCATCCCCAAACTGTATGCAGAGCCCCATCAGACCAGGTAAACTCTCAGAAGGTTCTCCCTTCAGGTGGGGAGGAGGGGGAAGGAGGGAGAGGGTGGGGGTGATATAAACGTCTTAATGATCAGGGGTGCTTTAGCACACTTGAAAAGTGGACTCTTGTATTTCATTGTAGTGGTTGTCCCACTTCAATGAGCATATCATCTGGAGAGTCAGCTGAAGGCAGATTCTATGGAACCTACCCCCGGAAATTCTGATTTTTCAGGTCTGGATGAGGCCCAGGAATATGCATTTTTAACCGGCTCCCTGGGGGATTCTAATGCAGCTGATCCAAAGACTGCAGTTTAAGAAATATCAACCTACAGTTAATGATTTGGATAATTTAGGCATCCATCTCATCTTCTGTCTCTTTTCCTCATTCCCCAAATACACAGAAAATAGGACCTTGCTGAATGATTTGGGTAGACTGTCTATAAGGCTGTGGTTTACCTATATGCATTGTTCTCTGGCCCAAAGGAAAAAAATGTGAGTCAGGGGTGTGGGACAGATAGCTTTTCCATCCATTTCATCTTGTGTTGTCGTCGATTGAGAAACTAAATCTAAAAGCAGCTCTCATATTAAGCGTGGCTTAGCCTTCTTCAGCATCAGATCCCGTCTCTCTCTTTTCCCTATTCCTATAAACCAAATTGTTCTTATTTTTTTTTTCATTTTCATCTGTTCACCACACGTAATCCACTTTTATCAAAACCCACAAGGCCACAAGGCTGGCTTTAAATGGTGTTGAAATATTACACAAAAACGTTACCTGAAATGACCAGTACTTCAAAACCCACCGCCAAATGCTCAGATATAAACACAAGTTGAGGAAGCTCTGTCTTCA
Organism: Balaenoptera physalus; assembly: GCF_965194825.1. NCBI lineage: Eukaryota > Metazoa > Chordata > Mammalia > Artiodactyla > Balaenopteridae > Balaenoptera > Balaenoptera physalus. Next base: position 36,126,148 of record NC_138901.1, read on the forward strand.
TGCCTTTAGCACCCTGTCGTACAAAATGAACAGGAAGAAAGGCCATTTCACGAGCGCAGGTAACCAGGAACAAAGATGCAGCCAGATAAATTGTCAGGAAGGTCGCTGAGCCGAGGGCCTTAGCTGCGGGGAGGACAGAAAGCAGGACAATGGGAGACTTGTGCTAGAGATCATTCCTGAAGTCTATGTCCTCAACTCGTGTAGAATTTCTGTGACACACAGAGCGAGATTAAAATGAAAGGAAACGGTGCGGAGGAGGAAGAGAACGCCCCTGCCTTGAAATGTTAGTGTTGGAGTTGAAGCTCTCCCATCAAATCTCTCTGTGCTGCCCCTTCTCCAAAACCCACTTTGAATTATAACTTCAAGGCTACTGGCTGGAATGGCTTTAAGTCTTAGCCTCTGACCACCTCAGAAGGCCACAGGAGCTTAGGGAAACCCTCCTTTATGTGACCCTGAGCCCCTGTTACTTAGGACATACAGGCTGTTTTCCCAGGAACAGACAACAAAATAAATAACCATTCAGAGTGAGAAAACAACCGGGAGGAAGGGGACAGAGCCCCAGTGAGAAGGCGCAGTTATGCCTCAGTCATCTTCTCTGCAGAATGAGACTGACCACTTCGTAGCCGTGTGACCTTACAAAGTGATGCAGTCTTTCTGGGCCTCAGTTTCCCTTTGTGTAGGAGGGTATAATTTCTATTTGATTGGACTATTGTGAAAATTAGAGACAGTATGTATAAAGCGTCATGACTAGCACTAGTTATTTTTTAATGAGAGCAGTTACGATCATTATTCTGTGTCAACTTTCATCATTTATTCCAATTTCTGTCTTCTGAAATACCTTCATAAAGTAATTAGGTACAGTATATAACCCTTTATTCTGGAGAGAAATGTCAGGAGATTTTGAGCAGTAGTTTTTGACTTGGGGTATTCTAAGCCTAACACTTATAATCAGTTGACAAGTATTTCTCAGTTTTCTGTCACGTACAGGATATGTGCCATGTTAGAAACTCTGTATTTTTTCCCAAGAGAAATGCAGATATTGGGACCCCACCCTTAGGTTTCTACTGAAAAATCAAGAATTGGGGTTTTGGAGTTTGAAGCTTCCTTAAAAGTCATTTGTCAGGGCTCACAGAGTCAGTATTAATTAATGACTTTCAGAAACTTCTGATGCCCGAATCAGGTTTGCAATCCATAACAAAGGACTGCTCAGTTTCAGTGGCTATCGTTTTGTTAGGTTATGGAATTAAAAGGCACTAGGATCCAAGGGGGCACTGGCATCTAGATATAAGCTCTTCATTTAAATGTCTTTTTTCATAATGGAAACACACTTCAAAATAATACTCTTGAATTCATTTAAACTCAGTGATAGTCCTGACAAAAAAGGAAAAGATGTTAGAGCTCTTCTTAAAATACCAAATGCAGGTAAAATAACACTGCTTTTCTTACAGTGGTGATCATTATAAAGGTGATAATGCAAAGTAAAATTCTAGGGAATGTGGAATTGTTGGGTGGTATATCACAAGCAAACCTGAAAAAAGGAGGAAGTTATTGATTATTCTCTGTAATCACAGTGGTGACCAGAATAGAAATACCAAGTTAATCTTGAGGAAAATAAGTCCTCAGAAGGGAAGAGCACAGATGTAGCTGTGAACATTCTGGGAATTGTAGAATTTCAGTCTAGAGCAAGATTTCTCCGCTTTGGCACTGTTGACGTTTCAGGTAAGTCTCTGTTGTTAGGACTGTTCTGTGCATTGTAGGATGTTTAAGGGCATCCCTGGCCTCTATCCTCCAGAAGGCAGTAAAACCACCCCCTCCCACAACCTGTGACAAGTAAAAATGTCTCCAGTTACTGCCAAATGTCCCCTGAGGGCAAAATCACCCCCGTTGAGAACTACTGATCTTGACTTTTGATTTGAATGACAAAATCTGGGCTTAATTCGGGGTCCTGTCACACACATGGATGCTTTTTACCTCCTGTAATGCTTTATGGCAAAACTTTTGAGAAGGTCAGGAGACCTTAAGTTGCCAAGAAGAAATATAATGTTAATAAGAGTATACTTATACACTTTTAGTTGGTAAAACTGAGACATCAGACTAATCAGGAGATAATTGCAAAGCAATTTTATTAAACATTTGTTTTCTGCTCTCTGCTCAGCATGCATCTTTTGAGTTACACTCAGTAACATTGTGCCATTAGTGCTGCCTGTGTGGTTGAAAGGAAATGAAGCCGTGAGGTGACAAATTATGCATTTCTAGGTTTACCCCAAGCGTGTCTTGGAATGACAAGGTGAGCGTTCTTGTGAATTCTCTTACTGTTTACCCTGACTGCCCTCCAACCCCTTTCCTGTTTTATGTACTCATCCTTATTCCTCTGTCTAGCTATCTGATCAAAGAATGAATTAAATATCTGAATACAATTTTCCTTGAAGAAATGACCCAGGGATCCATTGAAACCTCCTGTGGCTATGGGGTTATTGCTAAGCTTTCTGGGGTGACATCTTAATGAAGGAAGAGTGGTGGTTCCTGGATGCTATAGCCACCTGCACGGGCTTCTCAGTCACCTGAGATGCAGTTTCCTGGACTTTCCCAGGCCAGCAGAGATGGCAGGAAATCATCCTGACCACTTCGATGTTTGCATGTCAGATGCTATCAGAGGTGGTACCCGGGAGTGCTTTCCTGGAGCTATGTGCTACATACTGGAAAAATAAGAATCAGTTTGCCCTGAGAATTGAGCGATTGCTTTAAGGACAGCAGTCCCTTTAGGGAAGTCATCTATAGCAGACAAAGGCAGAGTTATTTTTAAATCACATGCTTGTAAAGCCAGATTTGAAATTGTTTCCTCTGGTGGTTTTTCTTTGAATAGCTTGGGGGTGTCCTACCACTTTAGACCCATATTCAGCTGAGAATTACGAAGCCTGTCTTTCCAGTTCTGAGCACAGAGCCTAGGTTGTGATGAAGGCTGGTTATGGAGTGAAGTGAAAACCCTTACATGTGGTGGTGAGTGGGAAGAGGAGGGCATGAATGGGTGGCCCAAGGAGAGTGAGGAGGTAGGGGAGACCCCATGGTACCTTTGCAGGATGGAATCCGTGTCCTGGAATTGCTGACCTTGCCTTGTAATGAGCTTTTCACATGGAAGGAAGATGCTGGCTCTGGGATCTGAACAATGATGGAGGGGAGTTCTGTGCTGGTGGTTCTGGGATTATGAGAGTCCTGCTTAGGCAACAGGCTTCTTTTGGTTTTTCCAGCATCATGAGATGAAGCTTCAGTTTCTCCCTCCCCTTCAGGGCATGCAGTTCATATATTGTCCCTTCCAGCATGTTGATAAATCTGCAGATTGGGAGCGCCCTGATTGAGTTGAGATGCACTGCGCCCCAAGTATATCTTGGAAGTGCTTTTCATTCATCAGGATCAAGGAGATCACGAGGGGAGAGATACAGCTTTGTTCTGGAAGCAGGCAGACTTTTTTCTGTTTCTTGTAAGGGTTTGTCTTCTCCACCACACCTTATAGAGGACAGGCCTGCCGTGTTCTCTTGGCTTTGTCGTGTGAAACATTCCCAGGACAGTGGATCCTAGCCTTCTGGCAAAAGGTATTCCCAGACAGGTATGGACAGCAAGGGTGACTGGGTGCTTAAGAGTATCAGCTCTGGGCCCAGGGACTTGGGTTCACATCCTGGATTTGTAACCAGAGGTCGATTCCTTGACCTCTTTAAGCCTTGGTTTTCTCATCAGTAGAATGGACACTGTAAATAGTCCCCCTTTTGTGGGGTTTTAGCAGGGTGTGTGGCACATGCGTACTCAGAGCCTGGAGCTAGAATGATGTCGTGGCTTGCAAGCAGGGAAAGGAATGGCTTATTCCCAAACCCGTTCTCCATTTAGGGATTTGTTTCATCCAGTGCCCTTCCCTCTGCAAAAATAGGACATGTGTTTTTTTTTTTTTTTTTTTCCCCAGCATGCCCAGGCCCTATTCCATACAGCCTGCCTGACTTTTCTGCTTTGTTCTGGGTTGGGACGAGCCACTTCCCTGATGTTACCCCAGCAGCTGCGCTTCTGGGTTAGCAACTCCTGTTCCTCCAGTGTGGAAACAGCCGCTCACTGGGTGCCCAGCCCCCAGGTCTCGTGCGAGCCCCGGGCACCCTGGCTGCCTGCCTGCATGACCGTGTGCTCCAGGCACGTGGCTGTGCCCTGTGGAGCTCACCCAGCTCTGGGTGGCGCGCTGGCTGCCTGCCACCCTCCCGCCCCGACTCTCGCTTCCCTTCCCAGGCGAACTACAGCGAGTGCCAGCGAGGAATTGTAATCCTGACCCTGGCATGAGAGAGCTGAGCTCTGGAGGGCCGTTCCCATGCCAGGGAAACCTGCTCTGCCCCACATTCTAGCCAGACCCCAAATGCGGCCCTCTCTCCTGCCTGTCTGCCCAGAGGCGCTGTGTTCTCTGCGCTGCTACAGGAGGTGGGATTCCTGCAGGCCAGCGCCTGCCAGGGGGCTTGCCAGAGTCTTTGCAGTTCAGCGCTGTGTCTACCAGACTAGAAAAATAGCAACATCAAGACAGAGCTCGATAGAGGAGAAGGAAGGGGGTGGGGGTGTGGGTGCGAAGAAAGGAGCTGTGATAACGTCCTGGTGTAGAGAGCCAGAGGGTGAGAGACAGCGGTGACTTATTAGGTTTCTCAGAAACCTCCTTTCCAACCGGCACTAATCACTTTTACCCAGGAATCATTTTTTATGTCTCAGCAGTGGAAATGGAGGAAAGAGGGAAGGTAGTAGGGGAAGTAATGAGATTGAAAAAAACATTGGAAAAGAATACATGAGAGAGGGACGGGGAGGTACAGGGCCTGTATTTGATTCTGTAAGGGAATGATTGAGAGTATTGGTCCCATCTAATGTCTTCCTTTATTATAATATTTGGTGTCCCCGCAGCAAATGTCTTAACCTGAAACCACTAAACCACTGTTTTGGAATAAACTGAAATGTGCTGCAGACCTAGATGCCTGCTGGCTCACCATTCAAATGTCCATCAGAATGACCTGTGTTTGAAAAGACACAGATCCATCCAGGCAGTATAGCAGTGTTTTAGGGCATACGATCCGATAAACAAACACACCTTGTGTAAATCCCATCCCTGCCATGCCTGCTCACGATCTCAGGCAGGTCCTTCAAATGATCTGAGCTTCGGACTTCCCACCTGGAACTTCGGAGTAATCCCTGGACCTGCCTCCTAGGATTGTTGAAGTTCATATGGAGAATACTTGGCACAGTAACGGGCACACAGCAACGCCCAATAACAGCTGCTCCGAGTGGCTTTCTCATTCCCATCTGATCTCATTTCTCATAGGAGGACCTCACACTGGTCTCCTAGGCAGTCTCCATACTTTTCCCTTCCTAGCCAGTTAAGGCCTCTGGAGTTGGAATTCCTCCTCTGCTTCTCTGCCGAGTCTTGCTCTCCCCTCTCTTCGCCTCTGAGTTTTAAGTAGCCTTGGGTAGCTAACTGTAACCTTTATTCAGTCCTCCTTGTTCATGAGATTAAAAAAATCAAACAAGCACAATGCAGTTCAAAGAAGTTCTTGAGTAGAGGATTTCTCCATGACATATATGGCTAGTAAATCAGTCAATCAATTGTTGTTACTATTGTGAATTTTTACTAGTAGGCAGTAATTATGCTTGAAGGAAATACAGTGACCTCAGGGGTAAAGGAACCATAAAGGCGTGTTAGGGTGCTGGGAGAGGAGAGGAGTCTAGTTCATCCTCCTGCTTACAAGTAAGACTTTACATTAGCATTCCAGAATAATAATTCCTCCTTCCCCCCAATGGTCCTTTAATGGATAAATCTTTCTCTTTCCACACATTTATTTTCTCATCTTCAAAGTAGCATCTTGGTTGGGTTGATGTGAGCTTTCTCATGTGCATGAAGGGCCAGCACGGTACCTCCCCTAGTTGGCCAACCCTTACCCCAGATCCATACTGTTACTTTCCTGCAGTCAGTGGTATGAAGATGAGAAAGCCGCAGAGGAAGCTGGCGGGGTGGGGAGCCATGAAGACGGTCCCCAGCAATAGCATCAGCTTTGGCTTTGTGCTGCCCCCTGGGGAAGACAGACAAGGGTGTGACTTGGCTGCTGGTCTCAAGGAGATGGCAGTTTAGTAGGGAAGATAGAACTTGTAGGTAAAAAGATGAGTGACAGGACAAGCTTGCATGTTCTCAGTGCCAAGTGATGTGTACATAGAAGCCTCCAATATCTATTGAAAAGAGGAGGGTGAAAGAGTAAGCAAGAAAGTGAGTAAAACATTTGAAAATTAATAAGGGAGCAGTGCAGACGGTGAGGGCTGCCAGGCTTCACAGGAAGCAGTCAGTGCCTGGGGCAAGAGGGCCTGGGGCGAAGCTTCTTGCAGGAGTTGGACCTTGTGTTGGGCCTCTGAGTGAGTGGTGGAGGAGCCAGGATGGTGAGTGGCAGAACGTGGAGGCAGGGATGCCCACGGGTGTTTAGGGAACAAGCTGTGGATCCAGTTTGGCTGGTGCAGAAAATTCATATGAAGGAGGCAGGAGTGTGAGGCTGGAGAGGCAGGTGCCAGCCAGGCTGGCAGCTTCATGCATGCCAGGCTACCGAGCTTGAACTTGATCCAGGAGGCAGTGGGGAGCCATTGAAGGTTTTTGAGCAAGGAAGTGGCATGTGGACGTTTCCTCTTGGGTTCAAGGTTGGATATGAAACATTTTTAGATACTTCACAATAGTTTCCTCTGGCAAACCAGGACTTCCTTATTTTTGTTATTTTGAAAATAAATACTCTCCCTTGAACATAAAACAGCTTTTCAAAACACAATGTTCTAATGATCTAGAGAAAGTAATTCAAAAACACAGGGTTTAAGTTTCACTTATGAAGCCCATAATTTTGGCAATTGGGGGAAACACTCTTTGGCAAGAAAATAGTTTGAGGGATTTGAATGATTCAGAATTTAAAAGTCCAAAAGCAGGCCTGATCTCATAGGAGTAGAAAAATAGATTTTAATAAGCCCAATCCATTAATATTCATGACTTTACAATGCCTCTGTTATAAAGCTTACTGGGTTTGCAAACAAGTATGTTAAACCTATTTCTATAAGTGTAGGTTTTTGTTTTTCTTTGCGTGTGTGTATACGTGTATGTGAGAGAGAGAAAGAAGGAAGGCTTCGGTGATACAAATAGTACTTGATTATAAGGATTACCTGCAGCGGTAATATCAGGCTGAAAACACTTAGGCAAGTGTTTGGCCAGCTTAGTAATTTTACTCCTGAGAGACAAAGGAGTCCTTATTACAGTTTTGTATTCTTGAGTCCTGACCTTGTATTTGTGGCTCTCTTCTTCCCTGAAGCCGGAATTAGCTGCACATCATGCAGAGATCTGGTGGCTGGGGTTGGGGGGTGCTGCTGGAGGAAAGAGACTTTGTGGGAGCAGACAGGCTCTGGGGGAGCGATGGGAGCTGCTGAATGGCACCTGCACGAAGTAACTCACTCAGGTACCCCTGAAGTGTTCTCTGAGATCAAGCCAACATGACAGAAATAAGGAGGAGTTGCCCTAACCCAAAGCAGTTCCCTTAAGTAAAAGAAAAAAAAACCAAAACAGTCAATGTGTGCAATTGCACCTCCAGCTATGTACAATAGACAATTACAGGAGTGTTGGCAAAATCAGGCATCTGTTGGGGAAAACCTATTCAGTACTCGTTTCTGTCAAATTGGCTTCTGGTGGATATACACTCCGTGACTTAATGTGAAAATTCCTAAAATGTTTGTTTTCCTTCTTTTCTGACTTTAGCAAGTATTGTTACTGTCTCAAGTCCCTAACCATCCAGCTCATAATGGGAATCCAGTCTCATTTTCTGTCCTGAAAAATTATACAGTTCCACTGTCACACAGATCTCCTAAAAGTTTTGGTTTTAGAAGTTTAATCTAGGATTTTTTTTTTTTTTTATGAATGATTTTTGGAAGAATGCTTTGGAATTTAGGGTCTTGTAACGAGAGATGGCTTGTGGCTAATTAAACCCCTTTCCCTCTCAAATCTTGCCTGGGAGACCCTAGATTCCTAAAAACAGTGAGTGCATGCTGCAGAAGTGTGCTCCAGGGAGCTACAACATTACATCATCTGTGACAAAATGTTCTCTTAGAAAGTGAGATTGCATAAATGGTTCAGCAGAAGAAAGTGCTTTGGCAGAAACTCCTTGAGTGGGAAAGAGCAGTGCTTTCTTTTGTAATTAGCTCTGGGTAACAGTCTGCTTTGATGTCCTTGCTGTGGAACCCAAGCATGGATAGTGGAGCAGAGAAGGAAAGCCTCACTGCTGCTCTGTAAGTGTTTTTGCACTTAATGGAAAGAGTTAAGTGAGGCTGTCCATTCATGCACAATAAATGCCTCTTGAATTGAATTGAATGGGTAAAATGAAGGTTTGTTTGGGGAAGGATGCCACCAGGCCCTGACCAATGGGAATCAAGGCTGTAAACCAGATGAACAAGATCATCTAGATAGGCAGTAATCAGATTGCCCACAATAGAGATCTCAGTACCCCAAGGTAGGAAGAGTTCTTCTAAGGAGAGTGGCAAAGAGTCAAACTCCATCTGCCCAAAGGATTGATCAGAAGACTTAGTTCACCTTAGAATGGATTCATTGTGTTGTGGGCTTAGTATCACTGAAGGAGATTATGGAGGCTTTTACCAGAGAAAACTTTAAAAATAGGATGGAGATGTCATATCCAGTTGGAATAATACTGCTTTTAGAGACCAAATGCCACTGAAAGATTTATAGAGGAAAGAGTAAATAATATAAAATGTAAAGATAGAAATAAAGCCTTGATGGAGTTTCTGAGGCTAGAAAAGGAAAATTTGTAGAACTGACAATAGGAATTTCACAGAATTCATTTCATTACAGTTGATTTCTTTTTACTAATACACTTTCCCAGGGGAGTTGGATGCCTTTTTTTCTCATAGAATCTAAAGTATGTTTATTTCAAATGGCCAGTAACACATGAATGATTTTTAAAATAATATTTATATTCATTCATGTCAAAAATATTTTGTAGCATTGTAAATGAAATTGCCCCAAATATAACAGGGCATTGAGTGATATTTAGTTATTGGATTCCTTAGATGTTTAAAGGCAAAAGACAGGAAGTCTCAGTATTACAAAAGTTAGGTATAAAGAAGCAATTTGAGTTTACTTATAGTCTACTTATTTCTCTTTTTACCCTCAAGCTTACCTGGCAATAACATTGCATTGACTCAGATTTTGTGATCATTTGGTCTTACACTGATTAAACTGAAATTGGTATCTTTGTCTTCTTTATAGAGATATTGCCAAACACATTAATTATGCAAATATAATTTTAGGAGGCACTTATTTGAGTACAAAGTAGGCTTTAAAGACATTAGCTGCATGTATATACATTGATGTTCTTAATCACAGCGTATATTAGCGAGGAGCAAAAGAATTTCTGTCAGTTAGACGTTTCAGTAATTCGGATTAGTGTTCCCACCAAATTGTTGTGGTTTTTCTCTGTCTGCCCTTCTCCCCCACTTGTCTCCACCCACTAAATTTTCATATTTTTAAACTTAGATTTTCATATAAGGAAATATATGGAAACGAAAGAGCGTTTTTGTTCATTTATGTACTGTCAGAGGGGATGTCATAGACCAATCCGCAAGGATGGTGGTTTTCTCTCGAATTTAACTAATGAAATAATCATCTCCTAGGGCAGCCTCCTCTCATTCTTCCCTTCCCCTCACCAACGGGCAGCATAATGTGGCTAAAATTCCAGCCTTGGCTTAGATCTTGGCTCTCAGAGCCAGACTGACCCGCTCTCTAACTCTTCTGCCTTTGTTTTCTCCTCTGTAAGTGGAGGTGGCAGTATCTGCTCCAGCTGATTCCTGGACAAGTAAACGAGATGCTCTATGGGAAGCACTTAGAACAGCGGCCGATCTGAATGAAAGCTTTCACCACTTTCGTTTGTATTCTTTTTTTTTTATTTTTTTATTTTAGAGATTCTATTTCTTTTTTAAAAAATATTTATCCATTTATTTATTTATTTATCTTTGGCTACGTTGGGTCCTCGTTGCTGCGCGCGGGCTTTCTCTAGTTGTGGCGAGCAGGGGCTACTCTTCCTTGCGGTGCATGGGCTTCCTATTGCGGTGGCTTCTCCTGTTGTGGAGCATGGGCTCTAGGTGCACAGGCCTCAGCAGTTGTGGCTCGCGGGCTCTAGAGCGTGGGCTCAGTAGTTGTGGCGCATGGGCTTAGTTGCTCTGCGGCATGTGGGATCTTCCTGGACCAGGGCTCGAAGCCGTGTCCCCTGCATGGGCAGGCGGATTCTTAACCACTGCGCACCAGGGAAGCCCCATTTTTATTCTACGATTACTATTTTTCTCTTTTCCTACCTCCATTGTCATCTTATGGACACTTAAGTGGGAACGAATCTTGTGCTGTAGTAGTGATGGCCAGCGATGATTGTTGTAGCAATGCTCTCTGCCCCTTGAGTCATTGTAGGGAAGAAACGGTGATGGAGAGGCAGAGCCGGAGCATTCTAGGTACTGACATCTGTGAGAAGATATACCCCACCCCCCAAAAAAAACCCGTTTGTGATCCCGTAACAGTGTAAGTGCCTGCTTCCTTGGATAGCTCCGTGGGCAAGGGCTGTGTCTTTCATCTTCACACCCCTTACCGTCCTCTGACTCTGTTCCTGGAAAACCTTAAGGGGGTGAAGGAGGAAATGGGACTTAATTCGTTTCTGTTAGTGCTCTCAAGCTTTTCCAGCGTGCTATAGGATTTGTGACTGGGGTTTCTTCTTTTTCCTTTTTTGGTGACACCTTTGGGTGGTGGAGTGGAGGACTGGCAATGCCCCTAGCTGTGGGTGATGGGCTGCTGAGTCGGGGAGGCGGGACCGTGGGTTTCCACGGAAACGAACCCCCTAGCCTTCTGCTCCCCCTGGTGCAAATCTCTCAAACATTTTCTTAACCCTCCCTACAAGACGAAAACCTGGCAGGGGGTGTCTCCAGAGAGGAAAAATAGACCCTTCTGTCAAGGTACAATGGAAACATGAGGAAACTGAGAAAACAGAAGTAAATTATTTGGAAGAAAAGTGTGAAAATAGTTTTTTACACAAAAGGGAAAGCTAGTAGTCAGTTAATTTAAGAATTGGGATTAACCTGATATAACTTTGCTTTGCAACCAGATCAGAGATGTGGAGTTCTTGGCATGGGTCTTAATATAGTACAGTGTGTACATATGGGTGTGGCAGGATAAACCTTTTAAAGGTACAACAGTCCTGCCTTAAGGATAACAAAGTACATCAGCATCAAACTAGTCAAGACCGTTCCCTCTTGTGAGGGGCGTTTGAGTTCAGCTAAAGCTCCCTCAGCATATTTTTACATCCAATCACATATCTCTGAGCTTTTATAAAAGAGTAGGCACAATGCTCCTAAGTTTAAATGAGCTAAATGCGTATGAAATCATAGCCATACCCATTATGTGTTAAAGCTGGGACGCTGCTAAGCACTCAGTGTAAGAGGTTGTAGGAAATCAAGTCAGTCATATTAGAAATGAAATAGGGGGACTTCCCTGGTGGCACAGTTGTTAAGAACCCGCCTGCCACTGCAGGGGACACGGGTTCGAGCCCTGGTCTGGGGAGATCCCACATGCCGTGGAGCAACTAAGCGCATGCACCACAAATGCTGAGCCTGCGATCTAGAGCCCGTGAGCCACAACTACTGAGCCCTCACGCCACAACTATTGAAGCCTGTGCACCTAGAGCCCATGCTCCACAACTAGAGAAGCCACCGCAGTGAGAGGCCCATGCACAGCAACGAAGAGTAGCCCCCGCTCGCTGCAACTAGAGAAAGCCCACATGCAGCAATGAAGACCCAACACAGCCAAAATTAATTAATTAATTAATTAATTATTTAAAAAAAGAAATGAAATTGGTTCCTGGAATTTAGTCTGCTCGCAAGAGGATTGGCTGTTTAGGATCCACTGCCAAAACATGTTTTCTCTTTTCTTCGTCAGCCCTTCCATCCTGATTACAAGCTGCTTAAAAATAAATGTGGGCCCATCTCAGGGGCCAAAAACCATGGTGATCAGGATGAAATCATTTTAAGGCAGAAATAACAAGCTTTGATAAAGACATTCAGAGAAACACAGTCTTAATAGCATCAGCACACTCTTGTTGGAGCCTTTAGACACTAAACTATTATAAATCAGATTTGGAGTCAGAGGTCGCCTGAGAAGCCATGATACCCTGGGCAAGTCACTTAAATTCTGAGCCCTGTTTCCTCGTCTGGATCATAGCGGCCTATTTTGTAGGAATGCCGTGAAGGTTAAATGCCATTAAATGGGCTAATCAGTGAGCAGACCTGGGAGAGTTGTCACTCAGTAAGTTTTAACTCAGAGTGATAATCTGGTATTTAAACATCACTTTCTACAAGAATGTACTTGTAGTTCATATCTTTGGAGTCTCACTTTTAGATTTCCGAGTTGCTGGGCCGAGTCTTTTCAAGCCCCATGATGCTCCTTTAGGTACACTAACAGATCTAATTTATTGTCTCAGCTATGCTGTTAATTACCTTAAGCAAGTTGTCAACCTCTCTGGGCTTCACTTCTTCATTTGTAAGATGGGAATAATCTATGTTTTTCTAACTTACAAATAAATATAAAATAAGATAGTCAATTAGAAAATTGACCAATCTAAATTCAAATCAAAGTATAAATCGTGTTAGCGTTTTTATTTACTTTGGGTTTTAAGTGGTAAGAGGGGAAAACACACAGCAATAATTTCAAAGTAGACCATTTACAAAGAACACAGAATTTGGAATCAGCCAATCTAGGTTCCGGACCTGGTTTGCAAGGATTGGTGGTGTGTCTCTGGACAGGTCACTGAATCTCTCAAGGCCTCAGTTTTCTTATCTATCAAACGCAGGTGCTATTTTTATCTCTGTGACCCTGTATTCTAAGACTACTATGAAGTGGAAGACAAATATTCAAATTTTGGTGCAAAAAATGTAAAGCTTCTTGGGGTGATGGTGCTGCTCCCAAGCTGGTCGATGGATTAAGAGTCTGACGTTCTGCCACTCATAAAGGATGACAGAGTTCAAAAACTAAAACTGAAAAGCAAAAGGCATTTGACACCTTTGGGGGAAATAAGCAACAGCATTGACGCTCGTTACTTCCTAAAAAATGGTCTTCATTCTGAATGGGAACCGCTGGCTTCTCTCTGGTGTTCAGCATTCCAGAGGAAGCGTGAAAGCAAGTTATCTGGCTAGAGTCATTGCTCCAAGGGTTAGATTTTTTTAAGCAGGGTTTTATTAGCCAGAGAAAATAATTTTTAAAAAAGGAAAACCCCAAGACCCACAGCTAGCTTTGATGGCAACTTTTGTAGAAGGGCAGTTGCCAGCTGCACTTTGGCCTGCTCCTCTGGGTGGCGGGATTCCGGTTTGAAGGAGCTTCCCATGCAGCAGGTTTCACCTCAGCCAGTTTGGATGGATTAGTAGGTACCTGGAATGTCATCTCAAAAGACTGAAACTTGGTCTGGGGTCAATGGAAAGAGTTCTGTGATTGATTAGGGATGTCTGCCCTGGGCTTAGGTAGGACCATATTTGTGCCAGGTATTTGCTCTCCTGACAGAGCAGGTTGGGAAGATCCTTTAGTACTTATCCCTCCAGTGGGCAGAAGATCAAGGACTCGGGCCAGTGCTGTTTCCGGTGTCCTGGAAAAGTGTTTATCCAAGACCCTGGCAAGTATTGTTTTCTGTCAGCGGAAGTCTTAACTCTGGTTAGCTTCACTGAATGGAAGAAGGGAAGTCTGTTGATTCTATACCATGGTCACAGGACAGGAGTGGCCAGGTGGAAGGAAGCTATAATTCCAGCAGTCCCTGTCAGATTCCCGTGGATACTCCAGCGGAGCACAGACTGGGGTGCTTACTGCTCGGCAGAGGCAGCCGCAAACCACAGAGCCTGGCAGGCTGTGGCCAGCGGTCACGGCCGTAGAGTCCCTGGAAACCTGGCCCTTGGAAGGACCAGCAGGCTGGGCCCTCGGGACTCCACACACTGTGATTCTTGACATCGAATACAGAAGTTCTGTTACCTTCCTTAAAAAGCATTGGAGAATTTACCAGTCTACTTAGGATTGGAGATGACCTTCAGTTATCCATGTTAGTAATTCTGAAGTTTTTTTTTCTCTTCAGCTTTGGAATGTGCTTTATGTTTTTGTGCTGTTGATCTGCTTTCCTAGGGATGTTTGAACACTTCAGATTTTGCTTTTAGTAAAGCATGCTTTGGGGGAGTGTAGTACTCTTCACAGCTCCCCCAGTGTGCTTCCCCTAGCCAGCCAAATGTCTTGGAGACCCCCTAATCTCCTAACTTTAAATCCATCAACTACACTAGTGGATTAATAATAGTTGCGATTTATTGAGCACTTAGTATGTGCTTCCAGGCACCAGGGTCACTGTGTGACAAGGGATTGGTGCAGGAGTGTATGGGGCAGTGGGGTGAAGTGGGCTCAAGTTTAAACATTGTCTATGGAGAAGCTACAAAAGAGTTCACTGAGAGTGGACCTGACTTCCTCTGCTACTGCGGTTTCCTCCTGTTTCCAGTGACTGCACTTGAGCTTGTGCATATGATTAACTTTCAATTATCCTGAGCCGATTAACCGGTTTGCAGATTAACCAAGGTGAAGGCTCACCTGGGCCTGGGAGGTGCTCATCACCTCAACTGCTCCATAATTAGCTGGTTATTGCATACCCCGTGGTCCAGGAGCCTGAGGGCTGGGCTGCTGCAGGGGAGGGGAGACGAGGAGCAGTGTCTTCTGGGACCTTCCACTCCCTTCAACCAGAGGAGACCACTGGCTCATAAAATCCTGCAGTCTCTAGTACAGTCCCTGGGAGGTTCAGAGGCTCCTGGGGTCCTGGGTGCTCTGCCCCTGTCCCCGGTACCTTCCGAGTTGGGAAGATCAAGTTGGCTGGAGGGCACAGTGCGTGTGAAATTCCCAGAGATGAAGTGATCTAATATGTTGAAAGGGGCGCAGTGAGCAGGGGCACTCATCCCCCTTTTCTTCCTCAGCCCGTGAACCACCCCTCCATCGCCACCCCAAAGAAGTAGTTGACAGGCTTGAGACCCTGAGCAGTGGATCCCTCCTGTGGTCATAGGAGGCCAAGGCCACAGTGGCAACGAGGTGGGAGTTGCCCACAAAAGCAAGCTGTTTACCACACCTTACACCAGCCCAGAGTATACACAGTTTAACCCAGGAGCCAAACTCCTGCTGTACTTGGAGTGATCTCAGTTTTGTGGGGAGGAACCTTGAATCCCAGGTAAACTCCAAATCTTGAGAAAGTGTCCATGAAGGACTTTGGTCTATGGCCTGTCAAGGAAGAACAAGCCTTTGCACAGGATGGTGTTTGATGGGCTTCTGTGGATTATCTTTATGTCTTAAGCAGTGTTCACCCGAGCACCTGGCACGTCCTTTCACCTCTGACTCCGTGATCATCCTGCACCTGCCAGGCCTGGATGCCGTGCCTCAGTACAACCCAGTTTGCCAACAGCTGCGTTCCCTTCTCAGCCTGGGCCATGGGTTTCCTTGGGTCCTTCTCTTTGGCTCACGTTTTCCCAGGGCTGCTTGTGTGTACAGTCTAGAGATCACATTTTATTAACACAAAGAAATCTGCTTGGGCTGCCTGGCTCTCACAGTCACATGGAGAGAAATGTGCTCCTTCGCTTCGCCAGCCCTCCGCTCTCTGTGCAGAATACAGCCGAGAGCTGGGCACCGGGCCAAGCTTACATTTCACTTTGGAACACACTTTCACATCACTCGTTGGCAGGACATCCACGGCGGTGTCTATTTGGGGGGTAAGTCAGAGAAGTGTTATTTCCCTCTTCTGCGTGTCGAGAGAGGGACCTTTAAAAAATGTTTGACTTTTCCCCATCCTTGTTGTCTTCAAGGTGCCCAGGTAGTTAGGTGATCCAGCGAAGTGTGGCTGCAGCACGTGAGAGAAGCCCCCTCCCTCCCAGGTTCCCCTGTTTCCTAAATCAGTAAACATAGCCAGGACTGCCTGGGACAGAGAAACTCAGGCCAAGGTAATAACATCAAAACCAAAGTCCTGGAACTCTTGAGTAAACTAGTTACCCTCCCAGATAAAACAACTTTGTTGTCCAAATCTTCCTTTCCAAAGATCTAAGACTTCAAATGCTGGTCCAAGGCCAACCATTGAAAGAAAGAACTTCAGCAAGCCTCCTGGAATGGAAAACACTGTTAAAGTAAACAAATGAACCTCTTCCATTCAGTTTTCCCTTACTGGTCTATTTTTATTTCTTATTTTACCACCACCCCCCAACCCCGGTACTTAACATTTTGTAATACTCTCCCTTCTCCACTTCTACTCCCATCTCTATCTCACTTTTCTCAGGGAGCAAGCTGATCATTTTGCCTTCAGTAGCACAAATACCTAATTTCAAAAAGAGGAGTTGGGGGAAAGAGGTGGTATAATTCACTTCTTTTGGTGTCCCCTCATACTCAGTTCTTACACGTGGATGCCTGAAGCCTGACTTGGGTTTGAAAAGAAATTTGGTCCTGGAATTTTAAACCCTTTTTAGGAAAGATTGGAATGGTTAGAAAACAAAGATTTACTGGAATAATACCGACTTTTCTCAATGAAATAGATCCCTCTTGAAACAAAAAAGTTGAAAATAAACTCTTCCTTCCCCATCACGCCAACCCATAAATTCCATGGGGATTTCCCAAGTGCCAAAGCTTATTCTGATTCTAGTGTTGACCACTTTGGGATGTTGCTTTTGCCGTCGGTCCCATCCAGCCAAGCAACAGCTAATCAAGATTTAAAGAAACTTTTTCCCACAAGATGCATATGCCACCTGCTGCTTCATAGGACAGGCCACCCGTGGGAAGCCCCCTCTCACTGAGAAGGGTGCCCAGAACCTTGGGGACCAGGATGCAGTCTCCTGCCAGTCACCTGGTGAAGCTTTTGCTTACTCTGCAGAAGGGAGGGGGCAGATACACATTCCACCTGCAAGTAATTAGCTTTAAAAATAATGCCAAGTTCTCATATAGTGGGTAGATGCCTCAGCTCAGTGCAGGGTGGAAAGAGTGCTACTTCACAGAGTAAAACCGTTGCAATCACATTAGTCATTTCAGGAGAGGTCAGATAAGGTTTATTGGAGAGATGAAAGTCACCCTGCAGTTTCAAAGAGTTCTCCTGAAAGCATCGAGAAATGGTTGAAGTTCAGAAGTTTATTTGAAGCTTTGTTTCCCTTCCCCTTATAAGAGAGACAGGTATTTTTTAGTTGCATTTTCCTTTTTGATGGACAGAAGAGCTGGCGGATGACTGGGATGGTCTGATCTGCAGTCAGCGGCAGGTCTGTTGCGTGGGTCATCTGCTTTCTGCATGGGCCGTGGTGAATGTGTAAGCTCTGGCTAGTTGCCATCTGCCACCCAGCAAGACAGCACCTCGAGGCTTTAACCCTCTGCCCTCGCTTGGGGAGGTGTTCAGGGAATGTAATTTCATGCCATAATTAACTGAAGCAATGTGCAGTGCTTTTCTTAGTGTGTTATAATGGCAGGACACTTATCACTCAGAATTGACTGTATCGGGACTGCTTTGACAATCAGTAGGTTAAGTGGTTGGGCCTGAGTTTGGCCTATTCTCGTGCCAGTGTGGGTACTTGAATCCTGTGAGAGTTTTGCATAAAATGGGTAGAGGTGTGTTGAACCCAGTTTTCCCCAAAGCACTTCTGTGGACTCTGCACTCGGCTTGCGAGTGTCTCAGAGGCACAGGAAAGGGTTTTCTCTCGGGCACCTAAGCCCATGCTTTACACTGTAGTTGGTGTAAGTGTTTACTCAGTAAACATTTGTTCAATGACTGATATAACAAAGACATTACTTTCATTATAAATGGTTTTACAAGAGCACTTGTGCTCACTTTAATATCTTCAGTGATGCTGGCAGAATTCAGTTCAACATGGCGAGTCTTTGCAAAAGGTCACGAGAGTGTGATGAGCTCCTTTGGGGCAGAACTGAGTCAGGGTGGTCTTGGAGGAAGGGACATGCAGACAGAACCCTGTGGGCAGTGACACGGCCAGGGCTCACCACAAGGCTTCGGTGAGCTGCTCTTCCATGTGAACATTTTGCTATTTTCTGATTGGTTGTTAAATAGCCAAGGATGAAGTGTTTTCAGATGAGAGATCACAAATAAAGGTGGATACTCACCCCTGACTTTCCATCTTCAATGACAGACACAACTGGAAGTCAGCAGCTCCAGACTCTACAGTATTCCCAGATCACCTGTAAGAGTTCTTGAAACTCATCGAACAGTTTTTTCTTTTTGTAAATTTATTTATTTTATTTATTTATTTTTGGCTTCATTGGGTCTTCGTTGCTGCATGCGGGCTTTCTCTAGTTGCGGAGAACGGGGGCTGCTCTTGGTTGTGGTGCACGGGCTTCTCATCGCAGTGGCTTCTCTTGTTGCAGAGCATGGGCTCTAGATGCACAGGCTTCAGTAGTTGTGGCACACGGGCTTAGTAGTTGTGGCTCACGGGCTTAGTTGCTCCGCGGCATGTGGGATCTTCCCGGACCAGGGCTCAAACCCGTGTCCCCTGCATTGGCAGGCGGATTCTTAACCACTGCGCCACCAGGGAAGCCCATCTAACAGGTTCTTAATTGGAATCTTTTTAAACATGGAATTCATAATATTTTATTTTATTATTATTTTTTGGCCACTCCACGTGGCATGCGGGATCTTAGTTCCCCGACCACGGATCGAACCCAGACCCCCTGCAGTGGAAGTGTAAGTGTGGAGTCTTAACCACTGGACTGCCAGGGAAGTCCCCTCTTAATTGGAATTTTAACTGAGCAAATAAGAAGTCCCATGTTGGGCTGGGGGAAGGGAGGAGTGGAGAGGGATGTCACTTTTTTTTAAAAAACACCAACTTATATTTCTTTGGTTAATAGATGCGGAGGAGGCCTCTCTGGGTAGCGTGTGAGGATGTAACTTCCTTGAGCATAGGATTTGACTGGTTTATGGAGTGGTGCTTCTGCCCTTACCTGCCAGTGGTTGGGGTCACTAAAACCGACACAGCCCTGCTGGAGAGGAGAGGGGCTTCCGAGGTCCACACCAGGAGCAGCTGCAGACCCCCACTGAGGGGTGGCAGGAGGCTGCCCTTCTGGCTCACTGCCCCCACAGCAGCAGGTCAAGAGTTAGAATAGGTGGATGGCTGGACTTGTGACGTCCTCAGCAGTCCCTGAGCAGAATTCATTCTAAGCCCCCAACATGCTCTGTGCCCACACCAGGGAATACAGTGTGAAGCTTCTAGCAACACCTGGAGATGCTCGACCCTTCCCACGTGTGCATGTTCAGTTTGCTGTGTCTCAATTTAGTAGAACGTTGGGGAAAATAACCTCCCTCCTACCAGGGTGAGGTTGCAAAGGTCTCTGGAAGGAACAGTGCAGAAAATTATTCAAATAACTGAGGCATTTGAAAAATTATTTTGAGAAAGATTTAAAATATTTTAAAAAATACATAGCAAGCACCCTTCCTCCATTATCCAGAATTAACAACTTGGCATATTTACCATATATGTTCATATATAAATTTATATAGTCATCTATGAATTTAAACATTATAGATCAAGTTGGGGTCTTGGGGAACTTTTTAAAAAAAAGCCATGTGTGAACTCATAAGGCAGAACAGAAATAACTCCAAATCTGCTTTCTCAGATGTGAATCCCTCCTGGCTCTTTGGGTCTGTTGTATTAATAAATAAGCCTGGTTTTATTCTAGTTAGAAAAGAAGGCCAGGCTGGTGCATCAGAACGCTGCATTCCTTTTGGTTAGACTTTGTCAGAGGATAGGCAGGCGCCTCTTTGGCACAGGGTTTCTGGGTGTTTCCCTTTGGAATATAAAAGGAGTATCCCTTAACCCCAGGAGAGACCGCACCAGAGCCATCTTCTTCCCTCTGTGCTGAAGAAAAACAGACAAATCCACACAACCAACATTCAAAGAAGGGCATGGTGCAGCCTGAAGACAGGTAGTGAGCTGTGACACTGGCTCACTCCAAGGACTACGGTGTCATAGGGATGCCCGTTACGGGTGGCAGCCGGAGTGGTCACCATTGTGCCTTCTCTCCTGGTTGGTGAAATCCTGCAAATCAGGCAGTCTACCGTGTGCACTAGTTTTTCTCTGAACACAGAGCTTCCATCAAACAGATGGGTGAAAAGAAACAGCGTGATAATAGCTAACCCTTCTCTAGTGTTTACTGTAGTCTGGGCACTAGGCTAAGTACATGTATTATATCATTAAATCTCAAAACAAACCCTGGGCACTGCTATTTTTAGTACTAGGTAGGTACTATTATTATGGTCCTTTCACAGATGAGAAAACCAAGACCCAGAGAACCGAGTAAATGCTGACGGGAGCCCAGTTAGTAGACAGCAGGGCTGGTACGTGCAGCCCCACGGTCTGGCACCAGCATCCATGTGCTGAGCCGCTACCTCTCCTGCTTCTCCGTAGGAGGCACTTTGCTCCATGGAAGGTGGAGAACTCCTGGGACCTCAGAACCCCCGTGTGGATGGCACAACACAGTGTCTTAGGTGTACTGGGAACCTGGGTGTGGAGGGGATGCAGACGAAAGAAGCAACAAAACCAGGCCAGTCAAATGCATTGTCTGTGGCGGCCCTGAGGTCTCCGCAGCCAGGGCCTGGAGAGGCCAGCTTTCAGAGCACAGGCTTTACTTTTAAATCATGAAGGGTTTAATTTAAAAATGGATTCTGTGCTCTGGTGTGACTCTCAAATCCACAGTGCCTTTCAATTTCTTAAAAGTGAAACTCTGTGAAATGATAAACACAGCCATCCAGAAAGAGTCAGGGACAGTCTAGAGGGGTATTGGGAACATGTCATGCCTTGGTGCCAAGCCCACGGCACAGTCCATGTAAGGCAGAGAGCAGGAATCATCCTCGTGGTGCCCATCCTTTGCGGATCTGCCCTGGTACAATAGTGAGACCCATCAGTCCGGAGAATCTCAGTCTTCCACGCAGAGATCCCCCCCTTCAGCCGCCCTGAGAAGCCCACATACAGAAGCATGCACGGCTGTGTGGATGTGCTGGGCGGCAGCTCTGCACTTTGCCGTCAGCCGGATGGAAGGAGTGTTCGCCTTCACGTGCTTCTCAGAGATGTGCTTGCTGAGAGCTCCTTGCAGATTCAAAACATGGGGGACGTGTGCTCTTGAGAGCTGTGTATGTGAAGCAGCACAGAGCATGCAGCCGGCACTTGGTAAATATTAGTTCCCTTCCCCTTCCTGTGTGTAAGGCAAGTTGTACAAGTGAAGCATCAGCAGTTCGGAAGCAAAAATAGATCTCCATGTGAGGATGTGGCCTCTTTTCCTTGAGTGTGGACCAGATGTCAGGCTGCCTGGTGAAGACTCCAGGAACGTGGCAGCTTCCTTCTTAGGGGCTTCGTTGCTTCTTCACTCTATGGAGAGGCCTCCCTCTCCATGCACTTCTTGCATCTGAAAAACAAGAGTGAAAAAGAGGATGGTATAAAAGTCTCAGGAATGATCTTTCTGTATTCTCCTTCTTAAAAAGGATTTGAGTGTTATTTGGATCTTACTTTCAAGTCTGATAACCTGTTCATCACATCATTATCTCTGTTATTTAATAACATGATAAAAATTAATGTTGAACCACAGCAAATGGACATTTGTTTTGAGTGCGTTTATCCTTTTCCTTACCTGACATTTACTGAGGGCCAACTATTTACCAGGCACTGAACTAGGTGTTGGGAATTCAGAGATAAGGAAGAGTCCATCCCTTGAACTTGAGCAGTTTATGAATTGCAAAGAGATAGATAAATAATTGCGAATAAAGTGTTAAGGGTATGTACAAAATGAAGGCAAGAGAGGTCAGCTCTGAATGGGGTGCAGAGGGAAGATCAGAGATGATCTTTGAATTGTGTATTGAAGAATAAGCACAAATTGTTCAATAAGAAGGATACATTTAAGTGACTCATTGAATTTTTCTTGTCTGATATTAAGTTAATTTCCCTTAAATATGCTCAAGAATTAATTCAGATCATAGTGTTAAGGGACATGGGACTGGAATAAAAAAAAATGAGGGGGAAAAAGGAGAATAAAAAGAATGTATAGGGTGGTTAATCCACAGAGGGGCTAACTCCCTCCTACCCAGAGAAGGGAAACCTTGCTGCATGGTGAGGGACCCGGGCTCTGCACTGCCAGGGCAGCCGAGCCACGTGTCTCAAACATGGCATGTTTAAAGAAGTTGGGAGGTTATAGGCGGCATAACAGATGTGATTTGACAGTTGCTGTGGCAACACACCCACTTCCAGAAAATCAGTTAGTGGGAGGGCAGGAGAACTCATGGTACTTGCCCTGGGCTGCCCTATGCCCCACACTGCCTGTTCTGGGCCAAAGGTGTGGACAGATTGAGAAGGACAAATGCCCCACATGGCTGACTGCCACCTGCCTTTGTGGAATTGACTCTGGAATAAGATAGGAGATGAGTAAACCAGAACAAAGACAACAGGGGAACAGTGTGGAGGAGGAGGGGGAGTTCTGAGCAAGCAGTGCCAACTCCTTTCAGGAAAATACCTCCCAAGCATTGTATTTGAATATATTGAATGACCCATGGATTTCTATGAAAAAATGCATATGGCATAAATGTGTATAAATCTCCCTTTATGGAAGCAGCAGCAGCAACGAATGCTGTAGGCATAAGTAAAAGCGTCCCTAGAGTAGCAAAAGGACTTGAGTTAATGAAAAATTGGTTTTGAAGTTTTGGCTGAAGAGCTGGGTGATTGCCTCTGTGGCACCACCTTCTGGCAAATCAGAGATATGACATGGTGTGAATCCTCGGACTGTATAGGTGGTGGGTTCTACAAGCTTCAGTGTACCAGCTACTTACCTCCACAGGGGCTATTTCCTCCAGACCATTGGTTCTCAACCTTGGCCTCACTTGAGAATCACCAGTGGAGATTTTGGAAAAAGTTATTTAAAAATATTTAATTACAAAGTAATATATGACCGTTGTAAAATAAAGTCAGAATTGTGCAGGTGTACAGCTTGAGTTCCTATATCCCATTCCTAGATTTAACAGTCAACAGTTCCTTGGATACTCATCCAGACGTTTCCTTTGTGTTTATAAGCATATGTGAGTGTGTGTATAAATATATTTGTACATATATTTATATAGAGATTGATTGTGTGTGCACAGAAGTATGGAAATATATGTATATGCACACACTATACATAGACTATATACTATACATAGTGCATATATACTATACATAATGTGCAACTTGCCTTTTTTACTTAATATCTTTTGGATATCTTTTCATACTAGTACATATAGATCTATCAGCTGCATGGAATCCCATTGCCTGGATATGCCATAATTTATTTAACAAGTACCTTTAGCTTGTTTTCATTCTTGGTTGCCATTCTCCGTACATTCAGCGTATCTAAAGTTTAAATCCCTAGATGTGGAACTGTTGGATCAAAGTATGTAGGCTCCAAAAGAATTGTACTAGTTCATACTCCCACCAAAATTGTGTGAGAAGGCTATTTCTCCTTTCATTAAAAATATAAATAAGTAAAACAAAACAAAAATACAGAGCCCCAGGCCCCATTTTCAGAGCTTCTGATTGAGGTGGGAGGGGTGCTGAGCATCTTTATTTTTTTAGATCCACAGGTGAATCTGGTCCATAACCAGGGTTGGGAGCTATGGCCTTAGATAGAGGGGGTAAAGTTAGGAGCCGTTCTCCTAAATGATGATGCCTTGGTTATGCCCTTTCAGACCCAAACAGCAAGATTTCCCTTACTGTGGCCAGCTGGGGAATAGAGCTACCCATTTCCTCTGAAGTTCTTGTTAAACTAGAGATCTTTATTTAGACAGACATAAAATTAAATGAATCTGTTATTTATAAGAGTAGGATTAAAGCTACAAGAGCCAGAGAAGTAACACCTAGGTACAGTTTGATACTTTTCTCACTATTCTGTAATTATTTGTTCATAAGTCATTTCTCCTTTAAAGACTTTTAAGAAATAATAGTTTAATTCCTTTCCGTGTGGCTTCAGATGCTATTAGAAGAGGTAGAGTTTGTGGATATTAAAGTCAGTACCTTGTTCTCTGATTTCAGTATGAAGAGCCCCTGGGCTGGTACGCAGCTGGCCAGCTTTGGGAAGTAACAGCGTCTCCTTTCTCTTGCTTAGTTAGCCTCAGTAGCTGGAGAGAGAGAAAAATGACATCTCTTTTCCAGAGAACCTGTTGTAAGCATTCTCCATCTTGGGGAATGATTCCTCCTTCACAGCCTGTTTCATTCCTCCCCTTGAGGCCGTGCCTTGCCATCCTCTTCTGTGTCTCTGTCCACTGAGCTGCTACCAAGGACCGTGTCCCTTGCTCTGTGGCATTAGGAAGCCGTGTCACGCCTTCACTCCTCCCACCAACCTGAAGACCATTGCCTTCAATCTAACAGCAAGTCTGTCTTTGCCGTTTTGAGGAAACACCCCTGCGCCTTCCCGTTTGTCGTTTGCCCACATTTCTTTTCAGTTGGTCTCTTTATCTCACTTCCATGTTTAGGTAAGAACTGCCTTCCGTTAAGTTTGTATTAGGAAATCTGAGCCGATTGGGATGGGGGGGGGTGGGGTGGGAAGGGGGAGGAAGGGGACAGGGGGCTTGTGCGCACTGGAATGACAAAGGATCTTAGAGGTGCTGGGACACTCTGGATCCACAGAAAGCTTGTAGGCTATGCTGGGCCTTCCCGTCTCATGTATCATGCATGGTCCTGACAGGCCCCGGCCTGAAGCTAAAGAAGAAGGTGTGCCGCAACACTAAGGAACCCGCACAAGTGTTTGATAATGACTTAGTGTCTCGTTTCTATTTACCTAAGAGGCACACAGACCTCACCTGTGCCTGTGGAATAGAAAGGCAGATTTCTGCCCCATACAGATTTCTCTACATGAGGCAGGAGCCAGATGGGTTTAGCTTGGCTAATCTTAGTACAAGCTGGAAAATTCCAATTTTTCCAAAACAACACATTTCTAAGAAATTGTCTGGTTTAGAATATTATTCTAGCATATGTAAGGGAACCGCATGACTATGGGCTGACTTACTGCGGGCTTATAAATATGTATGAAAATTTACCTGCGGCTCCCTTTATCCCGCACCAACATGGTGGTGGTAAGAACTGCACTCAGTAAGCCCCTCCATTTATATTCCTTGTCAAAATCAGTGGCTGTTGGGCCATTTTCCCCTTGTGTGGGACTTGAAGTTATTTGAGAAAACCTGCGTGTACGCCTTTTCCCAAGTCTTGGCTTGCATCTGGATGTAAAATCAGACGCATGACGCATGCTCGTTGAATGTTGATTCAGATTATAGATCACTGGAAACTGTATATGTTGCTCTTTAGTCTTCCCTTTTCCTCTGCCCAGATGACTGAGACCGAGCTGTCACTTCTTTAAAATAGAATTCCTCCCGTGATACCTCATCACAAATGTATATGCCGGTCAGGCGATAACAAGACCGATGAGTACCTACAGGAAGCAGAGTGCCTGGCAGCTGCTGCAGAGGCTGGCAGTGCTCACCTCACCCCGGATGAGACGCTGGGGGGCACAGAATCCACTGTGTTTAGTTACCAGCTGACTCTGTGGAATTAAGTTGATTTTCCCCCCAAGAATCTAGATCCCTGACTTAGCGTAACGCCACCCCTCACCCCCACCGCAGCTTCTGTTGCCTAGCAATAGTTATTTAGTAACCTTTCAGAATTATCGTTAACTAATAAAGGAAGAGGAAGAGAACATCCCTATTCCGTGTTATATACACAGCCTGTGTTACAGACCTCTCTGTCGTAGGCTGGAGGGGGCGTCTACAGGCATTTTAATCTATCACCCTCCCTCTCTCTCCATAGCCCCTGCCCTCCACCCCGCAACATACACTCTCTAGACCAAGAGTAGAAAAAGATGTCATAGGCCAACAACGTAATAGGCTGGGTCACTCAACACCCCTCACAGAGATCTCCCCCAGAGAAGGCAGAGCAGACAGGAACGTCCTGAGGACCGTGTCAGAGCCCCAGGATTCCTGCCACAGGTGGGGTCTAGGTGTGGGCTGCTTGAAGGGAATTGTTGGCCACCAGCCTGTGGCATTACTTTTGTGGGTGGGCACGTGCGGGTGGCAGTGGAAGTGTAGAGAGGAGGGTTAGGGCTTTGGAGCTGGCCCTGGTTTGAACGTAGGCTCTTCCAACTCACTAGCTGTTTGACCTTGAGCAAGTTACCCAAGCTGGTCGATTGCTTCTCCTCTGTTCAGTGGAGATGATACAGCTCCCTGGTTTGGCGGCACAGGGACTGCCTGTGAGGGGTTGATGACATAGCTAGGAGAACCCTTCCTCGCTCAGTCCCACTGCACCAGCCTATCCAAGGATTAGTTTACCTCCTGCCTTTCTGGCTCCTCTAAAGTGCTGTCCACGGAGTCCTCTTCATCTACCCGTCCCTAAGATGTCCCTGGTCCCCCAAGGCCTTGTCTTTGGTTTTCTTCTTGCTCTGTATTCTCTCCTGGGGGAATCTCAAGGCTATGAAATCTGTATCTCTAGTTAGGATTGCTCTCCTGCAGCCTGGACTCATGTTTAAAGCTGAGATCCACGTCCTTCAGCATCTTTATATCTGTAGCCCAGAGGTGCCTTGGACTTGATGGATCCACAATCAGATGCTGCCTTTTCCTCTGAATGTGCTCAGGACACTGTATTCCGTATCTCAGTGAATTTTACCACCTCCTTTCTGGCTGTCCAAGCTAGAAACCTGAAAGTGAATCTTGCTCTCTCCTTCTTTCTCCCCTGTATGGACTTGACTGAGACGTATATTGATCCCACCTCATTAATAACCCTTAAATCTACCTGGTCCTCTGCCATTGATGTGGGCGAACCTCTCACCATTTCCTGTCTCCCCTCTGATGCCTTCTCCTCTTGGTTGCCACAGCGTTATTTCCTCGATTGCTCACCATTCCCTTGAGGATAAGATCTGACCATCAAGGGCCCCTCTCTGTCTGGTCTCAACTCTTCCTACCCCTCTCCTTGCCCTCTGAGCTCCAACTACCAACTGCTTTCAGTTCCCTGCCTGGCCCATGAGTTCTGTCACATCTTCATGCCTTCACAGATTCTGTTCCTCTGCCTTGATTACCCCTTATCTCTTTACTTTCTGGCCAATTTCAAGAATCCACCAAGATGCCAACTCCCTCTGAGAAGCATTTCCTGATGCCCCTGCACTCCCTCCAAGGGTCTGGATTAGTAATCCACCTTTGGACTCCACCCTTTGGTTCCCTGGGCAAAGCCCTCCCATAGCACTTAGCACCTGTACTATGAACACCTGCTTGCTTACCTATTTCCACTTCCAGACTGTGTGCTCCCAGGCGTGCGTTTTATTTATATATTTCCAGAGCTTATCCATAGTATGTCTCAATATATGTTTGTTAAACAAATCAGTGTTTTAATCAACAAGCCTTTGTTAATCATCTTCTATGTGAGGCATTGGCAAGGGCTTTGCCTGAAAAGATTTCCAGTCTAGTTTGAGAATAGATAATTGCTTAAAAGCTGCAGAGTCACTTAACCTGATAAAACTTCCAGGCCAGCATATGCTTAAGTGCAAGAGGATATAGATATTAAATGTGAGGGAAGTTGGAAGTTGTCACCAACACTGGGACAGTCAGCGGGAGGAGGACTTGACTTAGGCCTTGAGGGATGGTGCGACAGGTAGAGGCAGAGAGGATGAGAAGCGAGAATGTCCAGGACACAAGGCTGACCAGTGTGCCTGGAGCAGGGAACAGAAGTGGGAGTGAGGACGTCCTTGACCTCCAGATGGAGAACTTGGACTGGGAGGCAGTGGGAGGCCACTGCTGCCTTTGATCATGGTAGAGATGTTCCAGGAGGAGGAACCTGGTGGTCGTGTTGCAGGACAGGATTGCAGGTGGCATAGAGGCCAGTGAGGAAGGCACTGAAATTGTCCAGGTCCTCAGAGGAATGGCCTGCCCTGGCCTGTGACAGGGATCTGAACCACAGCGGAAAACCTTCACTGAACTTAAGGATAATTTATTGCTAGAGCTAGAATGAGCCTTTGCTGTCATCCCAAACTCTTGTCCCATTATATAACGGGTGGTCAAACCGAAGCCCAAGGAGTCTCCCCCACAGTTCCCGTAACTGGCTTGGTCTCTGGATTCCGATCCTTCTGCATGAGAGGGGTGTGGTTAAAGTTCAGAGCCTGATGGAAAGGAGACGACAGTTCTCAGGCTGATGGTCCCTGGGAGCATGGAGGATGAGTTTGGCTTTGAGACGACACTGAGCAGGAGGCCATGACCAGCAGCGCCCAGACCAGTGCAGGATTCTCTGTGAACTTTGGGGTGAGAGAATTTCAGAGAGCACTGGCCAGGCGCCAAGGCAGGAGGCTTTAGAAAAGCTTGTTTACTTTTGGGTACTCAACTTGGAGACTCGCACAGGAAGGAATTTTTGTGGATCTCCTTGAGCAGCCGCAGAACCACAGACACACCTGAATCCTATTCATGTTCATCCGGAAACTCAGGCTTTAAAACAATTCTGTTTTTCTTCCTATGTTTGTTTGGACTGGTTGGGGGGTTGAGAGAGGAGGAAGGGTGTTGCTCAGGAGAGTGTGGGCCACTTGTTTGCATTCAGTTCCTGGGTTCACAGTGGACGTCAGTAAGCCCTGCACTTACCTCATGCTCTGCTTCACTCCTCTAAGTCCAAACAAAAAACTCACATGGCCCAAAGGAGAATAGTCAGTTTAATAACTCACCCTGACAGCACTTTGAAAACTGCGGGTTTCAAATGACTAGGCCTGCACATTTTCACCAACTCAGACAATTAAAGAGACTCCAGGGACCTAGGTGGTGCTGATTCCAGCGGCACATGTTGTCATTAAAGATGGAAAGAGCCTCCAGGTATGGAGAGCTTGTTTCTCTGCTTGATAAGAAGGTAGCCCCAGCCTAGGGGGACCTCAGTAAATTGCATAGTGGCTCAATTTCTCCGTAGGTAAAATGTGCCCATGGGCCCTGCGTGCTTCGCAGGGTTGTCAGGAGGGTGGGATGAGGCTGTAGATACTCAGCGTGCACTTGAACCAGGTCCAGATGCAGCATGTAAATTCAGGCAGGAGCCTCTCCTCTGCTCCTGCCTGGAAAGCTGACATCACCACTGTGCACACATGGGGGCTCTGAGGAGGGGCTGAGGTTAGGACTCTAGTCCCCACTTTATCCTCTCCAGATGTCTCCTGTTGCTTATCCTCTAGCATGTGGAGTTGCAGAAGGGCTTGAAGTGGCCATTCTGGATTATAGCCACAGTCACTGTTACAGCCTTGGGAGGATTGGGCCTCTGCTCTCTCAGAAGAGACGGCTGCGGGGACTTCCCTGGTGGCTCAGTGGTTAAGAATCCTCCTGCCAATGCAGGGGACACGGGTTCGAGCCCTGGTCCGGGAAGATCCCACATGCCGTGGAGCAACTAAGCCCGTGCACCACAACTACTGAGTCTGCTCTCTAGAGCCTGTGAGCCACAACTACTGAGCCCGTGTGCCACAACTACTGAAGCCCACGCACCTAGAGTCCGTGCTCCGCAACAAGAGAAGCCACCGCAATGAGAAGCCCATGCACCACAACGAAGAGTAGCCCCCGCTCGCCACAACTAGACGAAGCCTGTACATAGCAACAAAGACCCAACACAGCCAAAAATAAATAAATAAATAAAAATAAAATAAAAAAGAAGGGATGGCTGCTGCACAGAGCATTTGAAGACTGGCAAGCAGGCAGTTGGTGGGACTCAACCTTGCATTTCCCAGGTCTTCACCCACCTGCGTTTCCTACAAGTGCAGAGGAAACCAGGAGGCCTGCTTTTCTCCAGCCATGCATGTTCCATGACTTGGGGTGGAGTGGCGCAGGGACATGAATGTGTGTGGGGGAGGGACAATGCACCTTGTTTCCAGTTTATGACACTCCCTACGCACCTGTGGCGAGGCAGGGGTGGGGGTCAGTGTCGCAAGATCTGAAATCCAGTTCACGCAGGCTTTGGTCTCTGGCACTGTGAGTACATTTCTGGCCACCCTATTACTTGTCTGCACACGGAGGTGCTGTGACAGCAGTGGGGAGAGGCTCTCAGTCCCTGGGAGAGCAGGTGGAGGGGACTCTGCTGCTCTGTCTTGGGGACAGTGGCGTGGTGGCCAGGGGGCCCACACGTGCCCTGACCCCTGGATGGAACTGATCTGCCCCATGTCCCTGACTGCCAGCGGGCGTGGCTCTGAGCCGCTCTGCTCTCGCCTCTCAAGTTCACCTCAAGGAGGCAGGTTTCTTGCTGACTCCACTGGCAAGACACGCGCCGATCCACACCCTTGGAATGAGAGGCCTTGCTAATCCAGTCCCAGCCTCTGCCAGATCAGGCAGCCTCTGCCAAGTCAAGTCAGGGCCATTTTGGGTACTGGTGCACGATCCCAGAGCAGCGTGCTGGTCCTGGACACAGGTCACACTTGGTGACGTCCAGCAGGCTTTTCTTGGGCTGCAGCTGGAGGGAGGTGTGTGCTGGGGGGCTCAGGGAGGGACGTGCGGACTCCACACCCCCGCCCCCGAGTGGCCTCCCCACATCCTGCCCATCCCAGCTGGCCCCAGCGGACAGAGGAGGGAGCAGGGCTCTGCATGGTGGAGTGGCTGGCCCCAGGCCACAGAGCTGTTTGGGGGCAAAGGCACCGTGAGTCCAAGTCTGTCTGTGCTTTCTGATGAACTGGGCCATCTCCCAGGACGGGTCAAAGTGAGGGACGAAGGCCGGAGCAGGAGCCTGGAACAGTGTTCCAGCTGTCTCTGCCCAAACCCAGACCCAGTATTAATTGGCATACTGATAATTCAAGGGTATAGACGTGAAACATGCCTCCCCCATGACGTGGCCTCTGCAGCCATAGCCCATAACAGAATAAATGAGGCGTGGTCTCTGGCTATCCAGAAGCTCTTTAAAGATGCCTGAGTGAGATGTAGTGTTGACAGGAGCCCTAGCCCTGAGGGTCATTAGTTGTTTTGTCATTGAAGGAGTGCCCTTGGCAGGAGCTTGCCATTCAGGAGGGCGGAGGTAGTGGAGGAGGGAAGGGACGGAAAGGAAATGGGGTGTCTGGCTGCCCGTAAGTTCCTGGGGCTCTTGTCCATAGCCGGAGGCATTCCTGCCTCCTTGGGGCACCATCTGCTGCCCAGGAACCCGGTGGGCCATGGGAGACTGAACTCCACCAACCACCCGCCAGCTTTCTGGCTGCATGACTTTGTGTATGGGTGTTGGGGGCGGATTTCACCTCTGACCCTCCACTTCCTCATCCATAAGATGTGGGGCGGGCTGATGGGTCAGTGGAACGTTGTACTTGAGGCCAGGAGACCCAGGTCCTGATGCAGAACTCTCAGTTGAGAAGCACACAGTCCCTTGCTTTCCTTTGAAGCATTTACATGATTAAGAACTTGGGCTTTAGAATCAGAAGAGTCGGGAGGTGAGATTCTGTTTCATCTACTAGTTGGGCAACCTTGGGCAAATCATTTAGCTTTCTGAGCATGTCTTAAACTGTCTGGAAAATGGGGTTACTAATGATTCCACCTTCACACAGCTATCTTGAGGATCAAGTGAGGTGATACACTGGCAGGGCCTTGGCGAGCAGGTGCTCCTCCCGGCCACTCGTCACTGTGACTAACAGTGGTTACTCAGCGGGCAGGGGAGGCTCGTCTGCCAGCCCACGGGGCTGCACTTCATTCGCCCTCTCACTAAATGGTAACAGACAGACCCTTCCTAATGTTCACACGTAATGGATTGGGCTGGCTCCTCAGTGCTGTGCTTTACCCATATTTCTGTTGACAGCCGGTTACTGTGTGGAGAGAGTTGTTGGAAAAGAGCTGCTTTGATCAAAGCAATCTTTATAGAGGACCTTTCAGTGTATTTGTTCCACAATCACAGACGGCACTTACTGGGGACCTTGTCTGGATATGGCACAAATGAAGTATGTGTGTGTGTGTGAGAGAGAGAGAGAGAGAGAGAGAGAGAGAGAGAGAGAGGCGGTGGGGGGGGATTTGTTTTTGCCTTGAAGTCAGTGTATCAGCTGAGTAAGGCTCAGGACACTTGAAAAGTCTCAGGGTTATGACAGATTCCCAGTCGCTGGAGTTGAGAAGGACACTTTCTAATATAATCTTTGGTTAAGCCTTTTCTTTCTCCTCCTCTTCTTCCTTTCTGGGGGTTTGAATGGTCTTTTCTTGACAGTATTTAACACAGCCTCTTGAAGGTTATATATGTGCAAAGTGAAGCAAAGTCCATTTTTAGAGGATAATTTTTATTTCTGTCTTTGAAAGTAAACGTTGCTCATTATAGACAATTTGAAAAATACAACAAATAAAAAGAAAAAATAGTCCCTGTTCCCCACAACAGTCCTTGTTAGGAACCGGGGGTGTTTATCTCCAGTTACTCAGTAGTTAGTACTAAGCATGTTCTCCATGCAGACTCCTTCTAGAAGCCAGGGATGCAGCAGCAAAGAAGACAAGGTCCCCGTTCCCTGGAGCTTACATGCGAATGGAAGGAGGTCACTGACAAAGGTCAAACAAATACAAAAGATAATTTGGGGGGGAGATAAATTTTGCAAAGGAAATGAAACAGGGTGGTTTGATAGGTGGTGAGTTGGGGCAGAGGAAAGTCAGAGGGTTTGAAGATGTGGCATTTGAACTGGTGTCTAAAGCATGCAGAAGGACCAGGCAGGCAGAGAGCAGGGGGAAAGTGCTTAGGTGGAGGGAATACTAAGGACACAGGCCTTGGGGGAGGGGAGTCCCTGCTTAGGGCAGGTGAGGAGCAGAAGGAAGGCCGGCATGGCTGGGCATGTGGGGTAAGGAGGAGCCTTGAGTGTTTTCGTGTGTGGCAGTGCAAAGCCTTTGGAGGGTTTGAGGTAGGGGGTGACCTGCATAGGTTTCTGTTTTTAGAATGTTTCCCGGTGGCTGTGTGGAGAGTGCATTGTGGGGACTCCAGTGGAAGGAGGGGGAGCAGTTAGGAGGATGTGAAGAGATGCTCAAGGGAGAGACCGTGCCGGCTTGGATGAGGAGGCACTCTTTTTACTTGATATTTTTAAAAGTATCTGGGATCATAGTATCTGTCTATCTCTATATATATTTTGGCTTGCGGCTTGCAGAATCTTAGTTCCCCAACCAGGGATCGAACCCGGGCCATGGCAGTGAAAGCGCTGAGTCCTAACCACTGGACCACCAGGGTATTCCCCACAGTATCTATACTTTATATTTGTGTTTATATGGAGACTACTGATTGCTTTCCAGGCACTGTGCATTATGTTAAGCACTCTCTATATATCTTGTCTCATTCATTTCTCACACAGCCCTATGAGGCAGGCATTGTAATCTCCATTTGCAGATGAAAAAACTGGAACTAAGAGAGGTAGGTTTTTTTTTTAAATTCTAGTTTTTTAATTGGTGTTTTGTTTTGTTTATTTTTATTTTTTTTTAATTTTTATTTATTTATTTATTTTTTGGTTGTGTTGGGTCTTCGCCTCTGTGCGAGGGCTTTCTCTAGTTGCGGCAAGCAGGGGCCACTCTTCATCGCGGTGCGCAGGCCTCTCACTATCCCGGCCTCTCTTGTTGCGGAGCACAGGCTCCAGACGCGCAGGCTCAGTAGTTGTGGCTCACGGGCCCAGTTGCTCTGTGGCATGTGGGATCTTCCCAGACCAGGGCTCGAACCCGTGTCCCCTGCATTGGCAGGTAGATTCTCAACCACTGCGCCGCCAGGGAAGCCCAAGAGGTAGGTTTAAACAAAGGAAAAAAATTCACCAGTAGTTCCTGTCCTCACGACAGACCTTACTAGGAAATGCGGAATATTTCTTTCTGGTCCTTTATTCACAAACACCCAAGTTTATACCGTATAGGTGGCGGAATGAGAAATCAAACCTAAGTCTGACTCACTTCACAGTTTAACCACTACCCGGTACATTTTAAAACCCTACTGTGATATTAATGTTATTGTATAAGCATGTCCCCAAATATACTAGCGCAGCTTGTAGATCAGTCCTCTCTTGCCATGACAGTGTTTACCAAACACTCACAAATACTTGGTAGCATACACAAATGAGGGTTTATTGTTCACTCGTCTGAAATTGCTGTGGGTTGGTCAGGTAGCTCTGCTGATCTTGGCTGGACTCGCACATCTCAGGAACAAGTGAACTGGGCTGACCTAGACTGGCCTGCCCCACGTGCCCTTCACCCCCCACCCCAGGAGGCTAGACCAAGCATGTATGTGGTGGTGACGAAAGTGCTGCAGAGAAGCAGCAGGACATGCAAAAACTCTTTAGGCCCAGCCTCAGAACTGACACTCTGTCACTTCTGCCACATTCTGTCAGCCAATGCATGTCACAAGGCCAGCCCAGATTCAAGGGGTGGGGAAATAGACTCAGCCTGGAACTGCAGAGTCACGTGGAACAGGACACGGGTAGAGGGAGGGATGAGACCTCTGGCCATTAGGACACTGTTGCCTTTGCAGAGTGCTTGTTGGACAAGTTAACAGGTTCCTGCCATCGGAATAGAGACTAGCTAAATCAGCCTCAGAGTTCAGAAAGCCTGCATCCTTAGGGTGTACTTTTGAGGCCTTTATTTAATCTCTGTACCTAGTATGGTAACTCTTTACATACCCTCGAGTGTTACTGCAGTCTTCTAAGTTAATTGGCACCCTGTAACCTAAGGATTCTCGGAAGCAGGGTGTTTTGCTGTGAAGGGAGCCCTGATGATGGTTTTCTTCTGAAAGCAGTTGGTACAAAGAGGGTCAGAAGTGCTATTTCAAACTCAAATTATGACTCTCTAGGGTCAAAGAGGTCGTGAGAAGCAAACAGACCACAGACTGGTTATGGGAAGGAGAGGAAGATCATGAACCAAACTGAATCACAAGGAATTTCACCCATCAGTTCTAATAGAGAACCCATTGGCCAAAACCAAATCATTTTCTCTCTTCTCAGCATTCTTTATAGAGAATAATGTTCATCAGCTGGCTGATGCTCGTCAGTGGTAACACTAGGATATGGTGTCTGTCCTGACAGTACGGCTGTGTTTAACTTCCTGAATGGGGTGCACGTCAGAAAGGTTGGAGATGCTGTAATTAGTCTTGAGGGTTAAGTCGTAAATGTAGCTACAGTTTATTACTTTGATGCAGCCATAAACTAAAGAAATAAACCATCAACTTGAGATTGGGACACGGAACACAGATTGTGGCTGTACCCATTCATTGATGACTTCTAGCTTATCAGCTAATTGAACGTGAGATGCTAAATTCTTGTTAAGTATGTAAGAATAAGAAACATCCTATCTTCAGTTATGCTATTTGGAGGTTTAGGCATGCCTACTCTGTGACAAAAGTGGAGGCCAATTTTGGGTTTGAAGGTAACTTCTAATCTTCTAGATTGAAGCCCTTTGTTCCACCCTTTCCACCAGAAATCCTCCTTGGCTGTCCTGGAAGTGACTTTCATTAAGATGCTTTTAAAAAGAAGAAAACAATGTTCCAGCAAACTGCAGAGTCTACACCGTGGGGTTGATCCTGTCCACCCCTGATATTTCAAAGAAAGCCTTGGAGAAATACCAAGCTCAGACTTAACAAATACAGGAAAAAAACCACATGATCATCTCAACAGATACTAAAAAAGTCATTTGAGGAAATTTAATATGTGATTTCTGATTTAAAAAAAACAACTCTCAGTGCAGTAGGGCTGGAAGGGCTGGAAATGCCTTAGCTTGTCAAACTGTTATCTGCTAGGATTCTATAATAGACCTTAAGCATATGAAGCATTAAAAGTTTTTTCATTAAAGTCTGGGACAAGCAGGGACCTCCAGTCTCATCCCTTTTACCTATTGCCTTGCAGATCCCAGCCAGCGCAGTGAGGTGTTTTTTTAGGTAGGAATTATAAACACTGAGGCAACAACTGTCTCTAGAGGCAGAAAAGATTATTTACCTAGAAAACTCAGAGAAGTTAGAACTATTAGAACTGATAAGGGAGTAAAGTGGCTGGATATAAACCCAGCATTTAGAACCAGCAGCTTCTTATATGTCAGCAGTAACCAATTAGTAAGTCTAACAAGGGAAATTTACACTAGCAACAACTATGAGAAAACATTGAAGGGATAAACTTAGCAAAAAATGTGAAAGTTTAAAGTGGAGAAAACTGTGAAACTTAAAGATGTAAGAAAAAGAACAAAAAATAAAAATGGGGAGTATACTAAGGTTATATTGAATATTTAAAAGGTATCAGTTGTCCCTAAATTAACCTATGGCTTTCATGTAATCTTCATTCAAAAATTCCATTAATAATTTTAAATATAACTTAATATATCCTGAAATTCATCTAGAAGAGTGTAAGAATACTGAATAAAATTTTACAAAAAGAACAATAAAGAGGGAAGAACTTACCCTATCAAATATCAAACCTTACTTACCATTATATTAAGACACTTGGAGAATACTGTGTAAAGCCCCTTGCATGTACTTTATACAAAAATAAATCTTAGGTGATTCAAAATCCTAAAAATATAAATTAATTATAGTTGTATTAGAGAAAAGTATAGAGTAATATATGTATACACACGTATGTACACACATGTATATGTATACATACATACTTGTATATGTGCATGCATATAATATAATTTGGGGATAGAGAAGGTATGAAATTAGAAGCCATAAAGGAAAAAATTTTAAGACATTATTACCATATTACAGTGTAAGATCTCGTCAATAGTGCAAAACTCTATAAGCAAAGTTAGAAAACAAACAGTTTGGGAGAAAATATTTTCTACAAATAAAACAGATGAAAGGATTATATCCATCGTCTATAAAGAGTTCTTTCTATAAAGAATTCTTACAAATGAATAAGCAACAAAATCCATTTAAAAAGAAGCAAAAGATATGAAGAGGGTGGTATACAGGAGAAGAAACAGATCCAATAGATATGTGAGATGCTCAGTCTCACTAGTAACAAGGAAATGTAAATTCAACAATAGTGATATTTGTATATATCAGATTGGCAACATTTTAAAAATTAATATTTAATTGTACAAAAATGCACTCTTAGGAATGTTGGTGCAACTATAAATAGATAAGATTTAGCAGTGCTTTTAGAAATATAAAATATACATGTCTTTTGCATGAGCAGTCTCACTTCTAGACATCCCTTCTATAAAAATACTCACATACCTAAAAATCCTTCCGTTGGGGAATGATTAAGTAAATTGTTACATATCCAAGCTACGGAATACTCCTCCCCCTTTAAAAAGAACAGCGTAGTTCTGTTTGTACTAACATGGGAAATTGCATATGGTATACTGGTATATTGAAAAAGTAATTTAATATCTGTGGGTAGTATAATCCTATTTGGGTTAAACCATTTATATGTAAAAACCAAGGATTGAGAGGTTCACACCAAGCAGTTAAGGGTGGTCTCCTCTGGGAAGAGCAGCAAGGTAGATTGGGGGCAAGGGAGACACATTTCTGCATTTGTTGAAATTTTGCAATGAACATCTTTGGTAGTTTAAAAAATTAATGTAATGATGCATTCTTAACTTGAAAATTCTTATATTAAAAATTTGCAAATCCACAAAAGGTAGGACAAAATAATAAAGATCCTCCTTCCTGTTACTCAGTGATACTGTGGACATTTAGGAATAAAGGGGGAAAAATGAGTCCAGCAGAGTTAATACAGTAGAAAATATAGACAAACAAGATGATGCAAGGATATCTTGGGAGAAAAGAGACCCGGCTGTGTTTCTTATGTCCTTTGCTGGTTGCTCTGTGATGCTGGGGAAGCTATTGAAAGCCATTGACTCGTCTGTGGTCCAGTTAGGTTTTCTCTTTGCTGCAGGTAGGGCTGACCTACTTCCATTGGAAGAAAGGGCTCGAGAGGAAGAATGCAGATAAAGCTTCTGCCTAAATGTGAAGTGTTATTGTTAGAATGTTCATGAATGAATGTCAGCGCCCAGCATCTCAGAGGGCCCCCATTAAATGAGGAGTATTCTTTGTAGAAGCAGAACTCTGAAGTAGGCACCACCGTGAGAAGTGGGGTGGGGATAAAATAGAGAAAACATGAAAGACCATGTGGTCTGGTAGAGGAGGCGGGGTGTGTGTGTAAACCTTAACATGTATAAATCAATAAAGGGGATTTAAATACAACATAATTAACAGAATACTGAAGTACTAGGGAAGAACTTGAAGTAACTTTGAGCAATTAGATTTGGGAAATATTAATTAAGAGATGCTTCCAGAGGGGAGCAGAGGGTGTATCTACCTGTGGGTCTGTGTATGTGATGCGGGGGTGATGCATGGGGCGTGGTGGTTGAACTGAGAGGGCATTGGGTAGTTTTATTATTAAGTTCAAAGAGAGTTTCTAAAGGGAAAGTAAAATACCCGTTTGACTCAGATATGGTCCATTTTCTGAGGCAATGTCGAGAGGCACAAGATCAAATCTAGCTTGACACCATCCAGTGCAGAGCTCAGCAGCCTCTAGAAGCTGGAGCTGAACTGAGCGTGGCTAATGAGAAATCTCCATCCTCTGCCAATGCCTTGGGACCCATCTCTTCCTCTTTGGCAAGCAGGATACAAAGAGAGCTCAAAGCAGAGTGGGG
Organism: Balaenoptera physalus; assembly: GCF_965194825.1. Classification (NCBI taxonomy): domain Eukaryota; kingdom Metazoa; phylum Chordata; class Mammalia; order Artiodactyla; family Balaenopteridae; genus Balaenoptera; species Balaenoptera physalus. Next base: position 36,164,787 of record NC_138901.1, read on the forward strand.
ACCAAAAGGTCCCCAGAACGTTCATTCTGCAAGCTCCCCACCAGGCCTTTCCAGAAAACAGACAAGCCTGGTTTCACAGGTTAGCCAGAAAGCAAGTCGATGGCTTTGCCCTTCAACCCAGGGTAGTGTCTAATGGCACCTACACCTACTCCACATGGCGTCCAGCCTTCAGCAGTGAGGGAGAAGAGGACATGGGCTAAACCGAGCTGAGCTGTATCCTCTCATTTATTCTCTGGGCGTGAAAGGGGTGATTGTAAAATTCAAATGAAACTAGAAGTTGAGGTTCAGAGCTCCCCACATAAACGCTGCAGTCTGTTATTCCGAAATGCAGTCAACCCTTTTTCGAGGACCTTTGTGCGTTTCCGTGGTTTGGTTTGCAGAACTGTGAAGTGGAAGTTAGATCATCTCCATTGCATCTTTTCCATTTTGCTCAATATTCCTTGAATGCACACATGGTTAGCACCACAGCCTGGTAGCTCATCTCCTGTCTCCAGTCCTGCCCCCTTCAGTTCACTCCTCACACTTCTTTCCACACTTCAGCTCTGCTTATCACTTCAGTGCTCAGAACCCCTCAGTGACATTCAAGGCCTTTTATAACATCCCTACTGCCCACCTTCCTTGACCACATCTCTTGCATTTATGCCTCTCTCCTTTCCATCTTGTGTTCTGATACAGCTACCCAAGACTACTTGTTGTTCCTCAAAAATGCAACCCTCTGTCTTGTATTTGTCCCTGGATTACCTTTTTTGCTAATTACTGTGTATCTCAAGATGCCGCTATACCAAGCATCTTCTCTCGGAGTGTTCCCTAACCTGCTTCGGGTTACGTCCTTTCCCCCCACACTCTGGAAGCACGTGTGGTTTCCTTTCATCCCTTCACTATATCTCACTAGCTAGTTTTGGTCTGATTCCCTGACTCACCTGGAAAACACCTTAAAGGTAAAAAAAAGAGTACCTGACACATAGTTGGCGCTTCATGAATATGTTGTAGGACGGAATGAATGCATGTATTTTTTAATTTAGTTTGTGAATATGTGTATGTGGGTCCTTGTTCTCGCTGATCTGACATGAGTAAAGCCATTCAGCCCACTGTGCCTCAGGAACGATGTTAGAGTCACATTTAAGTAAGTTTAAGACTCTTGCCCTCGTCCTGAGCATCATCAAGTAGCTGTCTCCTGGGCCTCCATAGAGCGTGCATGAATTAAAACTCCTGTGTTGTTCCAGGCCAGCTGTTGCCAGCCAACCGCAATACTCCGAGCCCCATTGACCCTGACACCATCCAGGTCCCGGTGGGCTATGAGCCAGACCCGGCCGACCTTGCCCTCTCCAGCATCCCCGGGCAGGAAATGTTTGACCCTCGCAAACGCAAGTTCTCTGAGGAAGAACTGAAGCCACAGCCCATGATTAAGAAAGCTCGCAAAGTCTTCATCCCAGATGATCTGAAGGTAAATTGGAACTGGTAATTAGGCTGTGGGCAAGTGGAGAGTGGGATCAAGAGGCAGATTAAAAGGGTGACCCCAGGAAAATCACACAAGCTAGTGAACAAAGACTTGTGATTTCTGATCCCATTTCTTGGCATGTGACGAGGCAAGTTGCTTCCTCTCTGGGTGTCTTCTGAACTACGCCTTTCATATCTTGATAATGCATAGACATAAGGAAAAGCAATAAAATGGAGTGCTTTGCAGCCCATGAAGGAAGCAAACCCATTACTATCTGCAAGGAAACCTATGAAAGCCTAATAAAATCAAACCAGGATCTTTCAAGGTTGAAAAGAGAAAAAAAATTATTTGGGAAGGGCATCTGGACCTCATAGTCTCCAAGGGTTACCTTCCCTTTGGGAATTTAACACTAATTAACTGCTGCCATTTCTCTGTAGGCCTCAGGGAGTAACAGCCAGAGACAGGACCTCTCTCCACATTGCCAGCCTTGGATGCTAGGGTGGGACTTTTAAGGAAGCTGGTGGGTTTCCTGACACTATTTATAAGTAATATTCACTCTGTGTCTCAAGTAAAGATCACTTGAGTATCTCAACAAAAGGTTAATTTGGGGTTGGTTTTTCTCTACTGTGTTGAAGGCACACATTATTTATAAAGGAAAATAGCCTTACCTTAGGAAATCAGATACAACTTAAAATTAATCTGACACATTTAATGATACCTTAGGAAGAGAATTCTTTCTAAACTTATGCCATGCCTACTAATACCAAAATAGAACCATTTTTGATTACCCATTGCTTAGAATTTTTTGTGTTTATGCTACTTTCCAATCATATGGACAATAGAGATATGATTGTATACATTCAAGGCATTGGAAGCAGACATGATTTTCTAACTGCTGACCACCATTTCTCAAACCTAAATATGGTTCACACGAAGAGACACTCCTGTTGGGAAAATGGGAGTTTGGGACATTGTCCTGGAACTGATTTAGACCATTTACTTCTGCTTTTCATATATACAAAGAGCACTGGAGGAAACAGTACCCGGCAGATTTAAGTCACTGCTGTCATCCAATACCTCAGATTACCTTCAGTGATGCAGAATCATAAAATGTCCGGGTTTTGGGACTTCCCTGGTGGCGCAGTGGTTAAGAATCCACCAGTCAATGCAGAGGACACGGGTTCGAGCCCTGGTCCGGGAAGATCCTACATGCCGCGGAGCAACTATGCCTATGCACCACAACTACTGAGCCTGCACTCTGGAGCCCGCGAGCCACAACTACTGAGCCTGTGTGCCACAGCTACTGAAGCCCACATGTCTAGAGCCCATGCTCCACAACAAGAGAAGCAACCGCAAGGAGAAGCCATCTCACCACAACGAACAGTAGTAGCCCCCGCTCGCTGCAACTAGAGAAAGCCGGCGCACAGCAACAAAGACACAATGTAGCCAAAAATAAATAAATAAATAAATCTATTACAAAATAAAATGTCGGGTTTTAAAAGGGACCTCAGAGATTCATTAGACCAAAGTGATCATTTTACCACTGAGGAAATGGAGACACAGAAAGGTAGAGGTGAACACTGCTAGTTAGTGTAAGGCCCAGCCTCATCCCCAAGTCGGCTAGCTTCCAGAAAGGTCACTGAAGCACGTTGGCCCTGACAGGAGCTACATCGGGAGCCTTTGGGTGACAAACCAATAGCTGTCACCCTGAGAATCAAAAGAGGAAAGTGCACAGTAAACACACCAGAAAATTGAAGCTAGTCAGGGAATCGATGGTTAGACTAAGATGGGGTAAGAAAGGGGCCCCGTGGGATTAGGTCCTGGGCGATTAGGCATCTTCTTTCAGCTCATGCTTTTCCTCATCTTGTGTTCTTAGCCATACAATTCTGTGTGCATTTTGGAACTTGCCTCTTAAACTAAACTGGGGAGCCCATTCAGTAGGGATTTCCTCTTGAATGGAGGCAAGTTTGAAGGGATGTTGCTGAGTAGTAGATACAACTTCCAGCCAGACCTGCACATGGTCTCCAAATTTACAAATTTAAAGCAAAGAGCAAGCTTACTTAATTACCCTGGTAACCTCAGCAACAAAGAGGCCACATGAAAAACGTCTGTGCTGGAATTATGCATGTCACTGCCACCATGGCTGGGCCTGGCCTTCTCACGTGCCAGTGAGGGGAGCAGGCAGGAACACTGTCCTGCCAGGTGTCCCTGGATTCCTTCAGTTGTGAGTAAAGTCTCAGGCCCCAGAGCAAGAGCACTGGTGAAGCAAGAAGCAGAGCTGTAGGATGTTTCTCGTGTGGCAGGAGGACTGAGCTGGGGCAGGTGACCTCCAGCCCTGGATGAGCAGACCGAGTGAGTGAGGCGGCCCTCCCTGCCGCTGCCTGCACTCTCTCTCTGGAGCCATTCATTTGGGTTAGCGGCAGCCCCAGGAGGATGAAGGGGTGGCATACTGATTCCTAGCTGAGAATCACTTTAATCGCCTTGGTGTCTTTCACACATCCATTCATTCACTTGACAAATATTTTTCAAATGCTAGTGTCTGCCAAGTCCTATGTCAGGGCCTGGGGATTCCAAGGTGAGCCGCTACTGACATTGTTCCTGCCCCCAAGTGAGAAAAAGGGAGTGTTGACATGTCAGGGGGCGCCTGCTGGGCAGAGGTGGCATCAAACACCAGACCCTCAAGAAGATGGGACTGGACTGAGGAGTTCTTTGCCAGGTAGAGGTACCTCCGTAGCCAGATGGCATCTGCCCCTGGGAGATAGAGGGAAAGGGTACAGGCGATGTATCAGCCCCACTCAATATCCTGCTCTCCCCGCCCCCCATTTCTGTGCTGACAAAGGTGGGAAAGCTGGTTTTCCTTGTCTGGGATGGTCCTCCTATCATTCCTGCCTTCTGCAGCCTCTGCCCCACTCCTATTCCCAGCTCCCCTCCCACCTGAGATGGTCCCCATTCCACACCTTTCCTGGCTCATCTGCACATGTGGACAGGTGAGGCTGGGAAATGAAAGCACCTTAGAAGTGAGAAGAGCTCAGAAATTGGTTGCCCTGAGGTCAGCTGGTGACTCCCCTGGTCCTTAAGACCTGGTCACAAACCACCAAGTCCATGGCCTATGGTGGTACCTCTTCCCCATCCTTCTGCCCGCCGCACACAGCTTCTCCTTGTTCTCATGTACCCCTTCACTCCCCGGCCCCTGTGTGCGGGTTCTGATACATCCTAAGCCAGCCCCTCTTTCAAATCATCTTGGAAACTACACTCCTGGGAACACTGATGAGTATGGTAGATTCACTGATTGACCAAGGGGGTGGAATTGGGGCTTACAAAGTAACGCAGACAACTTCTTCCATCAGAGCTGGAGGTTTCACTGGTGTTAATGTGCCTTAGGCTGTCTCACCCCTGTGGAGTCTTGTGCTCTCTTAGCTCCTCCCAGCTTCTCTGGGCCAGTGCCCTAGTCTCTCTCCCCTTCCTCCAGCTCCTCTGCGCCCTTTCTGAAGGAAAGCAACAAATCCTGCCCCAAGCTTAATTATCCAGGTATTTTCCAAAGGACAACCTCCTTTCTAAGAAGAATTCTGGTACTAGCTATTATGAAGATCACCTTTTTCACTTTGTTACACATTATTATGAAATGTGTAGCAAGCTGGGAGTGGTTTATAAATAAGAGAACAGTACTAGCTTGTGAAGGGCAGATAGAAGGTGTCTGCACATGCTTTCTGTCTCACACTTCCTGTCTTTGTGCTGGGCAAGTGTTGGCTCAGGGTAAATGGCAGGGATGGCACAGACCACTGACCTTGGACTTTGCTCGAAGCCTTGGCCTCAAACCATGTGACCTCCAGTGCCAAATGCCTCTTGGAATCCTGGGGGACGGGAAGAACTGGCTCACTCACTTATTCTGGGTGGCACATAACTGCAGGTATTAGCTTTGCTAGGATTGAGGAAGTTACTGTTGCAAGTTGTTGAAAAAAGGGGGTTGCAAAACCCACCAGGTGGCACCATAAATGGAAGAAGACTTACATTTCTTAGTCCTCCTAGGAAGGTTTTCCCTTTTTTGGCAGAGGGAGCAGTGATGGGGGGGAGGAAAGGAGGGATTGCTTTCATGTTGACCACAGTTAAACATCACTCAGGCTAAGACAGCCTAGAAAACAGTTAAACAGGAAATTAGAGTAAATTATTTAAATGTTAGCCACCAATATGAGTATATTGATCAGTGGCAGGTGGAACTTTATTTTTTTATTTGTTTTTAATTGCCAAAGTATACATGCCCATTATAGAATATTCTAGTAGTTCAGAAGGATATAAAATAAAAGGTGAAAGATCTACCTTTCTCCTTGGCTCCCTCCTTCAATCCCCCTTCCAAAGCCACCACTTTGAATAGCTGTGTATAAATCTTCTGGGCCTCTTTCTATGAATATATACTATTATAATTTTTTAACCAAAGTGGGATGAGGAACCTATTGATCTGCAAATTGCCACTGTTTCTACCCACATAGTGATATGTCGGTAGCATCTTTCTGGTTCAGCTGGATCATTATTTTTAACAGTTGTGTGAATCTATCATGATGTAGTTATTAAAGCTCCTGATAATTAGGGGGTTTTGCCCATTTTTTTCTATTACAAACAATGCTGCAGTAAAAATTTTGTGCTCGTGTGTGCGCACGTGCGTGAGGACTGCGCTAGGGTGCGAGCCCAGAGGCACGGTGCAGATACTGCCAGGTCGCCTTCCAACAATACTGTATCAATTTATTCAGGAAAGCACGCTCCCAGGGAAGAAAAGGGTTTAACATTTCCAGCAAAGAGAGGGAAGGAGTTAGGCTTGTCCTTCAGGGAGTGCGGGAGGCCCGGCTTTGCTTGGGGACATGCGCTCTGCTGGGCGGGAGAGGCGGCCCGGCGAAGGGCGGGTGCCCTCGGCTCGCAGAGCCGGAGCCGGAGCCGGGGGCGGGAAGCCCGGTGGGGATGCGGGACGCGGGCCGAGGTCTAACCGCGTCGGTGTGTGTTTCCCCCGCCCCGAGCAGGACGACAAGTACTGGGCGCGGCGCCGGAAGAACAACATGGCGGCCAAGCGCTCGCGTGATGCGCGGCGCCTCAAGGAGAACCAGATCGCCATCCGCGCGTCCTTCCTGGAGAAGGAGAACTCGGCGCTGCGCCAGGAGGTGGCCGACCTGCGCAAGGAGCTGGGCAAGTGCAAGAACATCCTGGCCAAGTACGAGGCCCGGCATGGGCCCCTGTAGGCCGGTGTCCGCGGGCGGCCTCAGGCCCCGGAGAGGGGTCTCCTGGTTGATCGCACCGCACCTACCGACCTTTCCGACATCAGCACTTTACCAGATGCATCAACAGGACGGACTCACATTTTGGCGTGGGTGTGTGTATGTGCTTGTGCTCATGTGTGGTCAGCGGGTGTGTGTGTGTGTGTGTGTGTGTGTGTGTGTCTGTAAGCGCGCGTCCCTTTGCACTTGCCATTTTGGTAGCCCTCCATCGTCTTTCAGTTCCAAAATGAAAGGTGCCATGTTTTTACTGGACTGCGGAGACCTCTCGTGGGTTTCCTGACCCCCTTCCTTCTCCACTCCTGACCTTTACACGTGGCTTCATGTTGGCACTTACCTACTCTTCCAGGACCCTCTGGTTGGGTTCACTAAGAAGGGCCCTGGTGAAATAGTAGATCTCGGTTTTCGAGACCACAGACTCTTGTTTCTGTTTAATCTGTAAATTACCATGCTAATAAGGTGCACAGAATAATTTAGCACTACACTGCAGCTCCATTCAGTTACAGGTTGCTTCCCTCCTATCTTCAATTTTGGTGATAATCGTCTTCAAATTTAAAGTGCTGTTTAGATTTATTAGATCCCATATTTACTTACTGCTGTCTACTAAGTTTCCTTTTAACTCTACCAACCCCGGCAAGTAAGAGTACTATTATAGAACACAGAGTGTGTTTTTGCACTGTCTGTACCTAAAGCAATAATCCTATTGTACGCTAGAGCATGCTGCCTGAGTATTACTAGTGGACGTAGGATATTTTCCCTACCTAAGAATTTCACTGTCTTTTAAAAAACAAAAATTACAGTAATGCATTTGAGCATGCCCAGAACATCCCCAGGACAGAGAAGCAGAGGGAAATGCCAGGTCTAAGAACGAGGGGTTAACTTATCAGTATACAGCCAAAAAATGCATCTTGGAACAGTTTTTGACATTGATGTGTTTGCTTTTGTTTTCTCCCCTTTCCCATACCCTTAGCCCCCAATTTTCTAGTTAACTTTTTCCACATCCCTCTTGATATTCAATACAATTCAATTAAGATTCAGTTTTCCCCATTTTTTGTAATATATATGTTTTTGTGAATTATACCTTGTCGTTTTTAAAAATCAGTCAGTTAAGTTAATAAGTTGATGTTTTGTAAAACCCTTTTTCCTAGTGGTGTCATTTTTGAATGCTTCATAAATTAATGATTTTGGAGCTTATGTTTCTTATTCTCTGTTCGCTTTTGAACGTATGTGCTCTTATAAAGTGGACTTCTGAAAAATGAATGTAAAAGACACTGGTGTATCTCAGAAGGGGATGGTGTTGTCACAAACTGTGGTTAATCCAATCAATTTAAATGTTTACTGTAGACCAAAAGGAGAGATTATTAAATTGTTTAATGTTTATACAGAGTAATTATAGGAAGTTCTTTTTGTACAGTATTTTTCAGATATAAATACTGACGATGTATTTTGGAAGACATATATTATATATAGCAAAGAGAAAAGGAAAACTATTCCATGTTTTAAAATTATATAGCAAAGATATATATTCATCAATGTTGTACAGAGAAGAAGTGCTTGGGTGTTTCTGAAGTCTTTAATATTTTAAGCCTATCACTGACACATCAGCATGTTTTCTGCTTTAAATTAAAATTTTACAACAGTATCGAAGCTTGCTGTGACAAATTCTGCTCTAAAACATCTAAGGAGCTTTCTTATTTCCTATTAGGTCTCAGAAAGAAGTCAGTTAACATCACCCAAAAGCACAAAATGGATGTTAGTCAAATATTTATTGGATGATACAGTGTTTTTTAGGAAAAGCATCTGCCACAAAAATGTTCACTTCAAAATTATGAGTTCCTGGAATGGAACATCACTGCAAGCATCCCAAACAATTCTGTTCTCCTCTGTGGGCACGTGCATCTTACGCAGCATAAGGTTAATATTGGTGCTATGTGTATGGTTTATAATTTGATAGATGTTTTGCCTTTAAAGACGATTGTTCTTTTGTTTCACTAACTTGTGTCAAGAGATTCTGGTGTTGTTGCAAAGAAACATTTTCCGCAAGATTAAAATACCCTTTCATCAGTGGGATTTTCTAGTTTCCTGTGTCCAGAGTATGTAATTCTTTAGTGACCTGGTGGTCTCCTTGTCAATCCATCAGCAATGCTTCTCTCATAGTGTCATAGTATTGGGAAATCTGAATAGTAAAATATTCCTGCTAGGTATCCATTTTGTCCGAAGCTACAGATTATGGTGGGAGATGGGAGAGTATTGGAATTGAAATACATTGTTCAGGTAAATAACCAATAAAATAAACAAGACCTTTGGCAAACTTAAGCAGAACTGAATTAGTGTTATTCAGAGAAACAAGTGGACATGGAGTTGGCCTTTTTATAGGTAAAGAGACTAATTGCAGCAGAATTGTTAAATCATCACTAAAACAGAAACAAATGACATCTTTAAGTGGAGAAGTGTTGAAGGATTGTACTGAAGACCATCTAAATTCATTGACGTTTAAAATGGTAGCTGAAAAAACTGTATTTGAGTACTGGTCTTTCTGAAATTAGGTTGTTTGTATCAAATGAGCATCATAAATGTTTTCTGCAGAAGAAATAAGAAGATCATAATAAAACATTCTTTGGCGTGCCAGGGGAGGTTTCAGAAACCTACCTCGTCTTAAAAATTTAAAAACTTTGGAGTCTGTACAGGTGCCTTATATGTAGGTCATTGTCACCACACACATGAGCACTCAACCCCTGGACTCACTGCCTTCTGTCCAGGGCAGTCAACTAGTAAATAAAGCAGTTCTGCTAAATGGTATGGGAAGCCTGGCCCAATTTGGAATGACTTGGATCATCCAGGGTCAAATGAGTTCTGCAGACTGAAGCTATTAAAAGAGTCCTGTTGTCATTTTTCACCTTTTCATCATAAGCATCTTTCAGAGATTAATTACTTGGCCATTAAAAATGAATCCAAATCATATTATGCCAACATCATTTAGACATGATTTGGAATGAGCGGCCTAGGACTTCCTGACAAGGTCACATCATCATTTCTTTTGACTAGACTTGCAAAGAAAGGCAAAAATTGGTCAGCCTATCCTTTTGCTTGTACCGCCTTGAGAACATAGGTAGGGAATGGGAGGGAGGTAAGTGATCACTTCCTCCCCTTGAGAAAGTGGCCACTTTTGACCATTCAAAACCCACAGCGAGCAGGATAGTGACAGGCCTTTCATCTTCAAATACAACAGACCGCTGTGAAACCATCCTTTGAAGCAGAAGGACCATTTGTTTGAGGAGCCTGCAGACGGAATTCTGGCATTGGGTGGGGAGGAAGCTGTATGAGAAAGCCCAGAGGTTCCTTCCAACTCACCAGTTTGTGAGGGAGCTCACAATAATTCTAAATGTACATTTGAAAGGTCTTGAGTCTGTTTTCAGAAGAGTCAAGAAGAATTTTAAGTAGAGTCCTTCCCACCTCCCACCCCCACCCCAAAGTAAAACAAAGGTCATTCTGTAAAACGCAAGGAGTTTATCTACTTTTCCCCTAATGTTCCTTTTAGGAAAACTCAAACTTTATCAGCGTTAATCAGACCAATCCCAGAAGGTGGTAGACACCTGCTGTCAGTCTGCCAGCTTCCTGCTGAGGGCTTCTAGGCCCCCACTGGGAAGGCCAAAATCTCCTCTAGGCTTTCTCTACAATTAACAATGTCATTTTTAAATGAGCAAAGCCATGTCTTCAATCTTGATGCATTGGATTTGGCAACTAAAGTCAGTACATTTTGCAGAGAGCCAAGTGTATGTAGAGGAATCTGTGTGTGTGTGTGTGTGTGTGTGTGTTTGTGTGTGTGTGACTAGTTAAGGCATAAAATCTTTCATTTTGGAGCACCTTACCGAACATAACAATAATCACCGTTATCCTTTTGGCAACACCACGAAGATTGCATCTGTTAAACAGGTACAAGTTCACTTGAGGTCAGTGTAATTGTACACCATGGTATTGGTGGTGTTTATTGCTGTTAAGTCCAAACCTTTATCTGTCTGTTATTCTTAATGTTTAATAAACTTTGGATTGTTTCCTGTCTTTCCTTTATTTTTGTTGACAGTCTGCTGGAAATTAGATTCTGTTCCCAATTCTATCATCAAGAAGCCATTGACAGATTAATTACATAGATGATAAAGTAATAATACTATATAATTAGTGAAAAAAATCAACATTTATTGAGTACTTACATGCCAGACACTGTGCTAAGCACTTGCATGGAATATTTTATTTAATCCCATGTCAACCCTATGGGTAGGGACAATTGTTATCTCCATTTACAGAAGAAAGAGAGAAGGTTCGGGAGCTTAAGTAGCTGGTAGGAGTGACAGAAAAGAGTTCTGATCCATCAAATGGGCGCCATTTAGAGTGGTGTTTCCCAAAAACCAGTCCAAAGACTGTTTTCTGGTTGGATGTATAAGAATTACCTGGGACCATATTACAAGACTGCAGATCCAGTGATTCTGAATCAGTACATCTGGGATGGGGCCTGGAAATCTGAATTTCTTAAAGGCTCACAGCTAACTCCCATGTGTAGCCAAGTAATTGGAGCCAAGGATTTACAGACTTGACCTTAATTTGAGTTCATGACCTTGGGGGATCCATGTAGAAGCTTCAGAACTTCCATAATTACCTGAAACTGTATGCAACTTTTTGTGTATAAGCATTTATTTTTCTGTAGAGGAGATCCATAGCTTCCCTACCCCCAAAGGAATCTGTGATGCAAGATGGAATAAAAACCCCTGATTAACAGGAAGGCTGATGTAGAGTGGTGGTTCCCAGCCCAGGCAGCCCATTAGAATCACCTGGGGAGCTCAAAACACTGGCGCTCATGTGCCACGGTCCAGGCCAAGGAGCTCAGCATCTGTGGCAAGAGAGAAGGGAGCTCTGGTGAGGAGCTCAGTGGTTCAAATCTGTCACTTAGCGAGTGTGTGACCTTGAACAGCTACTAAGCACTTTTAAACCTAAATCTCCCATCTGGGAGAAGGTCGGCTCTCCACCCCTGAGGGTTGTGGGGAGAACTAATGACTTAAATGCATAGTCTCTGGTACATCATCGGCCCTCAATAAATAACTGCCACAGGGGCCTGGGGAGTAGAATGTGTGCCTGTTGCACTTTTTCCAGTTCAATATTTCAGACCATTTGTTCCTCCAAAGAAGTCAGAAAACAATTCTGTGCAGAAGAAGGGGTAGGTGGCTGGTGGCGAGGGAACGGGTGAGGCCCCAGCATGGGTGTGGTTCATACTCTGACATCCCTAGTAGATCAGAGCTTTGACCACAGGTTGGGGGACGTCCATCCAGGTGGCACCTTCCAATTTAAGCAGCTACAAGTCAGGGGTCAGCTCTATTTCACCATTAAACAACTTTCTCCTTTCTCAGAGGAATAGGTACAATGACCTTAGCAAGATTCTCTTTGAGTAAGTGATTTTTTATTTTTGCGTCTTCAAATCCCTTAGAGGAAGTGACTGCTTCTCCACACCTGGAGAGACTTTTGGCTTTAGGATGGCAGGAACTGGTGTGAAGCCCAGCTGTGTAGATGCCCAGTCACTCACAAGCCCTCAGTCCCCAGGGCCCATCACATGCTGCCCTTGGGATGGCTTTTCCATTCCCATTTAAACATAACAAACCTTCAACTGCCAAGCCCTTCTCTTCAAAGCACAGGAATTCCATTCCCTCTTTGAAAATTACTGGCTTAGAAGTCTCCTTGGGCATCTTTAGCGAGGATCTGGGTGGGAATTGTGGAAGTCTTGCCTTTGTGGTCGGGAGGTGGCTTCTTGGTAATAAATGTAAAGGACCCTATTGGAGGAGAAAGGCCCAAGTAAAGAAGGTGGTGAGCATCCTCTGCCTCTCTGGGTTTTGAGTCAGTGAAGACTTGCGTCCAAAGGCCCCTCTCTGACTTCTCTTCATCCTGCAAAGCCTGGCACGATAGGAAAAGCTGACAGTTACCAAGTCCTAAACCCTGTACCTGCCACATCTCACTTCATTCTCATGCTATGAAATTGCTACTAATATTTTTCCTGTTTTACAGATAAAGAAACAGGCTCATAGAAATGAAGTAAGCAGAATTTAAGCCCAGGCAGGAAGCCTGATTCCAGAGTTTGTGTTCTATGCTACTGTACTCCATGGCTTAAACTACGGGCTCAGCAAAGGCAAAAGGCAATCACTGTAATTAGGAGGGTGAGCCCGGAGCAGGCAAACCTGGACTTAAATCCCATCTCTATTATTTACTGTGTGACCATAGAAAATTCACCAAATTGCCCTGAGTTTTACCTGCAAAATGGACAAACTACAACCCTCCATATAGGGTTGTTATTAGGATTAAGTGAGAACATGCATTTAAAACACTTGGATCAATGTGCAGAGTATAACAGGAATTCAACAAATATTTGCTTTTTGTAATAATAATAATAGTAATTATTAATAAATGTTGCTTGATTTGATTTCACTGGTGATGTGTTACAATAGAGTCAGACTATATATTGTGTATTTTAGTGGGTGCATTTTTATTCTGCAAATACTCGATTCAAGAGCCTCTTCTACGTTTTGGTGACATCCCTGTTTTATGGATGAGTAAACAGCGGAGAGAGTGTGGTCACTTTATGAGCGAAGTTGTGTTTCTGAGACTGATTTTATAAACATAAAATTCATGAAGCATCACCAATTTTAAGCCAACTCTGTTGCCTCTGATATTGTTGGGATCTTGGAGACCTTTACTTTAACGAATGTACTGAATGGTACTGAAATTACCTTGCAGTGTGACGGAAGGCTCCCGCTCACACAGAGATGAGAAGTCGTGTGTGGTTCCCAAGGGTCTTTTGTTAGCTTCTGCCTTTATCTATACCTCTATCTATCTATCAATCATCTATCTATGTATCTATCATCTATCGATCATCTATCTATGTATCTATCATCTATCATCTATCTATCTATCTATCTATCATCTATCTATCTATCTATCTATCATCTATCTATCATATCTCTCGCTCTCTCTCTATCTATCATCTGTCATCGTTTTTTAACTCCTGCTAACCACATGTAGAGCCAGGCCCAGACTCCCATGGTCTATGACAAGGCTGAGAACTATGTCAGCAGCTTACTAAACCCATTGCTTTCCCTTCTAGATATTCACCTAGACCACCTTTTCCAGCCTTCCTTGCATTTCGTGTGGCCAGACAACTGAATTCTGGCCAATGGAACATGAGCAGGAGTGATCCTGGGTGTCACTTCACGACTGGCCCACAAACATCTCCATCTACCCTTCTTCCTCTTCTCCTTCTGGCTCCAGCAGATGCCCTGAGAAGAAGGAGACTTAAGGAGGAAGGGACCTAGGCCTCTTGAGTCACTGAACTGTTACATGAGGGAGAAAAAAACCTTCCTGTACTAAGCTTTTGAGATCCTGAGGTTGACTGTTGCAGTGGTCAGCCTACCCTGATTTGAGAACCTTCTTCTGCAGTCCAGTGTCCTTATTTGAAGTCCTCACATCTTTGCCAGCCTCCTCCCCAGGCTGGGGAGTGGAGAATGTTTCCTAGTTAAAACCCAGACTCGTCACCTCTCGCATACAGGACTTTGTGGTTTACCTACCTCCAGGACAGGCCTCCCACCCTGGTTTGGCCCAGCTTGTTGGGCTGGACCTTCAGAATATCACTGCCTGCCTCTTGCCTCAGTTTTTCCTGCATTTGAACAGCGTCCAGAGCTGTCCAGATGCCCTCAGGGGACCAGCCTCTACATCCATCCCTCCCCTAGCCTAGACTCTCTCCCTGGCCACTTGGTCCGTCCTCCATCCCTCACCCCAGATATTCAGATACTTACCTAGAAATGAGGCCTAATGTTTCTTAGAGCACTGATTTTCCCATTTTTAAAAAAATAAATTTTATTTATTTATTTATTTATTTATTTATTTTTGGCTGCGCTGGATCTTCGTTGCTGTGCGCGGGCTTTCTCTAGTTGTGGTGAGCGGGCTTCTCATTGCGGTGGCTTCTTCCCATATTTTAACTCACATAACTCCCTAAAATTCTTTGTTAACCATGAACCCACATTGCACATTATAAAGCTAACATCTAAAATTTTTCACCACAAGTATAAATAGGTACAAACAGAGCAATAGCTGCTCTAAATATCAGCATTTTAATAAAGCACGACATTGCTCCTCTTAATGTAACCAGTGAGGTACAAAACCCCAAGTGATCGGATACCTGCCAACATCCATTTGAAAAATGCAGGGCTTCCTTGGTGGCACAGTGGTTAAGAATCTGCCTGCCAATGAAGGGGACACGGGTTCAAGCCCTGGTCCCGGAAGATCCCACATGCCGTGAGCAACTAAGACCGTGCGCCACAACTACTGAGCCTTCACTCTAGAGACCACGAGCCACAACTATTGAGTCCACGAGCCACAACTACTGAAGCCTGTGCGCCTAGAGCCCCTGCTCTGCAACAAGAGAAGCCACCACAGTGAGAGAGCCGTGCACTACAACGAAGAGTAGCACCTGCTCGCTGCAACTAGAGAAAACCTGCGCACAGCAGCAAAGACCCAATGCAGCCAAAAATAAAATAAAATTCAAAAGTTAAAAAAAAAGAGTAAAAAAGAAATGCAGTTGGAATTTGTACATCACCTCTTTTTCCCTCAAAATCATTATTTTCATGGTATTGTCCCTCATTGAATTTGTTTCTAATGTAATATATTTTGGGGCTTAAAAGTCTTGTATTGACCCTCCATATTTTTCAGCTGTGAAATTGTATCTATAGACTGAGATTATTATTTTTATTCTCTCTGAACATAAGGCTCAAAAAGTTTTAAAAATGTTTCTTTAGGTGTGATTTACAGTTACCTTGACTACTACTATGCAATTGATCAAAGCCACATATATATGTTAAATTTTTTTTAATTTATTTTTTTGAAGTATAGTTGATTTACAATGTGTTAATTTCTGCTGTACAGCAAAGTGATTCAGTTATACATATATATACATTCTTTTTCATATTCTTTTTCATTATGGTTTATCATAAGATATTGAATATAGTTTCCTGTGTTATACAGTAGACCTAGTTGGTTATCCATTCTATATATAATAGCTTGCATCTGCTAATCCCAAATTACCAATCCATCCCTCCCCCACCCCCTCTCCCCCGTGGCAACCACAAGTCTGTTCTCTATGTCTGTGAGTCTTATAAATTCATTTGTGTCATATTTTAGATTCCACATATAAGTGATATCATATGGTATTTGTCTTTCTCTTTCTGACTTACTTCACTTAGTATGATAATCTCTAGATCCATCCATACATATGTTAAATTTTTTGATAAATTTACTACTGACCTTAAAAAGCAAAACTTCAGTGGAATTGCAAATCTTGGGAAGACGGATGTGGGTGATTGTGGTGCCTTGACAACAAAAGACTTTGAAGACAGCCAACTTCCTCTTCATCCCTTGGTGCCCCAGGCATTTTTACACCTGGAACCAGAGCCCCCCAAGTAAGACATAGACTGGGCAGGAAGCATGCTTATTTTTGGTAGAGAGAGAGGAGTATGATTTTGAAAGGGGAGGAAAGGAAAGGAGAAACGGCATGAGGCCTCATCAACAGCACTTTCTTGGGCAGATCAGTTTAAGAAAAAGTACATATAGAAGTTGAGGATCTAGAAATTCCCTTAAAATTCGCCTGTGCACACATATCCCACTACTTGCATGGCTCCTCCAATTTGAAGATTATGCTAGCTCAAAGCAGTGTGTTGGAGTGGGATGGATGGGGGGGTAGGGAGCAGGGAGGTCATTTGGCCAAGTCTTACATTTTTGAAGGGTTTAGGATGTTTAATTAGGATGTTTGAGTTGTCATCAAATGAATATACATTCACAGAGATAGAATGGCAATTTTTTTTGTAACTTTCTCTGGGTACTTCTTCATCTTTTGGAATATACCTTAAAAGCCATAAAATAGGAGTGGCCCCAAGCCTCCCTCACTCTCTGATGGGGAACAGGATGGGTCTTGGAGGGCTCTACAAGGGAGGGTGATGGTTGAGCTGAGTGAGGAAAAACAAGAGTTTGTGAGGGAAAAGATGGGCAGGGATATTCCACGTAGCAGCACAGAGGTGAGAGAAACCAGAACCCTCACTGGGCTGAGAGCATTGTTGGATCATAGGGTCTTAGGGGCAGCATGGTGGAAAACGAGGTGTTGCCAGACCATGAATGTCCTTGCACATCACTCCAAGGCCTTTGGAATTTATCCTGATCAGGAGAATGACATTAGCAGATTCCTTATTAGAAAGATTATACTGGCAGCTATGTGGAAGATGGATTGCAGGGAATTAGGAAGAGTTGGAGGGTGAGGGAGGATCTTACATTAGTCTCTGAATAAGGCTCTAGGGATGAGATGGATGGATAGATTGGGAGGTTGAGTCCACAGGATTTGGTAGAAGAGTCAAGGATAGCTCTAAGGTTTCATTTACATGACCTCAGTTGATCAATGGGTCACAGCCAGGGATGCACAGAAGGATCATCTGGGGAGCTTGTAAAGACACCCTTGCCTGCACCACCCTGAGACACGCAGCCTCTGGTGTGGAAGACCAGCCTGTTTTCCCTAGAAAACTCTCCTAGTTGAGTCTCCCTTGTACACCCTTGGTTGAAGAGCACTGCACTGACTCTCAAAACACCCTGAGAGGGATATGGATCCAAGATTGGCAACTTTTCTCTGGCAAGCCTCAGAAAGTAAGGGAGGCTTGAGGCTATTTCTATTTTATGGATGTTAAGGTATATTTCAAAAGATGAAGCAGTGCCCAAAGAAAGTTACCAAAAAAGTTTCCATTCTATCTCTGTGAATGTGTATTCATTTGGTGGCAAATCAAACATCCTAATTTGAGACCCTTCATTTTTGACTTAAAGAAACCAAGCCTCAAAGAGTTCTGAAATCAGAATTTCTGGAGCAGAGCTTACAAATAGGAAAAGTAATGCCAGGATTTGCACCAAGCTTTTTGGACTCCCAAGCCCTCTACTGCTCCAGATGTGCTTATCCTTGCCCACCTGCCCTATACGGTCCCAAGTGGGGCTGGTGTGTTTATACCTTGTGAGCCCCAGCTCCATCCACGGCTGCCTGAACTAGGAGGGACACCTAACTCCAGAGAAGCCACTCCCTCTAATCAGCTGAGAGTTTGATCTAAGACAGTGGCTCTTCAACCTTGCTCCTCATTTGAATCACTTGGGGAACTTTAAAAAATATCCTGATTCCCAGGTCACATTCAAACTGGTTGTTATCAGAATCTGCTGGGGTAGGTGGAACCCAGGCATCAGTAGTTTAAAAAATTCTCTAGGTGATTCCAATTGCAGCTTGTGAATTAATACTCTAATGCTTTGGAGTTTACACTTGGGTTTAAACCCTGCTTCTGACATCCATTTATTTAATAAACAAATATTCATTGAGCATTCACTATGGAGAAGCTCTTTTTAGCTAGTAACACTGTACTTAATTTTTCTGAGTCTCAGAGTCATTTAATGCCATCTTAATATTGTTTGCATTAATCAACATATATAAAGCACCTGGAAACTTGAAATATTAGACATTCAACAAGTATTAGTTCCTTCTCTCACACTACCCAACTTCTCCTCTCCTTGACCTTGCAGTAGGTAAATAAGAAGCTCCAGGTAGGAGGGGCCCAGAGTTGGAGTCCTCATTCTGGCCTTTGAAATTCAAATGAGTAACACAGGACATGACAAAACACAATGAGACCTTTTAGCACTTTTGTCCCTTAGGCTAGATTTACTTGTAAGATTCCTATTCTAACATATTATAGGAGAGTGAATGGATTAAAAAAGGAGTCTTGGAGACTCTCTCATCTACTACCCTTATTTTAAGATTAGAAATCAAACATTTACTAGTGGAGACTGGATTCCATCATAGGTTTGCAAACTCCTGGTCTAATGCTCATGCTGAAATATCAACCTTGCCTCCTAAGAAATGAAACCAAGAAGGACCCTGTGGGGCTCCTGGCCATGGAAGTCTTTCTATGTCCCCCATTTCTTATTTGTAAAGACACCCTTTACAAATAAGGAGACTCCAGCCTCCAAGACCTTCCCTGAGCTCCAAAGGGCAGATTCCAGCAGTTGCTAATCAGGAAAGGGAGGGAGCAGTCAAGAAACAATAGTGGGGCTTGGGGTCAGGGTCCTGGTTCTGCCTCAAGGCATACACATAACAATATCTTTGAGCTCTTTACAGAACTAAAACCCCCAACAAATGGAAGATGTTATCATTCTTCATTCCAAATTAAAGGAAGCAGAGAAACTCATCAAGATTAAGAGACCACCTGAGACCAGATTAAAGGAGTGCAGGCCCTGCACACAACCTAATCCTCATCAGCAACCCTGCTCTTGAACCACTGCTATAAAACTCCTCACCAAATCCCGCCGGGTTTCAATACACAGTTTTTGAGGTGCACATGTCTGCTGTGTCCCCCTTTGCCTGGCAAAGCAATAAAGGTATTCTTCTCTACTTCACCTAAAACTCTGTCTCAGAGATTCCATTCAGCTCCCGTGCACAGAGGCCAAGTTTTCGGCATCAGAACCATCATCACATCTTTAATTTTTCACTCCAAGATAAACTGGTAGCAGAGCGTCATGGAATATTCTACCCCATGATCAGCACTAATTTCTGAAATCTTCACCAAATTAGCATGTAAAACCATAATGCTTGCTTTACTAACATGGCTGCACCCCACTCTCCAAACAGATTGCAGCCCTTAAGCCACTTCTACCTAGAAATTCTGAAGCCACCCCTGAAAATGAGTCCCAGGATGTAGAGATTCAGAGATGTATGCCCTTCAGTGTGGACCCACAGGAAAATTGTGCAATTTTCCTGGGGAGTAGGTGGCTTCCAGCATGACACAAGGTCCAGCTACAAGCCAGGTTTCTTCTCCAATTCTGTCCTTTCCCCTGGCAGCCTCCTGTGACTTGAGAAGGGGGTGGAAGGAAGGAGAGAGAAGGGCAGGTCTCTTCCTGAAGCTCTCACATGAGGAAGACTCACTCAGAGAAGGAAATGATTCCCTTCCCTGAGCCGAGGCTCCCGACATGTCTGAACACCATTGCACCTCAGAATGGTCCCTTATCTGTTTCTCATTCGGGCCCTTTCAGCAACCCTGTGAGGTGCTCCAGGTAGAATAAACAAGGAAATTGAGGGCTGGCCCAAGTTCAAAGAGGACGGGGCAACCTGAGCTGCAGAGTGGCTTTGACAGCCCTACATTCCCTAAGGGACTGTACTGACCCCAGCCCATCATATGCCTCCTCAATAATCTGAAAACATACCCCGACTTCCTCAGCTATAATTAATGAATTTTGAATATATTAAAAAAAATAAATGCCTCTAACAGGGTGCTGGCTCCCCAGCTTGCACCTGGTGCTTCGTCACCCACAACCTCTGAGATCAGATTAGGCTTTGAGAGCGAGAAGCCAGGGCTCGGGTGATTTCATCCGCGATAGGACTGCCTTTCCTAAAAATGAATCTTCCCCACCTATACCCTTATTCTCCTCTTCCTAACTTTTTTGTTCATAGCTTTGAAGGCCAGAACATGAGCCCTTTGACAAGGCTTCTGTGACAGCCCAGGGATCCCCCTCCTGCCCTGGAACCTTGCAGAACCCCTTCTTTCAGGTGCCCCCTCCCCCTGCTGCCTCCCCAGAACTACAGAGGGATGTGGACACCCACAAAAGCCTCGTGAAAAGGTACCCTTAAAAGACCAAAGGGCCTTTCTTTCTTTTGAATGAAGATGAATCTCAGAAGTAGAGGAAAAATTTTAAAAAGGAGACAGAGGTGGGTGAGCGGAAAGGAGATGAGACTTCCCTTGGTCTCACAGTTCTCGGTGGGAAGCTTGGATTTGAGCTATTTGTGCACTGAGATGGTTATTCTCCCCTCCCTCTGTCTCCTGCAGTCTCTCCCCTCCCCCTCCCTCATTCCTTCTCTCCCTTCCCCCACTCCCTCCCTCTCTCCCTTCTTACTTACTTCCCTCCCTTTATGTGGAGGTGGAGGGGAGATGTGAGTGGGTGGATGTGAATGAGAGGTGGGGATGACTACAGGGAAGTGGGGACAGAGATTCAAGGCCCCCGGGCAGGTGGATGGAATAGGAAAAGCCCAGACTTCCTGGCCCCCTCTCTATGACCTTGTAAACACCACAGCTGACTCCCTGAAGCAATACCCATTCGCTAAAGTGACTATGTGAACAGGAAGCCCAGTGCCCATTCTCAGAAATCCACCCCAAGGTCCTTTTAGGATCATGCAATAATGTTTGAGTCAGAGGATGCCTCTGAGATATTTCAGCGGGTAAACCCTATCGTTTTGTAGCCTAGAGAAGGAAAATGACTTGCTGAGTATCACACACAGCTAAGTGCAATGACAGTGATCCCCTACCTACCAAGCCGGGCTCTGTTCAATAGAGCACCTGTCTCCTCTTGTGTTATTCTCCGTGTAGACCCAAGGGGCAGAGATGATGGAGAAATAAAGGCCCTGGCTTCTAGGCCTTAGCATAGTCTTTAAGTATCCAAATCCTACTCATTCTTCAGGATAAACTGAAATGTCACTTTTCCTGTGAAATCTCCTCTAGTCTCCTGGTTGGATGCAGTTACTCCCTCCTCTGAACCTCACTCCATTTCCAACCCAAGCTCTCCACCTGTCCCTCTCTTGTGACGGCTAACATCCTACAATGACACATTTGTCTATAAAGTAGCCCCTCCACAAAGACATCAACATCTTTGTGGGCAGAGACTGTATATTATGAATGGAAAACCGAACATAACCCTAACTAACACAATGTTTCCTTTTTATTCTTTAATGTGTTTCTGTATTTGCATATCTTGTATGCCAAGAGTGAAAACAAAGTGAAAAAAGAAGGACCTCATGGTGGAACACTGGTTCCATGAAGGCTGCCTGACCACACAGATCCTCCCCTAACAAAGTAAAAATGGAACTTACTTCCTCCAGGATGTGTCTACCGAGGGCTGGGCGGGCTGGGGGGTAGGATAGGTCAGCCCTGGGTGTAGGCAGTAAGGGGTTCATTGTTTGAAGTGATTTTTTTTTAATGATAATGTCAATGCTCTCTGTTATTCAGTCATTTTCTGTTTTTGCAGAAGAAAAAATTTTCAAAGTTTTTATCAAATGCAATGAAATTAGATGGATTTTCTGCGGAAGGTATTTTAGTAGAAATTCTCAACTGTGGAGACTTTGGAAAGCTGCTAGAATACATCCTGAAGAGAAACAAAGACACGAGGAGTATTGCAATTTCTGGAATTTATTGAGAAATGGGATATTTTTTATATCTCAGCCAAACTCACCCTTAGGTAGGTACTAAAATTCTTATTTGTAAAACTGTTGCTTTGTGTGAAAGAAAATTTCAAAATTAAGACTGACTAATAAAAAAATTCGTTGATCTACAATGAGTGAAGATAGCTTGACAAAGCTGGCTGCATTGTCTACTGAACATGAATATGCAAAGAAGACTAATTTTGACAGAGAAGACTAATTTTAATGAAATCATTGACAAATTTATAGAAGTCAAGGCATGAACATAGAAGCTATAATATTATTCATTATTGCAGAAGACCAATATATAGGTATACTTTTTTTCCTTTGAATGAAAATACATTCAGGGTTTCCCTGTTGGTGCAGTGGTTAAGAATCCACCTGCCAATGCAGGGGACACGGGTTCGAGCCCTGGTCCAGGAAGATCCCACATGCTGCGAAGCCACTAAGCCCGTGCACCACAACTACTGAGCCCGCGCTCCTAGAGCCCATGCTCCACAACAAGAGAAGCCACCACAATGAGAAGCCCATGCACAGCAACAAAGAGTAACCCCGCTCGCTGCAACTGGAGAAAGCCCGTGTGCAGCAACGAAGACTCAAAGCAGCCAAAAATAAATAAATAAACAAATAAATTTATAAAAAAATAAAATAAAATACATTCATATAATTTAAAAATATTAATATAGTACTCTTTTCCTTTTTTACTATATTTATCTTTCTATTACTGACAATTATGTATATGATGTTCAATTAAAAAATTGTCTTCTGGCTGTTATTATTTGTTTTAATTTGATTGTTACTGAATATAATCGTGTTGTACAGAGGAAAGGAAGTTAAAAATGATCTGTTCCAAATACACCCTGGGTGCCAGCTTGCCCAGGGTGCACACAATTTCCTCTTGATCCAATAAAGCCTTTGACTTATCCATCCCCCACAGCATTTCAGAAACGAAGCTCCAATGAGGCTATGTCTCTGGTAAGTTAAGTTTTATCAGTTGTGTCTTCCTTATTAAATAGTAATCACCTTGGCTCTGGGTCCTAGCTCATTTTCACAAGTGTGAAAGGAGACAGAAAATTTCCCCCTGATCCAATAAAGCCTTTGACTTATCCATCCCCCACAGCATTTCAGAAACGAAGCTCCAATGAGGCTGTGTCTCTGGTAAGTTAAGTTTTATCAGTTGTGTCTTCCTTATTAAATAGTAATCACCTTGGCTCTGGGTCCTAGCTCATTTTCGCAAGTGTGAAAGGAGAGAGACAATTTCCCCCTTGGAATCAATCCCCTATAATGTATGTATCAGAGGGTTTCTTCACCTTGGCACTAGACATTTGGGGCCAGATCATTCTTTGCTGGGGCTGTTCTTTGCACCACAGGTTGTTCACCAGCATCCCCGGCCACTACCCACTGGGTGCCAATAGCATCCCTCCCCTCAGTGTGACAACCAAAATTGTCTCCAGAAACGGCCCCAGCCGAGAACCACTACATTCGGTGGAGATTCAGCAGTTGGTATTGAAATGGACATGGAAGAGGCCCTCTCCTAGATTGTTGAACTTGAACAAGGCTCTGACCATCACTGAGCCTCTGTTTTCTGCATCTATAAAGTTGGAATAAAACATCTACTTTGATTTGATGTCAAGTTCAAAAATGATAATAATGTATGTGAAGATGATTCATAGGCTCTAAATCTGTTTGTGAATGTGTAAGCACATCATTATAGAGAGGTAAAAATTTTTACACTGCAATTCAGTTGTGCAAAAAAAAAGAAAATTGTAGCTCTAAAAAGTATCTATAATTGATTTCATCAATTTATTTGAGTCCCCAGAAAATTTAATTGGCCAATTAAAAGTAATTTCCTCTTTTCCAATTTAAAACAGGCTCTTTCATTCAACTTGAACTCTTTGGGTTAAGAATTCAATCAATTAAAAGTACAAATGTCCAGGGCAGTTTCTCTCAAGATATCTCTCCACCTTCCTCTCTTTCTCCAGGGTGGAGGTGGAGGTGTCTGGGTGGAGATGGAACTTAAAAGTCCTACAGTAGCAGGGGGTAATCACAGTTCCATGTGCTGCTATTGGGTATGTGCTGACCCGTGGGCCATTCTGGTCTGGTTCCTGGGTATATACCTGGGAAAGAGATCCTGCCTGGTCCTTCGGAGCTTTGTGTGGGGTCCCCGACTTGGCTTCCAGAGGTGAGTTGCCACTCCCTGCAGCCATCTTATCTACCACCCAGATCTATCCTGGTGCTTCATTTATTTCAGCCTCTGCATCCCGCTGTGGGTTCAGGAACTCTCAGATGTGTACCCCGCACCAAGCTGGAGTCTGCAAGTCTCTGCAAGTTGGATCTCCTGGAAACCTTCCTCAGCCCTGGTGCCTGCTGCCCTGAGCTAAGACATTTGCATTTCCTGGCGTCGGGGGTGGGTAAGTCATCCTATTTCCCTATCTGGGTGTTTCTAACCCCTGATAAATATCTTTCCTCCCCTCCTACCCCCAACAACCTGAGTTTGACCTGGAGTGGAGGAGCAGAAACACCCACGCCTCATACTTCTTGCCCTGACTTCTCTCTCTTCTAAGCCCCCTTCTCAGACCTGCAAATGCATTTCCTCCCCTTTACTGCTGGGTGTGGAATTCCCTTAATATCCTGTCTTCCTTCTTTGCTACTCCATAGCTTTCCTCTCTTTCCCAGTGGCCATATGGCTGAAGGGATCCTGGGAAAGAAACGGATTTGTCAATAAGAGAAAATACATTTAGATGTATTTCAAAAATATTACAGTGAGGGCTCAGGGCCCAGTGGTGGGAAAGAAGAACTCTCTGAACATGAAAAGCATGCCCCAAACTGTCTTCACCCTTCAGCTTACTGTTCTACACAGAGACCAACTCCTGCCCTTGCAAAGCAAAACCCGTCCTCAGAGAGAATGTCTCTTAAACCTTTTAGACCTCCTTGCCCTTCTGAGTTTTCCTTTCTTTTCTTTTCCTCCTTGTTTTTCCATTGTCATCTCCTCTCTATCTGGATTTGGTTTCCTGTATGGTCTGCTCTTGGGAGTTGTCCCCTGGAAAGAGCCCCCTGGGTTAGCAGAGGGGGCTCTGCTTGCTTTCCCTTCTTTTCTGGGGAAGCTGGGCTGACACAGCTGCTCTGGCAACCATCGTTTCCAAGGAGAGCCGCCAAGCATTTGGAGCCTCCGCGGAGGGAGCTGGGACAGCATCTCCTCATGGAAAAGCCATTCCAGTGGGTTCCTTCAGAGCCACCTCTGAAGGGCCAAGGCAGCCCCCAGAGTTACTCACCAGCCTGAGGCGCTCAAGAAACAATCCCCAGTGGCTCCATCAACAGCTCCCTTTGAAAATTCATATCCTACAACCTGTTCAGGGCCAACTATGCATTCTTGATAGCACTCCAAACTCACACTATGAGCGCGCGTGCACACACACACACACACACACACACACCCGAACACATCTCCCCTTCGGCTCTGTTGAAAAGCCTGGATTAATATAATGGAACTTCCTCTGCCTTATGGACTAAAATAACTCTGGCATCCCCCTTCTGGATGGATCTTAATTAGGAAAGACACAGCATTTAAATTATGCTTATTACTTGCAGTTGCTTGCTGTGGGTTTAGGAAAAGGCAATGGAAGTCATGTGAGCTGGAGTTTTTAATGGGATGCCTCTGGAAGGGAAAAAATGCCAAGGGCATTTTTAATCTTTTCTCCCCTTGTAATCATCCTGTCTGAGAAAAGAAGTCCAGGTTCTAATATCATCATCATCATCATCATCATCATCATCATCATCATCATCACTAATATTCCTTGAGTGCCTACTCCATGCCAGAATCCCAGCTAATAAGCATTTTATATGCATTGTCTTATTTAGTCAAAAGAATTAGAATTTGACCAACAGAACCTATTAGGGACCAACCATTTCTAGGGGAGACCAGGGACAAACCCTTAGCATGAATCAAGGGTTCCTTTCCTCCCTGGAGCTGCCAGGTGCCTATCATAGTACCTGCTAAGAGTACGTATGTGATGAATCGATGTATCAATAAATAAATGACTGAATGTAGTAGATGTGCTCAGAATGAATCAGATGCAGAAGAAGCGTGTGTGGGAATAGAGTCCATCACTCCTTGGGGCTGAGTCCTGGTCACAGACCTTGCTTTTGAGTAGACCAGACAGGCAATGCATTATTCCATTCTCCAATGGATGGATAACGTGATGGTGGGATTTAAAATTTGGAAGAATAGAGAGAATTTCTCTCCCCAAAAGGTCTATTGGTATCTCAAAGGGGATAAACTTACAGGCCACAATTATGATTTTAGGCAAGTTGTTAAACTCATCTGATTTTCCATTTCCTCAACTGTAAAGTGGCTGTGATGGTAATATCCACCTCAGGGAGTTTTCTGAGGATAATAAAAGATCAGATATGTAGCTAAGGAATGGGGGCTCCAATATATTAAATGCCTTTCCCATCATTACTCATTCAATCATTCAACAAATATTTAATTATCTATTATGGTCCATACCCTATTCTAGATGCTGGGGCTACGACAGTGAAAGGGACAGACCAGGCTCATTAGCGGGTCAGGGGAGGCAGACAATAAACAAATAAAGTAGATAAATCCAGATTACAACAAATATGAGAGTAAAAGAAAGCAGAGTGAAAAGGCTGTGATGGAGTAGGGTGGGGAAATTTATACGAGATCCTCAAGGAAGAACTCTAACAAAAAAGTACCTGTTAAGCTGGGATCTGAATCATAAGAGGGAGAAGCCATGCAACTGGTGAAGAGCAGTTCAGTCAACAAAAACAGCAAGTGCAGAGGCCCTGAGGCAGAAAGGACATTACCGCAATGTGGAAACAGAAGGTCAGTGAGCTTGGTGAGTGAGGAGGAGGGGGTCCAGGATAGAGTTAAACAGGTAGGCAGATGCCAGATCATGGGAGGTGTTACAGGACTTGGTGAGGAGTTTGCATTTTATTCTAAGTGCAGTGAAAATATTTGGAAAGTTTTAGTAGGGGAGTAGCATGTTCTGATTTACATTTTTAAAAGATCCCTCTGGCTGCCATATGGAGGATGAATTATAATGAGACGTATGTGGAAGTTAAGTAGAATAGTTGAGGGCAGAGGTGATGGTAGCAGGACTATGGGACAGCGACTCAAAGGAAAAGCTTGGGTCCAGGCAGTAAGGGAACTGGGAACAGAGCCTGGCCTGCTGCAGCACCTGCTCTTCCGGCCCACTGTGTGTGGAGAGAAATATTCCTGCTTTTCTTTTCTTTTAAGTAGATTTCCCATTTAACAGTGTTTCTTGCAGAGCCAGGAGGTCCCTGGGAACTGCTAAGGTCCACACCTGAGCAAAATTAGCGTGCTGGTGTAATACGCATTCATCAGTGTCTCCACAGTTCACTCCCCCGCAGTGCTGGGCCTGAAAGGGTCCAGGAGGCCCCAGGAAGGGCAGGAAAAGAGGGGCTGGTGGGATCCCAGGGCTCCTGCAAAGTATGGGGTTTCTCATCCAGAAGGTGCAGATCTGAGGAATACACAGTAGGGGTTACAGCCCATTCCCACGTAAGAGCAGCAAGCCTGCTGGCAGCACAAGGAGAGAGACCCGTGTGGAGGGTGCTGGGGGGACGGTCAGTGGGAGCCCATGGCCTCTTTGTTCGTGAGTCCATCTCCTCCGTGGGAGAGTAGTCTCTCTGAAAGTGTCTTATTGACTTTTGCATCCTTGGACCATATCAAAGGAATTGGTAGGCAGTTAGCAAAGACTGCTGAACAGTTAGATGTATGACATTCCTAAAAGCACAGAGCCAAAGAATTGCTCCAAGTTGGATGATAAGAATTTGTAAATCAATAAGTCCTGGGATTCTAAGCCATTGTTGGTCACAGATCCTTTTGAGAAAACGATGATATCCATGGACGCTTTCCGCAAAATTCCACATATAAAAATTCTTCTAATATGCAATTTTTTTAACAGATGGGAAAAATGGAGGAGCAGAAAACAGAAGTGTCTTATCCAAAGCCACCAAACTTGTCTATGACAGTCATACCCGGAAGTCCAGATGTCTTGACTCTCCCCTCCTGTGCCTGGACAGAGCATGTGGACTCTTCCACATCTCCCCTCTTCCAGAGGGTACAAAGATAACAATCAGAACCATTCCAAGAACTGGCCCCCCCCCCCCCCCCGGGAGAGTTCTTAGAACACAGCTGATTGCAGAGATAGTAAGCTACTGCCTGGGGCTGCATGATCACCTATGCCTATCCTGGGCAGGCTGGGAAGAGCCCATAGGGTATTCAAGTCCTGAAAATGAATGACTACTCAATTGTCTCTGAGAGTGAGGCAACAATACCAAGTGTGTGTTCAGGAATACAAACCTAATTGTAACCACTAATGAGCTCATTTTCAACCTCCTGGCACAAACACCTCGAAGCAGCAAAGCTCCATCTTTACATAGAGGTTTATTTAGGACAGAGTCACAGAGCAATGCAGGGACCTGGGCCTGTCCTGTCTTTGTGGCTGAAGCAGGTTTATCTCACCCCCTCCCACGTAGAGAGAGAGAGAGAGAGAGAGAGAGAGAGAGGGAATGTGTTGGAAGAAATGAAAGAAGAGGAGGAATTAGTATACGATTCCCTAACAGTTCTCTGGGTCTTCACGGCCTAAATACGCCTTCTCAATGTTACGTCACAGAATCCCCCAGCACTGGTTGTAATGGCTGAGAAGACCTGGAGAAAAAAAGAGAACATTCTCTGACCATTTTCTTCCTTCAAGAGCCATAAGGCTGGGTTCTCAGGAAAACAGAACAAAACAAAACACTCAAAAAAAGACAACCAGCTTCCCTCTGAGGATTGTCATTAAACACCAGATGTCCAGGAGGGAGACTCTAAACCAAAGCAGCTGTGTGGACAAGGCTGCTTCCAGCCTCTTCAGACTACAAGTCCCTGTGCCTTTCAGCCTGATGGCAGTTGCATCCCCGGCCCCTGCCCCTGATGGGTGGGGATGATCCCAAGGTGGTTGTTCTCTCCGCCTGTGGGCAGGCTCCCTCCCTTCTCCGGCTGTCCAGGCCTCTGGCAAATTCTGTTCAGTCTTATTCAGCTCAAATGTTATCCTTTCCATGTTGCTTTTATTCTTAGACCCACTCTTCCCTCTGTGCTGAAGATGAGGACGGCTAACATTTATGTGTCTATTGTGTATCCACCATGTGCTACATACAGTCTCCTAAGTCTCAGATCTAGGAATAGCTGGGCTTCTTCAGAACTCCTCTGCATTTATCTCAGCACTCTGAATCATAACTAACCATATTTCCTTTCTTACTGCCTTGGGTGCTAAGAAGCTCAAAGCCAAATTTGTGCCCCGTCACTAGCAATTATACAGACGCTTACGATGGGAGCTAAGATCCTAACCTTGTCTCTTGTTTTTTCTATCCTTGATTTTAAGACCTATTCTAAAAAAAGGTCATTGGGCTAATTTCTGTTTTTGAGTGGGTAAATTCAAATCCTATCTAAAATGGTTCATGATACAAATAAAAAGTGAAAGGTACTGTATACACATTTCTGTAATTTTCATGACAATCTTTCGACTTACAAGGCAAGTAGAGCTCAGAGAGTTTACATAACTTATTCAAGATCATGCAAGATCTTAAGTCAAAGAGCAAGGCATCAAATCGACATCTGACAGACTTCAAAGCTCAAGCCCTTGACAGTCATAATTGCTTATACTCACAGGCGTGCTTACTATGTACCAGGTTTTATGCTTATTATCCTAAGTATATTATCTCATTTATCCTTACAACAATCCTATGAAATAGCCACAATGATTACAAACATCTTTGAGATGAAGAAATTGAGGCTCAGAGAGATCAAATGTTTGTCCGAGGTTGCTCAGCACTCAGATTCAAATCCACATGCCTGAACTTTGAAACTCTGCACTCTTTCCAGGTTCTTTAACTTATAACAGAGGTAAACATATAAAAAGCCAGAGTCCTAATTAAGTGTTTGACTTCCTTGGAATGCCCAACTGCCTGGTTATATCACAAAGGCTTAACAACTGACAAATCCTAGTGGAGAAATGGGTGTCTGGCTGGAAGTAGGTATTTCTGAGTTTCACAGTTCTTCATAGAGCAGATGGATCAAAAACACAAAGTCTGTGTGCAATGCTGGATTTTAAATACCAGCCTGAGCACTGACAGAGGAAGACAACTACCTCGCACCCAAGGGGTGGAAATGAAAGCCTTTGGAAAGGGCAGCGCTGCTCACAGGCGCCATCTTGCAGTAGAGGAGGGAAATTGCTCCCAGAAAGAAACCCCCATACAAAATGGAATTCCCCAAAGTACAACTAATTGGGCCCCTTGTGTTCTGAGTGCTTAATGCACGTATTTTTCTTTCATACCATTCCTGCAAGGGAGAGATGATTATTTTTATTTTACAAATGAGAAATTTAAAACTCAAAGATATTCAGTAACTTGCCAAGATGTTTGACCATAGTGTGAGTAGCCTCTCTCAACCTCCATTCCCACTGGACCAGGTAAACTCTCAACAGCAGTGCTCCTTAGGGGCCCCTGCCTTCTCCAGTCCCGCTCAGCTGGAATCACAGGTGCTCCACCCTCCACCTTGAGCCATTCGTGGGACGAGCAGGAGCCACGTCAGCAGTGGGATCAATAGGGCTGTGCCCACAGTTGCCCGACTCATAGCACAGGACTCCTGCCCTGCGGGCTATGTCAGAAGCCCCACCCCAAACTGCAGTCAGCTTAGCTGGGCCTTATTATGCCATGCTACTCTCAGCAGCCCCCCTCGTAGGGAGTGGGGAATGCAGGATTCTCCTCCCTCTGTCCACTAATCATTGACTAGGTGCTCTCATGATTACAGAAAGAAAAAAAAAAAAAAGCCAGCTCTGAGCCCCACCACAGCCCTCTGAGTGCAGTTTGGAACTCTGATCTTGTTGACTTCCCGGGACACCACACCTGGAACTGTGGATTAGCTGCCCAGGCTGCCTACACTGGAACCAGCCTCTGTAGCTAAGCCAGCTTTCCACCGACCATGCTCCTCCCGGCCCTCTCTTCATCAGGAACAAGACTGCTGAGGATGCAGACGAATTCTCACCCAGTTGTTATTGTCCTTTGGGAAATATGTGAAGAGGTGAAAAAGGGGCTAGGAACTTGAGGGCAGACCAACGTTGCCTCAACTTTCAGAAAGGGACAGTGATGGCTCCTTGATATTTCACTAAGTATAACGTCCTTTAGAAAGAAATGATGTGTGAACAGTAAAGAAATAGTGAAACATGAGAGTTAGAAAATTTTGCTATGAATAAATCATGTAAAATTAACCAACTTTCCTTTTGAGAAAACGTTGTCTTACTAGTAGATTTTGGAATGCTAGAGGCACAGTTTGGAAACAGGTAAGGATTCCAAAAGATTTTAATGGATTAGAAGTCCCCCTGGAGGGGTACCTGGTGAAGCACCAGAACACTGGTCTGTGCTCTGACTCAGCCAGGGATGTTGTCCGTGACTTAAATGAAACTAAAAAGCACACTGACTGATGCAGGATTCACAATTATTTGACATCTTGGAAAAACAACAATAAAGAAAAACGAAATTTAATTAGTGAAGATGAAAAGTCTTAAGCCTCCTTAAAAACAAATACAGGAAGGAGCAGCCAGCAGCTCCTGACAAAAGACTGCAGCTTTTGATGACAAGCCAAGTATGAGTGAGAATGTGATGCTGCTGCTTAGAAAGTCCTGCAACCAGGCTTCCAGTCTGCACAGCGGCATAGTAGAGACTTTGAAACTCTGCTCTTCCACAAAGCAATGAGAACACTGACCATTTGGTCAAAATGGTCGGAATCAGCATTTTCAGAACTCTGGAAATTAACCAAAGTCTTGCAACAATCTGAGGAGTATTTATTACGAAAAAATGCCTGAATCTCATCAAAAACAAACAGTGTCCTTTGTGCATGTAAACTTGTCCTATTCCTATCTGCCTCCCTTATATTTATATAAATATAAATATATATATATAAATACATATATGAACTTAGCAATGTACCTGGTACATAACCACCACTTAATAAATATTAGCTTATCAGTAACGTTTCTTTTTTCCCTTCCTGTAGTAGTTCTGCCTCCAAATGCATAAACATATATGTAGATGCATATATATGTAGATGCATATACATCGTATATAGTATTATACACAGTATATATGTATACACGTAGTACCTACACAGTATATAGTAGTTCTGCCTACATATATGATCACTTGCTAGGTCTCCTTCATCTTTCTTTCCTAATTTTCACCGGAGCTACAAAATCCTGGCAAAGGTAGTGGTCTCCTAGGTGCATGCTAGGGCTCTAATGTTATAGGGCTGGGGCAGGCCGGGTTGCCTCTGGGGAGGGGAGGCAAATGTGAATTATAACCAAGGATCAGACCAAGATTGATGCCGACGGGGGCTCAGACCCTGAGCCTGTGCTGGTGTAAGACAATGGGCAGAATGCAGGGGAGCCGGAGAAGTGGGGCAAGGAGGCAGGGAGTGATGTGCACAGGCTGCAGCGTGGACTGAGCAAGGCTGCCGGCAGCAGCTATAAGTGCTGCTCACCTTTCCGCTCCATCCTCTTCATCCTCAAAGGCATCCTTTATCCTGTGTCTCCATCCACTCACTGTACTCTTTGGACAATTGCAGGTGTTTTCAAATTGTGCTACCTAGAGGTGCACCCAAGGTTCTCCAAACATTTGATTTGATTTTTAAAAACTATAGCCAAGGGCTTCCCTGGTGGCGCAGTGGTTGAGAATCTGCCTGCCAATGCAGGGGACAGGGGTTCGAGCCCTGGTCTGGGAGGATCCCACATGCCGTGGAGCAACTAGGCCCGTGAGCCACGGCTACTGAGCCTGCGCGTCTGGAGCCTGTGCTCCGCAACAAGAGAGGCCGCGACAGTGAGAGGCCTGCGCACCGCGATGAAGAGTGGCCCCCGCTCGCTGCAACTAGAGAAAGCCCTTGCACAGAAACAAAGACCCAACACAGCCAAAAATAAATTAATAAGTAAATAAATAAAAATAAAGGAATTCCTTAAAAAAAAAAAAAAAAACTATAGCCAATTCACCATTTGCGAGCTGTAAGAAGCTAAGAAAGAGGCCTAGCAGGTGAAGACCCAGGTTCCATACTCCTGTTTCAGTCAGAACAACAGCTTCATTTTTATTTCTCTTAACTACTGGGGTTTCTCTTAAAATTCAGCTTTATTAAGAGTTTTTGCTGTAACAATGTTTGGCATCACATTGGTCTACTGCAACATTGCCAGGGCATCCCTGATTTTGCTACTTTTTTTTCCTGCACCCACTCTAAATAAATCATTCTAAGTGCTCCTTCATTAAGGTACCTTCCCCCTGATCCAGAATATTTGTTGTCTTTTTATCATCCTCTGAACAAATCAAATCCCCAGCTGAGCCCCTGGGCCCTCTTCAATCGGAATGAAAGGAATGGGGGCTTCCCTGGTGGCACAGTGGATTAGAATTCTCCTGCCAATGCAGGGGACACGGGTCCAGTCCCTGGTCCAGGAAGATCCCACATGCCGCAGAGCAACTAAGTCTGTGCACCACAACTACTAAGCCCCCGTGCCACAACTACTGAAGCCCGTGCTACACAACAAGAGAAACCACTGTAATGAGAAGCCCTCGCACTGCAACGAAGAGTATCCCCCGGTCGCCCCAACTAGAGAAAGCCCGCGCGCAGCAGTGAAGACCCAACACAGCCAAAAATAAACAAACAAACAAATTAATTAATTAAAAAAAAAAAGAATGAAAGGAATGGGGTGATGCCTGACACTGTTTAGAACACTTAGTGCATGACAGGCACTCAATAAGTAAATACTAACTTATGATATTTGTTCTTTAAGGGAAGTTTTGCATCCTCCCAACTCCTAGAACACGACCTTGCATGCAGGACCTTCCTCTTCACAGCATAATTCCTTGTACACAGCTCAATTTCCATGGGGAAGCGATCTGGTGATGTTTAGGAAGGTCCCGAATTTCTATTTTCTGTGGAAAATGGTGTGGTGATGTTTAGGAAGTGCCTTCCACTTCCATCTTCTGTTGTCTGGAAAAACACCTACTTCTGGTTGGCTTACAGATGGAACTATTGGGATGACCAAACTGAATCCCTGGGGTGGTTCATCATTAACCTGGTTCTTGGTGCCCCCTTGTGGCAATCTGCCACCATGCAGAGTTCAACAAGAGAGGGTGAGAGCCATCCTTTAGTGGGTGGCGAACTCTGAGCCGAATATCACATTAGGCTTAGCTCATTCATCCTCACCACACTCCTCTGAGGTAGCTGCCCTTGGTTTAATAACTCGTTCTTAGCAACATAGCTAACAAGTGGCAGAATAGAAACTTGAACCCAAGCTGGTTAGACTGGGGCTTGTGCTGCTGATGGCTGTGCTAACATGCCAAGAGACATTTTGGTGGGCATGTAAAGATGAATTAAGAGGCAGCATTTCTGGAATAAAGGAGTAGAAAGCTTGGCAGGCCTTATCCCCAGCAAAATAACAATCGAACTGAGAATATTATTTAAAATAGTCATCATTGAAAGTCTCTGGAAAGTGTCCTAAGGGCATACAGCAAAAGAGAAACATTCGTTCAAGAAAATCTATAATATCTCAATAAAAACCGTGAAAGTCTGTGGTGTTTGAGCTCCACTCTGCTCCATTGCCCTCCCCACTAGCTCCGTGTTATGGAAGTTCTGCCCAGGGCAGGTCCAGCCAAGGGCTCCATCTCTCCTGAGATCCCAGTATGGGGTTGGGGTTTGACCCCAGAAGAGGCAGGATGCTGGTGCTTCTTGGCCCCCAGCCCCATTTTGCAGAAGTCGTATTGCAGATAGGCACTCCAAGAGGACCAGGACTCTCTCTTCTCATCTGGCCCCCCACTTGTGGGGCGGAAGCTCTGCTCCAGGCTTGGCAAGTCAGGGTACTAGGGCCCTGGTTGCCCACACCCCAGCTCAATTGCAGAGCAGAGATTCTGTGCTGAGATGACAAGGGGTTTCCACATCCCCCTCCCCCAGAACCCACTTGTAAAGCAAGGACATCACTCTGGGAAAAGGGTCTCTGGCCCAGCTCCAGTGCAGTGGTAGAGGGGTGCTGCCTAGTGGGAAAGGGAGGCCATAAGGAGGAAAACTTCCACAGCTCTGAGTTTATTTGGAATAAAGAGTGGAGAACTCCATGCCTAAGAGTGTTGTTGAAAATACCCCTGATCTTTGTGGAGAGCAAAGGAGGCTGATAGCTGCATGATACAAGCAAAGTGGTGGAGCAGCCAGAAGCCTAATAGAGAAAACCAGGGAAAGAGAAACACAGAAGAACTCCCCGTTGATCACAGCCAACTCTGGGGGTCATGCTGCCCCCTCGGGAGCAGCCAGAGTAGGATGAGGACAGAGGAATCACTGTGGACTCAGGGAGGAGCCATTCTGGAGTGGTGAGGGGAGAAAGCAGACCAGAATGGGCACAACAGTGAAGGGGAGTCTGAATGGGAAGAGAAGACGTGGAGACAGACCACCCATCTGAACTAAATGCCCCAGAGAAAGGCAATGCTTGTCTACACAGGTCTGGTCTGCCCAACAGCCGAGTCAGAACTGTGTCCAGCCATCCGCTGCTCTGAATACAGGACAACAAGCCCTCTGCAATGGCCCAGCTGTTGATCAGCAATGGCATTTGTTGGGACCACAGAGACCCAGTTCCTCTTCCTCTTGCTAAGAAACACTTAGAGCCATTCACTGGGGCCTTATTTAAAGATATTACATTGATAAATTAAATGGAATAATATATCCAGCTTGCCTAGCACATAGGAAGGCTACTTTCCTTCCACTTCAATTGTTATAAAAACACAGTGAAACAATGGAGAACACACATTGCTCTAAAGAATTGTTTTTCCCTCTGAATTCTAAAATTGCAATAATTGTAATACTGAAACTATTATTGCTATTGTTGACCCTAAATCACTCTCTTGGCATTGGCTGGAATTCCATTTGAAGTGAGTCTTTCCTTGGCCCCTACCAAATAGGCTTAGTGATGCAGCCTGGTCTAGAAGGTGTTCTCGCAGAAATAATGGTAATTACCACCCGTAGTGAGATGCTCCTGCGTGTCAGTTAGGTGCTGTGCTTGACATACATTATCCCCATTTTTCCAGAAACTCTGTGAGAAAGGTAATCAGCAGCCCAGCTTAATGGATGAAGAAACTGAAGCTTAGGAGAGTCTTGGCCAAGACTATTCTACTAATGATGAAATTCATAAATAAAAGGTTTTATTTGATGCCTGTCATGTCATTGGTGAAGCATAACTAACCTTTGATTAGAATCTTCTGAAGAATTTTAAAGTTCTTTGAAACTATTTCCTAAGCTTGGGTCACTATGATCAAACACAAGAGGCATACAGTTGAAAGTGGCAAGTGGAAATTCATGCCTATCTTATCTTTGTTGAACACTGCTGACTTTGATCAAAACATAGCTCCAACTACGGGAATCTGCCCTTGGGTTTTCCCTTCTCCTTTGCCACTGTCTCTCTGTGCAACCTCACTCATGCTTAGGGCTTTAACTGCCAACTCTATTCTGAGGACTTCTAAATCTTTAATTACAGTTCAGTCTCTTTCCTGAGTTCCAGCCCACTTATATCCAGTTACTCATGAGGTGTCTCCTCCTGGGTGTCCCTAAGGGACCTCAAACTCAATAGATCCCAAACTGAACCCATACCATTTTGTCACAAACAAGCATCACCTCTTCTAGTTTCCATGTACCCAGACAGCTGTGGCAGAAACCTGCAGTTCACAGAATTTTCCCACTCCCTCTCTCTCTCTTTCTGTTATCCTATTGGTGGCCAAGTCCTGTAGAGGGGAGATTCTCGGAGTAAGGTCTCCAGATCACCAGCAACAACAGCATCTGGAAACTAGTTAGAAATAAAGATGCTTGGACTCCATCCTCATTCAGAACCAGCATCTTTGGGGCTGGGACCCAGCAATCTGTGGTGTAACCAGCCCTCCAGGTGATTCTGATGACGCTCTAAATTGACCTTCCTTATTATCTCTCTAATTTCTCCATTCCTAAAGCTCCTAAGTCAGGCCCTCCTCTTCTCACAGCTGAACTATTGCAATCATTTCCTAACCGTGTACCTTTCTCCAGCCTTAGATCCCTCCACGCTTCCTCTCCTTTCCTGCCAGAATGTTCCCTCCAAATGCAAATCTGATCATGTCTCTACCCTACATAAAATTCTTCAGTGTTCCCCCAGTGCCTAAGTGGCACCGTCCCCAAGGAAATATAATGCAGGCTCATATGTAATCGTTTTATGTGGCTACTAGAAAAATTTTTAATTAAAAAAAAAAGAAATTAATTTTTTTCCTTTTTTCTTTTATTTTTTTGGCCATGCGGCATGAGGGATCTTAGTTCCACGACAAGGAATCGAACCCGTGCTCCCTGCAGTGGAAGCATGGAGTCTTAACCACTGCACTGGACCGCCAGGGAAGTCCCCAAAAGAAATTAATTTAAATAATATATTTTTAAATCAAATATATCAAAAATATTATTTCAACATCTAAACAATATGAGAGTCATTAATGAGATATTTTACAGCCTTTTTTTCACGCCAAATCATTGAAATCTGGTATATATTTTTACACTTACAGGTGTATCTCAATTCAGATGTTAAATTTTCATTGAAAATACTCAATTTATATTTAGATTTCATAAAAGTTACAGGTGAGTTGAAAGAGTAGTTGTACTTATCCAAGTTGCTCCAAACATACTTAAGCGTTTTTCAACAATTGAATTAACACCTTTAAAATTTAAATGAATTAAAATTAAAAATTAACTTCTCAGTCACGCTACCACATTTCAAACGCTCTATAGTCACGTGTGGTTGTGCTACCGTGTCGGTCAGCATGGCTTAAAGGACAAAATCCTAACCCTCAGCCCTCCCTCCAGGACCTGGCTTCTTCCCCTGGTCTCCAGTCTCATCCCTGTTGCATCCCTGCTGCACAGAGTGATTCACAGGGAAGCACATTTCCTGAGATATTTCATGTCATTTCCTGCCTCAGGACCTTCCCCCACGAAACCTCCTCTCCCTCCACTGTCCTGTTCCTCATCTCCTTCTTCACGTGGCAAAACCCTCTCATGTTTTAGAGTCAGCCCAAGAGGCACCTCCTCTATTAAGCCTCCCACCTCTCCTCCCCAGGATTGACCAATCCTTCTCTGAGCTGAACTGAACTGTATATCAACCTCTAAGACTCGCATGAAGATTGAATTTTATGGGGGGATTAACCAAGATGGCGGAGTAGAAGGACGTGTTCTCACTCCCTCTTGCGAGAGCACCAGAATCAAAACTGGCTGCTGGACAATCATTGACAGGAAGAACCTGGACTTCACCAAGGAGGATACCCCACATCCAAGGACAGAGGAGAAGCCACAGTGAGACGGTAGGAGGGGCGCAATCAGAGTAAAATCAAATCCCATAACTGCTGGGTGGGTGACTCACAGACTGGCGAACATTTATACCACAGAAGTCCACCCACTGGAGTGAAGGTTCTGAGCCCCACGTCAGGCTTCCCAACCTGGGGGTCCAGCTACGGGAGAAGGAATTCCTAGAGAATCAGACTTTGAAGCCTAGTGGGAATTGATTGCAGGACTTTGACAGGACTGGGGGAAACAGAGACCCCACTCTTGGAGGGCACACACAAAGTAATGTGTGCATCGGGACCCAGGGGAAGGAGCAGTGACCCTGGGGGAGACTGAACCAGACCTACCGGCTGGTGTTGGGGGGTCTCCTGCAGAGGCGAGTGGTGGCTCTGTTTCACCGGGGGGATAAGGACACTGGCAGCCGAGGTTCTGGGAAGTTCTCCTTGCTGTGAGCCCTCCCAGAGTCTGCCATTAACCCCACCAAAGAGCACGGGTAGGCTCCAGTGTTGGGTTGCCTCAGGCAAAACAACCAACAGGGAGGGAACCCAGCCCCACCCATCAACAGTCAAGTGGATTAAGGTTTTACTGAGCTCTGACCGCCACAGCAACAGGGAGGGAACCCAGCCCCACCCATCAACAGTCAAGTGGATTAAGGTTTTACTGAGCTCTGACCGCCACAGCAACAGTCAGCTCTACCCACCACCAGAGCCTCCCATCAAGCCTCTTAGATAGCCTCAACCACCAGAGGGCAGACAGCAGAAGCAAGAAAAACTACAATCCTGCAGCCTGCGGACCAAAAACCACAGTTACAGAAAGATAGAGAAGATGAAAAGGCAGAGGGCTATATACCAGATGAAGGAACAAGAAAAAACCCCAGAAAAACAACTAAATGAAGTGGAGATAGGCAACCTTCCAGAGAAAGAATTCAGAATAATGATAGTGAAGATGATCCAGGACCTCGGAATAAGAATGGAGGCAAAGATTGAGAAGATGCAAGAAATGATTAACAAAGACCTAGAAGAATTAAAGAACAAACAAACAGAGATGACCAATACAATAACTGAAATGAAAACTACACTAGAAGGAATCAATAGCAGAATAACTGAGGCAGAAGAACGGATAAGTGACCTGGAAGACAGAATGGTGGAATTCACTGCTGCGGAACAGACTAAAGAAAAAAGAATGAAAAGAAATGAAGACAGCCTAAGAGACCTCTGGGACAACATTAAGCGCAACAACATTCGCATTATAGGGGTCCCAGAAGGAGAAGAGAGAGAGAAAGGACCAGAGAAAATATTTGAAGAGATTATAGTCGAAAACTTCCCTAACATGGGAAAGGAGATAGCCACCCAAGTCCAGGAAGCGCAGAGAGTCCCATACAGAATAAACCCAAGGAGAAACACGCCGAGACACATAGTAATCAAAGTGGCAAAAATTAAAGACAAAGAAAAATTATTGAAAGCAGCAAGGGAAAAACGACAAATAACATACAAGGGAACTCCCATAAGGTTAACAGCTGATTTCTCAGCAGAAACTCTGCAAGCCAGAAGGGAGTGGCATGATATACTTAAAGTGATGAAAGGGAAGAACCTAAAACCAAGATTACTCTATCCGGCAAGGATCTCATTTAGATTTGATGGAGAAATCAAAAGCTTTACAGACAAGCAAAAGCTAAGAGAATTCAGCACCACCAAACCAGCTCTACAACAAATGCTAAAGGAACTTCTCTAAGTGGGAAACACAAGAGAAGAAAAGGACCTACAAAAACAAACCCAAAACAATTAAGAAAATGGTCATAGGAACATACATATCGATAATTACCTT
Source organism: Balaenoptera physalus (assembly GCF_965194825.1). Classification (NCBI taxonomy): domain Eukaryota; kingdom Metazoa; phylum Chordata; class Mammalia; order Artiodactyla; family Balaenopteridae; genus Balaenoptera; species Balaenoptera physalus. The sequence continues at coordinate 36,204,965 of NC_138901.1, forward strand.
AAACGTGAATGGATTAAACGCCCCAACCAAAAGACATAGACTGGCTGAATGGATACAAAAACAGGACCCATATATATGCTGTCTACAGGAGACCCACTTTAGACCTAGGGACACATACAGACTGAAAGTTAGGGGATGGAAAAAGATATTCCATGCAAATGGAAATCAAAAGAAAGCTGGAGTAGCTATACTCATATCAGATAAAATAGACTTTAAAATAAAGAATGTTACAAGAGGCAAGGAAGGACACTACATAATGATCCAGGGATCAATCCAAGAAGAAGATATAACAATTATAAATATATATGCACCCAACATAGGAGCACCTCAATACATAAGGCAACTGCTAACAGCTATAAAAGAGGAAATCGACAGTAACACAATAATAGTGGGGGACTTTAACACTTCACTTACACCAATGGACAGATCATCCAAAATGAAAATAAATAAGGAAACAGAAGCTTTAAATGACACAATAGACCAGATAGATTTAATTGATATATATAGGACATTCCATCCAAAAACAGCAGATTACACATTCTTCTCAAGTGCGCACGGAACATTCTCCAGGATAGATCACATCTTGGGTCACAAATCAAGCCTCAGTAAATTTAAGAAAATTGAAATCATACCAAGCATCTTTTCTGACCACAACGCTATGAGATTAGAAATGAATTACAGGGAAAAAAACGTAAAAAAGACAAACACATGGAGGCTAAACAATACGTTACTAAATAACCAAAAGATCACTGAAGAAATCAAAGAGGAAATAAAAAAATACTTAGAGACAAATGACAATGAAAACACGACGACCCAAAACCTATGGGATGCAGCAAAGGCGGTTCTAAGAGGGAAGTTTATAGCTATACAAGCCTACCTAAAGAAACAAGAAAAATCTCAAGTAAACAATCTAACCTTACACCTAAAGAAACTAGAGAAAGAAGAACAAACAAAACCCAAAGTTAGCAGAAGGAAAGAAATCATAAAGATCAGAGCAGAAATAAATGAGATAGAAACAAAGAAAACAATAGCAAAGATCAATAAAACTAAAAGTTGGTTCTTTGAGAAGATAAACAAAATTGATAAGCCATTAGCCAGACTCATCAAGAAAAAGAGGGAGAGGACTCAAATCAATAAAATCAGAAATGAAAAAGGAGAAGTTACAACAGACACTGCAGAAATACAAAACATCCTAAGAGACTACTATAAGCAACTTTATGCCAATAAAATGGACAACCTGGAAGAAATGGACAAATTCTTAGAAAGCTATAACCTTCCAAGACTGAATCAGGAAGAAACAGAAAATATGAACAGACCAATCACAAGTAATGAAATTGAAACTGTGATTAAAAATCTTGCAACAAACAAAAGTCCAGGACCAGATGGCTTCACAGGTGAATTCTATCAAACATTTAGAGAAGAGCTAACACCCATCCTTCTCAAACTCTTCCAAAAAATTGCAGAGGAAGGAACACTCCCAAACTCATTCTATGAGGCCACCATCACCCTGATACCAAAACCAGACAAAGACACTACAAAAAAAGAAAATTACAGACCAATATCACTGATGAATATAGATGCAAAAATCCTCAACAAAATACTAGCAAACAGAATCCAACAACACATTAAAAGGATCATACACCACGATCAAGTGGGATTTATCCCAGGGATGCAAGGATTCTTCAATATATGCAAATCAATCAATGTGATACACCATATTAACAAACTGAAGGATAAAAACCATATGATCATCTCAATAGATGCAGAAAAAGCTTTTGACAAAATTCAACACCCATTTATGATAAAAACTCTCCAGAAAGTGGGCATAGAGGGAACCTACCTCAACATAATAAAGGCCATATATGACAAACCCACAGCAAACATCATTCTCAATGGTGAAAAACTGAAAGCATTTCCTCTAAGATCAGGAACGAGACAAGGATGTCCACTCTCACCACTATTATTCAACATAGTTCTGGAAGTCCTAGCCACGGCAATCAGAGAAGAAAAAGAAATAAAAGGAATACAAATTGGAAAAGAGGAAGTAAAACTGCCACTGTTTGCGGATGACATGATACTATACATAGAGAATCCTAAAACTGCCACCAGAAAACTGCTAGAGCTAATTAATGAATATGGTAAAGTTGCAGGATACAAAATTAATGCACAGAAATCTCTTGCATTCCTATACACTAATGATGAAAAATCTGAAAGAGAAATTATGGAAACACTCCCATTTACCATTGCAACAAAAAGAATAAAATACCTAGGAATAAACCTACCTAGGGAGACAAAAGACCTGTATGCAGAAAACTATAAGACACTGATGAAAGAAATTAAAGATGATACCAACAGATGGAGAGATATACCATGTTCTTGGATTGGAAGAATCAACATAGTGAAAATGAGTATACTACCCAAAGCAATCTACAGATTCAATGCAATCCCTATCAAATTACCAATGGCATTTTTTACGGAGCTAGAACAAATCATCTTAAAATTTGTATGGAGACACAAAAGACCCCGAATAGCCAAAGCAGTCTTGAGGCAAAAAAATGGAGCTGGAGGAATCAGACTCCCTGACTTCAGACTATACTACAAAGCTACAGTAATCAAGACAATATGGTACTGGCACAAAAACAGAAACATAGATCAATGGAACAAGATAGAAAGCCCAGAGATTAACCCACGCACCTATGGTCAACTAATCTATGACAAAGGAGGCAAAGATATACAATGGAGAAAAGACAGTCTCTTCAATAAGTGGTGCTGGGAAAACTGGACAGCTACATGTAAAAGAATGAAATTAGAATACTCCCTAACACCATACACAAAAATAAACTCAAAATGGATTAGAGACCTAAATATAAGACTGGACACTATAAAATTCTTAGAGGAAACCATAGGAAGAACACTCTTTGACATAAATCACAGCAAGATCTTTTTTGATCCACCTCCTAGAGTAATGGAAATAAAAACAAAAATAAACAAGTGGGACCTAATGAAACTTCAAAGCTTTTGCACAGCAAAGGAAACCATAAACAAGACAAAAAGACAACCCTCAGAATGGGAGAAAATATTTGCAAATGAATCAACGGACAAAGGATTAATCTCCAAAATATATAAACAGCTCTTCAGCTCAATATCAAAGAAACAAACACCCCAATCCAAAAATGGGCAGAAGACCTAAATAGACATTTCTCCAAAGAAGACATACAGACGGCCACGAAGCACATGAAAAGCTGCTCAACATCACTAATTATTAGAGAAATGCAAATCAAAACTACAATGAGGTATCACCTCACTCCTGTTAGAATGAGGATCATCAGAAAATCTACAAACAACAAATGCTGGAGAGGGTGTGGAGAAAAGGGAACCCTCTTGCACTGTTGGTGGGAATGTAAATTGATACAGCCACTCTGGAGAACAATATGGAGGTTCCTTAAAAAACTAAAAATAGAATTACCATATGACCCAGCAATCCCACTACTGGGCATATACCCAGAGAAAACCGTAATTCAAAAAGACACATGCACCCGAATG